>NC_060145.1:381130678-381440178 GCF_021461385.2 Schistocerca piceifrons
CTGTGGAGCTGCAGATGCAGCACGTCTGAGGCTGGCCATTTTACTGAACGACACCTCTGTGTCCACCTATTGTCAAAGGCGGCATCTGTTTCTGTAGCTGACCAATCGGACGCCCGAGTCTACCTTTTAAATACCCTCTGCATCTCGGAAGTCTCTGGTCACGGATAAAAACTCTCCATACGCTCTCAGACAATGTCCTACCTCTTCATTAGTGCCTGAAATGGTAGGTTATACACCTTTACGTTTAGCATGCTGTGACCGCCACACGAAATTTTTATTTCGCTAACAGCACCGTCCCTTTGCTCGAACTTCCGCCGTTCGGTTACTAAAGCTCCACATCAGATTTCCAATCTGAGATTTAAGGAGCTACACATTGCAGTCCATCTGTAGCCGATCTATTTCCTTGTCATTGAGCTGTGCAGCGGCTTGCGTTGGTGCTGTTTGTAGGTTTCTGCTCTCTGTTGGAGGCCAGACCGTATCGTTTAGTTGACATGGTTGCGGTTGTTTGTCTTCTTCTCGTGTTGACTGGTGCCACTTGGTTTCGCAAGTGTTGCCTGTCCGCTAGTGGCAGCAGCGGCCGTTATCGATATGTAGTAACTGTGGCCCTGTCTTTGGACTGACATCGTGTTTCTACCGCGCAGTGTCAGTGTGTAGTTCAGTTGAGGACTCAGGAGCAGCCAGGTCCGTACAGTGCGGGAACGTGCCGGGACTGCTGGCGGTGCGCATTGACTGCCAGATGGAGGGTGCACGACTTCGACGTAAACTTGATCCAGCAAGCCTTAAGATGAGTGCATTTCAATCAAAGTGATATCCCACAATTCTCCAGTGACTTGGGTTCCGTGTTGCTGCCAGTAGTGTCGTCGAGGCAAAGAGCAGCGAGTGGAGTGCTTGGAGAAGGCGGATCTGATTAGCTTTCCCGCACTTCTAATTACTATTTATTGCTTTCAGTTTGTTACTATTTGATAAGTTCAACCAGTGGTATTCTTCCTGCCTCGTGGCCACCAACATCCCAGTTACCTGCCCTGAGCGTTTGAATGTAACAGCAGTGCAAGTTTCCTCGCCATGCCGCTGCTGTCCAGTGTGCGCGTATTTTTGACAGCTTTCTTAATTGTAGGTTGGTTGGTCATTCTTCTACTCTGATGGTAGTGATTCGTTTCTTGTTCCGGGCACTCTAAGCACAGTATTCTGCAGTGGAGTCCAGATCGCCGGTTCTGGCTTTGGCGTATACTTACATCTTTGCATTTGGTTTGAAACTTTCTGGCAGATTAAAACTGTGTGCCGGACAGAGACTCGAACTCGGGACCTTTACCTTTCGCGGGAAAGTGCTCTACCGACTGAGCTACCCAGGCACAACTCACGCCCCGTCCTCACAGCTTTAATTCCGCCAGTACCTCGTCTCCACACAGTTTTAATATGCCAGGAAGTTCCATATCAGCGCACACTCCGCTGTAGAGTGAAAATTTCATTCTGGCTTATTGGACATCAGATAGCCTCAGCTAGATCATCATTAGTCATTCGTTAGACTGTCACAAGTTTGAGTTACCATCTTCTGAAGTGAATGCAACTCTTGTATAACGTCTCGAAAAGAGGCTGTTACATGAACATCGCCGGCCGGTGTGGCCAAGCGGTTCTAGGCGCTTCAGTCTGGAACCGCGTGACCGCTACGGTGTGATGTCCTTAGGTTGGTTACGTTTAAGTAGTTCTAAGTTCTAGGGGACTGATGACCACAGATGTTAAGTCCCATAGTGCTCAGAGCCATTTGAACCATTTTTTTTTTTTTTGTAACTCTTGGCTGCCTAAGCCGTCGCTCGTGAAAGTTGATTTTTTTTTTTTGCCGGACCTACTCAGAGGTCGATTCCTGGTGCACCCTCTGTTACTGGCTCTTGTGTTTTATTATTATATTTGCGTTATCATTGTATGTTTCTAAATTTTTTTATGGTATTGCCATTCTTGGCGTTACGGCAGGTTTAAATGTTTGTGCTACCAAGTTTACGATCATTCTGTCTGACCTGTTTGGTGATCAGTTGCCTGTCTTTTTAAATTAACCTTGCTATTGTATTCCTGCTTTATAGTATGTTTGTTAAATTTTTTTTATAATTGCCTTTCCCTGCGTTAACTGCCTACAGCCGTGATTGTGGTTACTTGCCTTAAAATTCTAATTAGCATCACATTGGCTTGTTTTTAAAACATCATTTTCTGTGTCTGTATTTTATGCTCATCTGGTAAATTGTAACGCACTGAAAGCACTATTAATTACACAGTCGTTTATTCCTTCATTAATAACGTGTGATATCTTTATATTGCTGAGTCTGGAACTACCGTATTAAAAGTGTGTAATTGCAAAAGGGAACCAACAGCAACTGATTATGGCCCCGTGCACAATCGTAACCGAATCCTGCCTTCCTTGACTACCAGGTTAGTCATTTTTCAGTTTGTGATGCGTCCACACCTGGATTTCATAAGACGATGGCATTTCGTAATCTGGGTTGAAAGCACACTGCTGCGTGGTGTTTGTTCTGCTGAAAGCTGCAATATTGCTGGTGTGAATCACCAAATCGTTGACAACGGAGAGAGAATCGCCGACGGCGAAACAGCTGTGGTGAGGCGCGGCGTGGTCACCGGCTGGTGTCTACCAACCAACCACTTTCTGCTTACCAGTCTAGTATGCTAACAATCAGGCTATAAGTGACAGACGTTTTTTCACTGCTGCTATTCTTCTAAAACCTGCCGCCTTTATACATGCCACGGGTTCTACGAGGTGTGAGAAAGGTAGTGAGTGATTTTTTATCTACCAAAGCTTTTTTTTTTTTGTTTCAAACAACAATGTCGCCTCCTTGAATGTAGTTGCAACTATACACCTGCGAAGTCTGTGTCCCCAGTGTTGGTAGCACTGCTGAAATGTTTCAACTAATAGGGCCTTCAACTTTTCCGTCACATTCTTTTCAGTTCTGGCCTGAGTCCCAAAATGACATTTTAAGACATTTATTTAATTTCGGGAAAAGAAAAAAGTCACAAGCACTCTGATCAGACAAATAGGGAACTGTGGAACAGCAGGAATGCCTTTTGAGGTAAAATATTCTGCGATTGCTGTGGCCATCTGTTATGGGTCGTTGTCATAATGCAGCATCCACCTGTCTACATCTACATCTACATGATTACTCTGCAATTCACATTTAAGTGCTTGGCAGAGGGTTCATCGAACCACAACCATACTGTCTCTCTACCATTCCACTCCCGAACAGCGCGCGGGAAAAACGAACACCTAAACCTTTCTGTTCGAGCTTTGATTTCTCTTATTTTATTTTGATGATAATTCCTACCTATGTAGGTTGGGCTCAACAAAATATTTTCGCATTCGGAAGAGAAAGTTGGTGACTGAACTTTCGTAAATAGATCTCGCCGCGACGAAAAACGTCTTTGCTTTAATGACTTCCATCCCAACTCGTGTATCATATCTGCCACACTCTCTCCCCTATTACGCGATAATACCAAACGAGCTGTCCTTCTTTGCACCCTTTCGATGTCCTCCGTCAATCCCACCTGGTAAGGATCCCACACCGCGCAGCAATATTCCAACAGAGGACGAACGTGTGTGCTGTAAGCTGTCTCTTTAGTGGACTTGTTGCATCTTCTAAGTGTCCTGCCAATGAAACGCAACCTTGGGCTCGCCTTCCACACAATGTTATCTATGTGGTCTTTCCAACTGAAGTTGTTCGTAATTTTAACACCCAGGTACTTAGTTGAATTGACACCCTTGAGGATTGTACTATTTATCGAGTAATCGAATTCCACCGGATTTCTTTTGGAACTCATGTGGATCACCTCACACTTTTCGTTATTTAGCGTCAACTGCCACCTGCCACACCATACAGCAATCTTTTCTAAATCGCTTTGCAACTGATCCTGGTCTTCGGATGACCTTACTAGACGGTAAATTACAGCATCATCTGCGAACAACCTAAGAGAACTGCTCAGATTGTCACCCAGGTCATTTATATAGATCAGGAACAGAAGAGGTCCCAGGACGCTTCCCTGGGGAACACCTGATATCACTTCAGTTTTACTCGATGGATTTGCCGTCTATTACTACGAACTGCGACCTTCCTGACAGGAAATCACGAATCCAGTCGCACAACTGAGACGATACCCCATAGGCCCGCAGCTTGATTAGAAGTCGCTTGTGAGGAACGGTGTCAAAAGCTTTCCGGAAATCTAGAAATACGGAATCAACTCGAGATCCCCTGTCGATAGCGGCCATTACTTCGCGCGAATAAAGAGCTAGCTGCGTTGCACAAGAACCATGTTTTCTGAAACCATGCTGATTACGTATCAATAGATCGTTCCCTTCGAGGTGATTCATAATGTTTGAAGACAATATATGCTCCAAAACCCTACTGCAAACCGACGTCAATGATATAGGTCTGTAGTTCGATGGATTACTCCTACTACCCTTCTTAAACACTGGTGCGACCTGCGCAATTTTCCAATCTGTAGGTACAGATCTATCGGTGAGCGAGCGGTTGTATGTGATTGCTAAGTAGGGAGCTATTGTGTCAGCGTAATCTGAAAGGAACCTAATCGGTATACAATCTGGACCCGAAGACTTGCCCGTATCAAGCGATTTGAGTTGCTTCGCAACCCCTAAGGTATCTAGTTCTAAGAAACTCATGCTAGCAGCTGTTCGTGTTTCAAATTCTGGAATATTCCATTCGTCTTCCCTGGTGAAGGAATTTCGGAAAACTGCGTTCAGTAACTCCGCTTTAGCGGCACAGTCGTCGGTAACAGTACCATCGGCACTGCGCAGCGAAGATATTGATTGCGTCTTGCCGCATGTGTACTTCACATACGACCAGAATTTCTTCCGATTTTCTACCAAATTTCGGGACAATGTTTCGTTGTGGAACCTATTAAAGGCATCTCGCATTGAAGTCCGTGCCAAATTTCGCGCGCCTGTAAATTTTAGGCAATCTTCGGGATTTCGCGTTCTTCTGAACTTCGCATGCTTTTTCCGTTGCCTCTGCAACAGCGTTCGGACCTGTTTTGTGTACCATGGGGGATCAGTTCCATCTTTTACCAATTTATGAGGTATGAATCTCTCAATTGCTGTTGCTACTATATCTTTGAATTTGAGCCACATCTCGTCTACATTTGCATAGTCAGTTCGGAAGGAATGGAGATTTTCTCTTAGAAAGGCTTCTAGTGACACTTTATCCGCTTTTTTAAATAAAATTATTTGCGTTGGTTACTGGTGAATTTGGAAGAAATGGCATTGAGCCTAGCTACAACGACCCGTGATCACTAATCCCTGTATCAGTCATGTTCTCTATTAGCTCTGGATTGTTTGTGGCTAAGAGGTCAAGTGTGTTTTCGCAACCATTTACAATTCGCGTGGGTTCGTGGACTAACTGCTCGAAATAAGTTTCGGAGAAAGCATTTAGGACACTCTCGGAAGATTTTTTCTGCCTACCACCGGTTTTGAACAAGTATTTTTGCCAACATATCGAGGGACGGTTGTAGTCCCCACCAACTATAACCGTATGAGTGGGGTATTTATTTGTTACGAGACTCAAATTTTTTCTGTTCAGCAACTATATCATCGGAGTCTGCGGGTCGGTAGAAGGAGCCAATTATTAACTTAGTTCGGCTGTTAAGTATAACCTCCATCCATACCAATTCGCACGGAGTATCTACTTCGACTTCACTACAAGATAAACCACTACTGACAGACACAAACACTCCACCACCAATTCTGTCTAACCTATCTTTCCTGAACACCGCCTGAGACTTCGTAAAAATTTCTGCAAAACTTATTTCAGGCCTTAGCCAGCTTTCTTTACCGATAACGATTTCAGCTTCTGTACTTTCTATTAGCGCTTGAAGCTCAGGGACTTTCCCAGCACAACTACAACAATTTACAACTACAATTCCAACTGTTCCTCGATCCAAGCACGTCCTGTATTTGCCATGCACCCTTTGATATTGCAGCCCACCCCGTACTTTCCCGAGGCCTTCTAACCTAAAGAAAACCGCCCAGTCCACGCCACACAACCTCCGCTACCCGTGTAGCCGCCAGCTGAGTGTAGTGAACTTCTGACCTATTCAGCGGAACCCGAAACCTCACCACCCTATGGCGCAAGTCAAGGAATCTGCAGCCAACATGGTCGCAAAACCATCTGAGCCTCTGATTCAGACCCTCCACCCGGCTCTGCACCAAAGGTCCGCAGTCGGTTCTGTCAACGATGCTGCAGATGGTGAGCTCTGCCTTCATCTCGTAAGCAAGACCGGCAGCCTTCACCAAATCAGATAGCCGCTGTAATCCAGAGAGAATTTCCTCAGATCCAAAGCGACACACGTCATTAGTGCCGACATGTGCCACCACCTGCAGCTGGATGCACCCCGTGCTCTTCATGGCATCCGGAAGGACCCTTTCCACATCCGGAATGACTCCACCCGGGATGGACACAGAGAGCACACTGGATTTCTTCCCCTCCTTATCCACCATATCCCTAAGGGGCCCCATTACGCGCCTAACATTGGAGCAATGTCCGAGGTCTCAATCGATTCACTCTTCTCTTGAGCCTTCAAGGACATCACTCTAAAACACGTAGTTGACAGTTTATACAGAAGTAACAATTTCACAAGAGCATGTACAAGTTCGACGTTTTCGTTGGTTTCTGAATCTGAAGGTTCAACTTCAATGTGTTCTTGGCCTTCCAAATATGATTTGTGCTACGGAAAAACTAGTGCTCTTGAAAAGGGTTGTCCCCATAGGCCTGTTTCGAATTTTCAGATGTCACACTCGCGGATTCCCGAAGCCTAACACAGAACTTTATGGTATAACGTTGCTCTAAATTCCACTACTCCATTTTCGTAACACACAACAAAAACATCTTCACTGATGGCGCTCTCAAGAACCACGTGAAGGCTGTACGGTGCTGAAACTCTGACAGAGCATCGGGAAGGGATACACACACCATTCTACACAGAACACAGCATTGCCAGATCACTCGCAGTGTTGCCTTTCTCATTACGTTTCTCACCCACCTCGCATTTCACACAGGCTGGTTTCTGCTGTGTGTGGCGTTGTCCGTGTCCCATCAAGTGGAAGTGGATCATTGTGCCCGCTGTTTTAATCATTGTTTGAAGCTTCGTCTATTTTCTTTAAACAAATATAAACTGGTATTGACTTACAAAAATTTTCACTATGATGCAATAGTTTAAAATAAAATAAAAACTGCAAAAAGAAATTTTATTCCATGCCTGGAAGTTCAAGTGGTTTCATTCGCTGTTATTTCATTCACAATGCCTGGATATAAATTTGAGTTTATAATTATTTAAACAGTTGACAATACTGGTAGGTAGTTTTTGGATTCATAGTACAAAGGTGTCTTGGAACCCCCATAATCATTTGTAATCACATACGATTGTCTCTAGTCAAAGTACAATAGTTAAGTTTTTACACTGAACACTCAGATTCTTGATGCTCTGCAATATTATACTTGACGTTCTGAACTTCTATTCTGAACCCTGCTAACTGTTTTACTAAGACTAGCTTAAAGTCCTGTACGATTTATGTTAGGTCTTGGGTTTTTATCATAGTTACTTTTAACATAAGAATGTGAATTATATTCCCAGATAAATATTTAACTGTAACTTTAAATAACAAAATCTGGGTATTCAACCACCTTGCCACCTGAAGTAGTAGAATATTGAAACGTAAAACTTTAAAACATGTAAATGCTTAAACATGAAAAATACCTATTTTAAAATTTTACCCCCACTTATGTCCAAGCCTCAGACTCAATTTTGAAACATTAATACATTAAGAAGCTGAAGTATTCCACCTAACTTAAAACACATAAAATATTTAGGACACTGCATGTTATTTATCAGCTTGTTAATTCTTAAAACCTTAAGAGAATTTAAAATATGACAACATTTTAATTAAAATAAAAGATTAAAACCTTTTAGCTTTTAGACCTTTAAATTTACATCTTTAAACCATAAGATACTACGAGTGTTTATCACCTTTAACACGTGTCACATTGGTCATGACAGTTGTATATATGGTGACAATTTACATTATTTCTTCATTGTTTCCACAGGTGTTAATGCTGTCTTGCTTTTCTGTACTGCCCTTGGGATCTTGCCTGCAGCTTCAACTAAGTATTTCCGTATCTCTGGATCCCACATCGATTGGTTTAAGTCATCTTGTGACAGCTGGATTTGCCATCTAGGTTCCTGTCTGTTGCACGTCAAAGCAATGTGACGTACCCAACGTCCACATCTGCAATTACCTTCGTAGCCTTGGTTTATGTACATTGTGTATGGTCCACAGCTTTTTAGGAAGTGGCTCTCTTCTCTGCTTGGATCATGTTCCATACGAAATCCTTTCTCGATGTTAGGGAAAAATGAGTACAATCTTCTAACGTTAGCGCTGGCATCGTAGTGTTGTTGTCAGGCAGTCACCCTGCATCTTTTTCGATAGTTTTTTGTGGGTATGCCTTCCTAATCTCAGCCAATATGTTCAACTCTACATTTAACGGTAAGGTCAATTGAATAGGTGACAAGCAACAAACACCGGGCTTCGATGTACGTTGTTCCAAAGGCTCCTGATAGCTGTACTACACTTCGATGTCCTCGGCGAGAAGCATTTACGATAGTTGATAGGTTTAGTCTGTGTGCCCAATTACTTGCAGCGGAAACACTATGGACTCTTATAATGCATAGTAATAGGTCTTAAATCGGAATTAGAGGCATTCTGTATTCGACGGTATTTATTCTCGCCAGTTTACGCGGTATTGTGACTGCCTTTTTTGTGACCAGTCTTATGAGGTTGTTTATGATGAGTCTGTCATGCAAGTGAACTTCTAGGTATCTAGTAATCTGCTTTCTTACGATGTTGTTTCCAAGACGTGTAGTAGGGTCTTACCACAAGTTACCTTTCATTAGCATGTATAAAGTCTTGTTCAGGGCTATGCTAAGCTTATTCTTCCAGCACCACTAGTTCATTTCAAGGATTGTTGCTAGCGTTGCGTTGAAAGTCTGCTCTTGAATCGTCGGCATATCCCACTATCCCGATGGTGTTTGCGTCCTACTCCCCAAGGTTAACGAGTGGAACTATTGTTATGTCCCAAAATACGTGCCCTAGGTAGTTCAAACTGTGGACATCCCTTTGTTATTTTATTTAATAGATGGCAGTTTCCTGCTCTCCGTTGTACCACTATCCCGGCGGTAGTCCCTTTAACTATGATACAGGTATGCTGGTATTTGCAACTTCTTAGGCGCGCAAATAATGCGGGCCATCTCATATTGTCGAATGCACTTGGAATATTTATCAGTATTACGAGCCCATATTTCCAGTCTGTTTCGTGGGTTAGCCGTAACGCTTGTTTGATGTGATTCACAGCGTCTATTGACTTGTTCCTTTGGAACCCGAACTGGTTATCACTGAAGCCCATAAGTTCTCTGTGTGCTTTTAAGAGGTTAAGCGGCAGCCGTTCTTGCGCTTTGCCTAAGGTCGGATTTTTTTTCTATGAACTTGTTGATAAGATGTGTATTGGCTGTTTTTAAAGTCGCTGGTACTTATCGTAATATCAGAGCTTCATTTAGTATTTCTTTTAGGAATGGTGTTATTTGTTGAGCGACCTCTTGTAGTGTCTCCAAGTGAATCCACCAGCTCCAGGTGTTTTTTCCTTCATTTGAAAAACTGCTATTAGTACCTCCCTTTCTACAAAAGGAAAAGTTGCTGTCCCAGTCTCACGGTCAGCGTCTAGATTTCTCCACAATTCTGTATGCTCTGGGTCATCTGACATCCAGTTATAGTCTAGGAGAGGCTTGTGAAGCAGTGCTCCTCCAGTGCTGCTGTCTTATGACGATTAGTTTCTCTCTGTATTTAGCTTTTGCTCTCTAGTCTCTCGGTACTATGTTTTCCTGCACAGTTAATACCCTGTGGTAAAATTTACGCTTTTCCTAGAGTCCCGACGCAGTAGTGTAAGCTCGTGCATTTAATCTATTCTTAAACTTCGGAATTGCTTGGTCCTGCGCTCTTACTAGCAATTGCGCGACGACATGTACTGTGTGGTCGACACTGCTTTGTCCCATGTCCAAATTAGCTGTTTCCATTATTGCCTTACTTTTGCCCAGTTTGCTTTTTGCAAGTTTAATTGCTTGTCATTGTAATTCTCCCTCTAGTAAGTTGCCTGCAGCTCTATTACTATTGCGTCGTGATTGCTGTGTGTCAGATATTGATGTACATCCCATGTATGACAGCAAGGGAGTGCTGTGATTGGCTACTGCGATATCTATATTGCTTTGTAGCCTGTTATCAATAGCTGGCGGTTGTCCTGTATTTACGACATACTGGTCGAACTCAGCAAAGGCCGCGATGATGGTTTCCCCCTCGTTACTGCATCACAAGTGCTACTATGCCAGAGTGCTGACCGAACATTTATATCAGGTAGTCAACAGCTTTCTCCCCTTTGCATACTTTGCCGCTGTCCATCCACTGCACATCTGGTTGGATCGCGTTGAAGTACTGGGCATGCACTGAAGCTACAATATAAGCGTCATGAGAGCTCATTACTCACTAGCCTGCTCTCCATCATATTAAGTTGAAGTAGTCTCAGTTGTTTCCCGTTTTTTGAAGTAGTCTCAGTTGTTTCCCGTTTTCACGATAACTCAGACGGCATTTTTCCGATCAGTCGGTCGTGTAGTTGTCTGTTGGTGGGGCACTCTGGTCCTTCGCTTTTTTGTAAGTTATGTTTCTTTGTTTACATGGGATGCAGTCCACAGGAGATTCACTAATATGCAATTTGCTTTTAAATTTCCTGTTTCTCCACACTTGGCGCCAGTTACCTGTGTCTCTCGGCGTATTTAGTCACAAGTCCCAGAACACAGCACTTTGTTACTACGCCATAATCCTCTACGTTCGGTGCCATGCAGTTGGTAAAAACATTTTCTTTATTCAATAGAATTGTATAAACTTTTGGTGTGACTTCCAGGATTATATTTGTTGTGTTTCGTCCTTGGGGCCTGCTTTGAACTTCAAATTCTTCTCTGGTTAGATTGTCAACCAGGTTTAGTTCGTGGAGCTACATGATTTCGTCCTCAGTTACTGTCCTTGGAACCTTGTACATAACTACGCGCTGTTTGTGCTTTTTTCCTCTCTTCACACTTAGTATACATTGTCCTTGTCTTTGCTAAGAGCTTCTTGCAGTCTACTTATATAGAAATCTCTAGAATTACTACCGTTGGTGTGATTCTAATCGCTTTGATTTTTAGTTTTCACTGTTCTGGGTCTATTTCTGTAGTCATAGTTTGTCTGACTTCGTCCACGTCTTGATTATTAGTAGGTCTTATGAATATTATCGTGGCCTGTTTTTCTTTGGCCTCTTCTTTCTGTGGTGGTTTTGCTGTATTTTTGGCTTCCAGCTGCTGCAACAAATACGGAGGACTACGCGAAAATTTTGTTTTCAGTACTTCGAGCTCGATTTTCATTTAGTGCCTTTCGCAGTTCGTCTTCGAAGTACTGTATTTTTTCTTTGGCATTGGGTACAGAGTCGCAAAACAACTCAACTCCTTGTCTTTACCTCCGATTTTCTTCTAAGCATGTCATCTGCCCCTCTGGTCTTTAACGGCCGAAGGCTTCAGGGACCGTGATCCCTGTACCAATATGCACTCTGAGGTCAGTATTTCTACTCGTTGCATCAGTTTAGTGTTCTCTGTGCTAAGTGCCTCTACTTACTCTTCTAATTTTGCCTGTTGTAGCACTGATTTCCATATTTTGTTCTTCACTAGAGGAGAAGTATTTGAAATGCCTTTTTGCTTCAGAGTTCGGCCGAGATGTCGCCTGTGCACCACAATGGCTATATTTTCGGGATTTGATGAGCTTTGTACGGCATCAAAGGTCGCCATGTTAAGCCCTGTTGTTTCGTCATCCTATATGACTTGCGTTGGCGTACTACTGAGTTCTGGATCACAGAGTTTAGTGTAACTGCTAGTACACATTCTTGCCATAGTAATTATATGGTACTGCTTATAACTGAATCACGTATTCAAATTCTGAGTTCATCTTATGGCTATCAATGGGCGGAAACAAAATCTCTGTAGCAAATGGATATTAGAAAATGGTCGTAGTAACATCCTTACACTGTGAAACTGCTGGAGTACCAACTTGCCTGAGGAACCGTTTATTTCCAGCGACATAAAATTTTATAGAGAAATACATACCCATTTCTTTAACAATGGAATTAACTCAATGTCGTCAATTACATGTTATATGTATTATCACCAATGAAACTACACAATCAACTAGTAACAACAACAAAATCAAACGCTAAGAGTCGTAACGTATGCGTTTAGTTTTT
The DNA here is from genome assembly GCF_021461385.2 of Schistocerca piceifrons. Taxonomy (NCBI): domain Eukaryota; kingdom Metazoa; phylum Arthropoda; class Insecta; order Orthoptera; family Acrididae; genus Schistocerca; species Schistocerca piceifrons. The sequence continues at coordinate 381,143,047 of NC_060145.1, forward strand.
AAAAGTAACACTAATAACACTGTAACCAATGTCGCAGTCTAAAAACAAATATTTACAAAATGTACAACAATTTTTCAGCTAGTCCTCAGAGTAGAAAAATCACTGCTTAAGAGGGAGACGACATTATTTTTAAATCTAAAGGAAAAAGGGCACTCACAGTGCCAATGTCAGTGATGACCAATCCAGAATGTATTGATGTATAGACAGATGCTGATGAAAGTTTGACTGAAAGGAATTGTCACAGAGTTCATATTTTCACAATTAGAGTGTTCAAGAGTATAGATTTACGTCGGAAAGAACAATATCTGACAACACAGTTATCCAAATTATCTGTTCTAAACCATAATGCGTGTAAGGATTCGATTATTATGTATTTCTGCAACTGAAGAATTATTCCTGACGACTTAATGATTTCATCAGCCTTGACTTCCAATCTCAGCAGACCAAAGTTAGTGTTAGTTTATTACAAAATCATTTTCCGTAATTTCATAATGAAATCATTTCAAAACATACTTCTTTCAGCATAGGAAACATTTCGCACATATTATTTTACGTTGAACTTAAAAGTATGTGCGTTCTTGAGAATATGTGGCACAAATTGAAAGGTTCGTTGGTGGTGAATGTAAAGAATTTGTCTTTACAACATGTAGCCACTGTTTAATTTTGCTTTTCTTTTATTGAAACTGTTGTCATATAGAATATAATGTTGTTCCTGTGAATCTCTTGAGCTGTTTTGCCAACTGTTTTCCCACAATTTTATTCATAAAACCTCAACGATGTGAACTGTATACATAAGCAAGGCATTTTCAATTTCATTTCTTGAACTATACACTTGGTAGTTTTTCCCACCGTACAAGAACTCAAGGAATTGATCGATGAGAGCATAAACAACAAAAAAGGTCTAACTTATGTAAAAAATGGTTCAAATGGCTCTGAGCACTATGGGAATTAACTTCTAAGGTCATCAGTCCCCTAGAACTTAGAACTACTTAAACCTAACTAACCTAAGGACATCACACACATCCATGCCCGAAGCAGGATTCGAACCCTCGATCGTAGCGGTCGCGAGGTTCCAGACTGTAGCGCCTAGAACCGGAACGTATGTCCTGAAATGCATTGTTTCCATGCTAGAGAACATTTGTTCAATCATACGTTGTTACAGAGACGAAAATGGTTTCTATGTGCCTCAATGCATGCATGTTCTGTCTCTCACGTTTACATAGCCCAAGCTGCATCCGAGCAGTGTCAAAGGCAGGATGAATACACTGCTCCAATGTCTCCACATCTGAAATAGGCTCAGCACACACGATACTTTTGAGATGTTCCCAAAACCAGAAGTCGTGTGGGTTGAGATCTGGTGAACGAGCATCCATGCAACTGGACCCCCTCATCTGATCCATCGACCAGGGTAGACACGATGCACATACACCTGTACGTTAACGGCGAAGTGGGTTGGAGCACCCTCATGTTGCAGCCACATAACCCTTCGAATCATCAATAGCATTTCTTCCAGCAGGGGAGGCGAAGGAAACGTCTGTAGGTCTGGTCTGTTAAGCGACGTGGAAGGCAGACTGGTCCCAAAATATGGTCGCCAATTATCCTGGCCCACACATTCCAGCTGCACCGATGCTGATGATTCACTGTCACCATACCATGAGGGTTCTGTATACTATCTCACACATGACTATTGTGAAAGTTGAAAACACCTCTCCGCATAAAGGTGGCCAACTGCCTGGTACTGACACGCCAGTCGCCTTCCACAGTGTTAATTACATTTTCTTCCATATCTGGTGTCCGAACATTTCGGGTACGTCCTTCACGATTTCATGCTTTCTGAAACAACCTTGTCTCAGACAAATAGCGAAACACTATTGCAAGCATTGAATGTTGTCGGCGCGGATAGGTCTCCTAATACAACCTTGCTGCCTGCCGGCTGTTGCCATTTGTCTTTCCATAAGTGAACATCATGTCGGCAAACTCTCGATTCGAATACGTAACTATAGTGTACAACACTGTATCACGTCAACTACAAGGTCAGTCAGCAAGAGAAGTGAATCGGACGTAACATTACCAATTACTATGGCAGGAGAGCGCGCTCAGGCATGACATATGAGGTACAGTACCACCATTAGGAGAAAACCAAACAGTGTAACAGTGGCTATTAGACTGCAGTCTCTGTAACTATGTATGATCGGATATATGTTCTCTAGTATGGAAACCATGCATTTCCGGTCGTAAGTTCATTAGACTCTCTTCCATCAATCACTGGACTTCGTACACAGCAGAAAAAAAAAAAAAATCACCCCCCCCCCCCCCACACACACACACACACACACACACACACACACACACACACACACACACACGCACACGATATATATAAATTAACTATCCATCTTAGAACTATTTCTCAAATTCAATGATTTGTCGTTTGTTGTTTTATCTCCCTATTACTCCTTCAGTATTTCACTACATCTTTTCCTTCGTCAGTCACTTATTTCTGTTCTTAATATTTGGCCTTTTCTGGCACATAAGAACATAAAAATTTCCTCACAAAGATTAACTTGAGCATTTATACATCGACTCACAATACAGCTAAAACTATTAGTTTTGATTAAAGCAGTCCTACTTTATTGAAGTACTGTAATTGCTGTTTATACGTTCTTGAAAGAAGTTTACTTGAAATGTAATTGGTTAATCAATATGCACTGTTTTGTGAATAATTCCTCCTGCGGAAGATTTATTAACTTCTGACTTCCATTACGCATTCAAGCAACATGATTCCATTTGATAGCCACTTCTAAATTTAGCAAATTGAAATCCAAGTGGTTCACCTCATTTGTAGACAGGATATTTGGTGTCAGAAAAAATGTTACCCTGCTCAAGAATGTCGTATAGACTTGTTACACATGATCTGTGTGTTTTTACTATCTTAAAACCGAATCCAAAGAAATTAATTGAGGATATATACATGGTTTTATAAATACATTTGACTGCTACCGAACCGACATTCCAAATGCAAAAGATATTTCTTTGTGGATTTCCTTGAGTGCTTGTCTTCATCTTCAGTAAGCTGCTAAATAATCTTTCTACTGTGATTAAAGTTGCTGTTAAGTCTCTTACATCAGTCTGATAACTCCCCATGTAAGTTTGTGCACTAAAATATTTACTACCGCAATGTCACAGTAAATCATTTATACACAGTACGACATAAAAGCCATCGTTTCTCTCTTTTTTTTTCTTCATGAGCACTATCAGTTAACATTTATCATATTTCTGGTTTCAAGTTCAGAATTAGAGTGTACATAACAACCCTGCATACAACATCATAAATACATAAGCTAAATAATAATTTGTTGCAGTGTCCAATGTTCATTTGTCTGTCTGTGGAGTATGATATTCAGAAAGTACCGAAAGGCATATTTTAACAACTCTGCATTGAAATAGTTCTACTAGACGAAATCCTTAATGTAACTAAACCTTATTTGTTGACGTTTATAATGATTAACAGTATTGTATGTATGTGCAAAAAATATTTTAAAAGGAAATAGCTGAGGTAAATGAATAGGATGGTATATGCACAAAGCCTCTGCGCTTTTCCCGTGGCGAAGGACTGGAGGGCACGTGCTGGGACCTCCGCCCGCCCCCCCCCCCCCCCCCCCCGCTTGGGTACCCCCTGCAACTATCACAGTACCAACCTCATTGCTCTTTCATCTGTCTCATTGTTTATTCACTGGATCATCTCGACAGGCTATCGGGTTTGCTTTACATTTATTAGTTTTGAAGTTAATTACATAAATGAATGAATCAACTCAATACTACAGGCAACATTGTAAAAACTGTACAAAAAACATTGAAATTTATCTTTATTAAAGAGATCAACATGTGAAAACAGATTACAAAATAATAATATGTTTGATAACAAAGCATTTATTATTTTACATTTTAATATTATTGCATTTAGAACACTTGTTACAGACCTTTGAAAGGAACTATTTTTTTTTCATTTTCTGCCTGATTTTTTGTTCTTCGATTTTATGATTTTGGTCATGGATATATTTTCTAATACTGAAATAAATTTTCCTGATGCTTTCCTTCAACCAGGTTCTGTGATTATCTTCTACAGCAGTCGAGAAGTAGTGGTGATTTTACACAGCAGGTCATGCTTGATGTATAAATACGTCGATTAACTAATTGGATAACATTACTCTTCAGTCTGCGTTTTAAGGTGGTCTTAAAAATCGATTTACAAATCTTACAAATGTAGTTAACATACGAAGATGGCTGCACCCCCCCCCCCCCCCCTCGACGGTTTTTAATTGACACCAAACTGTTAGATTATTTTAAAGGGCTGTTCTTACTGTCCATGGTGATAGCCCTTAAATATGCTTCACATTTTATTTTCCAATCTAGGCTTCGCGCAACGTAGCCTGCAATGTATTCGACAACATCCAACACAAAAGTTGAAAAACTGGTTCCACTATTGCAAGAAAGTCGTCTTCATTGCTTTCTGTTGTTGTTTCAGAATCTAACAGAACTGCTTTTAGCACAGATAAAATAAATTTATCTTCACTGCTTAATTTACTGTTTGTGCCTAGTCCAAGAAGATCGATTTTGTCAAGTGGTGTTGCTTTTCCACTATTAGCATTGCTGTCATGAAGCTGTTTATGTGTGATTATTTTCATGGCAAGTGGCAGAACATATAGGCACTTGGGTTATCGTCATTGACTCCTCTCCTCCTGATTTAACGGAACAGTCGTTCGAAGAAACTTTCTTCTTTTACACATGGGTATGTACTTCAGTAATTTCTTATGTTGTTACGTCCCTCACATATTGCGTATGCTACTCATAACAACAAGAATACCCATTAAACCATTTTTCCGGGAGCCACTGCGCTCAAATCTATCAGTTCTCTTTCAGGCATTGGATGTAATTATCTGCCTTCTCTAACGTGAGAAAAGCCTCCGCTTCATTTCTTTCGTTGCTGGTTTGTTTCAAATATCTTTCTCTAATGCTTCTTGAGTTCAGAATGTCAAGTAAGTTATTAAAAATGGTGGATTCGACTTTACGTCATAGTCTTCAAACGCGTTTATGTTCTTTACTTTACAATATTTCAAAGCATCCACAACTCTTCTACTTAACAGTTGAACTGTCGACTTAAGTTTCGTTTTTTTTAATTCTTGAACCATAGATGTTTTTTTAATTCGTTTTTTCGATTTCTTGTAGCTGCAATAATTTTTGAAAAAATTCCAGTCGATCGCTTTGCCATTCCAGTCCATTATGCCCTCGTTGTCATTCAAAGAATTTTGCACTAACTTTAGTATGTGAAGAGAAAGCTTACACAGCTGTTATCCGGATCTGGTACAAACCGCCCCCTTGAAGAATACTGACATGGTGAGATTCAGTTGTTAAATGTGTCAACAGTTGTTTCGGGTCTTTCAAATCACAATCAAACCTTTCAAAAGAAGAAAAATTCGATGATGTACCATCGCAAGTGATTGGGGCGACTTTGATGTTCATATTTGATGGACGCTGCAAGCACTGAAATGTCAGCGAATAAATCCGATCACCGGTGCGTAGCCTATAGGTAGTTTCCACAACCAATTGACATATTTTATGTGTAACACTTCACTGGCTATCGGAGCTACATCATTATTTCCGCATCCTAGATCGATGTACCATACAACTTTTTTTTCATTCCAGCCAATAAGCTATCAAATGGCTATTGCATTTACCATCAAATTGCACACCAAACCATGTTTATTTTTCTACTTTTCTTTGAGCACTTGGCAAACTTCTGACGCATTGTTTTACTGATCCTCCTCTTCAGTTTGTACATAGATACTAGCTAATATGGGACTCGTGATCATCATGAGTAGCTGAAATGAGACAACATGAATTAGTATGATTATAAGCTGTATAACGTATTACAAATATACAGGAACTAATCCATGGTTCGGCATTTTTATATATATATTTTTTAAGTATACTACTCAGCCTCTGCTCGTGGATGAAGAAGACAAGTCCGGAAAGTCTTAAGTACTGCTCTGTTTAAACTTGTTATTAGTACGTTTGCTTCTAAATGTCCCGTGTTATGAGACGGACCCCGTCCGCCATCTTGCTCACAAGGAAAGGAGAAAAATAGTGTTGACAGGTGTCTTTCAACAACAGGATTTAAAATTGTATACTGCGCAGGATGTTAAAGAGAGTAGACACTGGAATTCTTCTATGGCTACTTACCAGTCGCCATTCGTCTTCCAAAATATTGAGTGTACTCAATACTCCACGCGGCTGCTACAGTCGCAGGTTCGAATCCTGCCTCGGGCATGGATGTGTGTGATGTCCTTAGGTTAGTAAAGTTGAAGCAGTCTAGGGGATTGATGATCTCAGTTGTGAAGTCCCATAGTGCTTAAAGCCATCTGAACCATTTGAACTCCGTACTCCGAGATTCGCACCCCACCCCCTAGCCCCTACAAACAATAGCATGGGCGCCCTTGGATGTTGATAGCTGTAAATGTGGTAGATGTCCTGAACCTATCGATGGACCGGCATCCTTCCTCAAACGTCTTCGAAAACGATAATCGTCAATCTTCTCTTAAATGGGCACTGCAAATAGGATTGTGATTCGATGGTTTTGCAGTTCTCCCTCCTGATTACTCCAACCAATTTTTCTTTCATTTCCGAAAATTGAGGAAACAGCTGGAAATTTTTTTTATTCCCTCTATCCTCCCCCCAAACACACACACACACACACACACACATATATATATATATATATATATATATATATATATATATATATATATATATATATATATATATATATATATATATATATATATATATATACTTTTAAAGCTGGATAATGTCGATACAAAGTAACAGAAGCATACAAAGCACAACTACTGTCTCAAACGTTCCCGAAAGCCACTGTTTACTTCTATGCTCTGTGGATAGAAAAGCCAAATTTATGAAATGAAGTACCCACTACAGTGCAGACTCTTGTGATTGTTAATAAAAATTTCAACTTCAGGGCTCAGGTTCCTCGCACAGTATTTCCTATGTAAATGCGTCACTAAACTACCACACAGGTGACTGCAGCTTTCTGTCTCAATACAAATTTACATTCTTTAGTTCAAAAAAGAATGCATGAAGTTCCACTTTTTATTCAAAAAAAACTATACACCTTCCGACCAATGCACAAGAAGTAAAAGTTGAAATTAGAAAAAAGTCTTCATTAATTTCATGAAAAATACATCTAGAGATTAAAATTTATGGGTATCCTACATAAAATTACAAATTTCTTATACCTCCGTGCCATAAAAATAATCGACCCTGCCAGGATTCGAACCTGGAATCTTCTGATCCGTAGTCAGACGCGTTATCCATTGCGCCACAGGGCCACACGGTCTACGAATATCATTTAACGCTATTAGTAGGGCCATGAATGTTAGCATACTTTTATTTCTACGTGGCACGTTTGTATTTCTGCTCTTCGCTGGTTTCATTATTCACTCAACACGAAATGCATAGGTTGGGTCTGACTTCACGCACGAACAGTGATGCTCGCACACAAGATGGCGGCTTCACTTTCCGCGAAGCTCTTTCTCCTTCAGGCAACTAACGATCGTAACATTATATCAGGGCGTTGATGGTGGGGATACAACATTTTGTATACTGTAATTAAACAGTTCACTTGTAACAACGAAGGAAAAACGACCGTTAATATAATAGTAATTCAATGAACAACTGAGCTCGGTCACGCACGTCACTGTCTGACTTCAAGGAGTCTGAGGAAACGCTGAGGCCGTAGCTCCAGTGGCGCAATCGGTTAGCGCACGGTACTTATAAGACAGTGGTCGTGAGCAATGCCGGGGTTGTGAGTTCGAGCCTCACCTGGAGCATACTTTTATTTCGGCTTGTCATAACTCACTACTCATGAACCAACAGTTTCATTAATTTGATACATTATGCAGATCCTAACTGTTGAAAAGTGCGTTCACTTCCTTTTAGGGCAAATTGTCATTTTTACACTAACAGAAAGCTTGTACCTGTATCTCATTTTCTCATAACTGCGACTACAATTGCTTCTCTGGAATAAGGTATGTTCATGGTATCTGAAAGGAGGACAAAAACGTGGATTTGTTAATTTATTGTATTTATAGAAGTTGAAATACATAAGAAGTTTCTTGTTGTGGCCATTTTCGCAGTACTTTTACGTAGACTGTAGTTTTATTTTCCAGAACGCAAAAGATGTTTTTCACGTAAAATTACTGCAAATTAGAAGAATATACTAACACTGAACTGTTCACAACTGAGTGCATGAACTACTACTTTTGGCACTAAATAAGCTTCGGAACTAAACTGCACACATGCGGCTAAATAACTACCACTCACGCAAAGGCGGAAATGGTTATAAAAGAAAGATTCTCAACTTTATTGGCAAAGTGATTGAGATGCCCTATACAAATATGGGTTACTAACTTGAATATAATGAATTAGTAACTCGAACGTAGATCTATATGTCGGTATTAATAGCAGTCCTCAGAATTTGTATTTCTTATGTTTTCATGTGTGTGTAGATACGAAAACCACATAACGCTACTACACTACGATTAAAATAACTTTCTAATCGACGTATTTGCCAGTCAAGTTGTAGGAGCCAAGCACACATCTTACCAAGTCTCCACCCGCTAACTTTGTTACCTTTTTTGTCAGTAGAGTACCGGTACTTGCGAAACTTTACCAAGCAAGGCAGATCCCACAGCGTGCAGGAAGGAGACTATCGCCTAATACACAACTATTTTAAACGAGCTATGTAACACTTTCCGGATAATGGATTGTCTGCATTATCCGTTGGTTTTGGATCGGACCACTTGGCCGAAAGACGACTTGAGACGGAGGGATAAAAACATCTTGAGAATTAATTTTATTATTGCAGTTATGTATAGGAGTATGACTAAGAAAGGACTATAAACTTTGGGAAACACCGGGAAGCATGAAAATGCAATTATCATACAAAATACTGAACTGTGTCTCGCAGAGGATAAGAAGAAATAAGTTAAAGAATAGTTGAGTGCAGCTTGTGGAAAATGGGGGGGAAAAGCTCTGGGGCGAGTATGTCGGCGAACCCAGTACGTTTCACAGAAGCACTAAAATGATCGAAGGTACGGAATGTTCATTCTGAGATGTGTCATTCATACACAGTAATGTAATCCGGTTGAACTGCTGGAGAGTATAAATAGATGGGGGGGGGGGGGGGGAGAGGAGAGGCGGACATGCGGCCGGCTGTTCACAACAGGAAAACCAGTTGATTCAAATCAGAAATACGATAGGAACCACAATTTCTATTAATACAGCTCCAATATATGAGGTAGAACTAAATGTAGGTGGCTAGGTCATCAAGCAGTCATCGGTGTTGCGTACTGCAGGAAAGTTAGTAGGAAGATACTTCTCAAAAATGTTACTGGATTCTGATGACAATACATTGCAAGCCTTTTCACTGATATGTCACAATTTAAGATAATCGAATAAAACAAAACACCAGAAAGCATGAGAAAGTGGGCCACGTTTTTTCAAACAATGAAGTATATCATTGTTTCATTTTTCCAATATAAGGTTTTTTTTTTGTTTGTTTTCTTTTTTCTAAGAAAAGCAACACAAAAATTTTTGCCGCACATATATAGGCCATGGAAAAAACAGAAGAAAATTTTGTCTGAAATAGAGGCAGTAATCTGCAGATTGTTGAAGCTTCCGTTGTGACTTTTTGACGTATTGCGTGTTTACTTTATAAAGTTGTTCGGCTGGCATTATGTTTAATGATTTTCTTCCTGACATTTCTCCTGCACGAGTGGCTGGCATTGTCAAAGAGTCACCTTTTGCAGGCGGCAGAGTGGCGTCGAGCCTGTGGTCCTAGATTACAATTATACTAACTGCGCCAACTTCAGGGGAACTTTCAAGGCCATTACAGGTGTGGTTCTCCCCCTGTTACCAGCAAAATTTGTTCGCTGCAGCACGGGAATTCAGGATCCGTTACTCTTGAGGGTTTCTTCATCAAGCTATTGTCACGTTTATGAATTTAAATGGCTTGCCTGGCGCTGATTGTCCGGCCATTCGAACATTAACACCAAGACCATCGAACACACACTGTATTAAGCATATCCATTACGAGTATTTTAGGACCCGTGACTTAGTTGAATGTCAATAAGTGACAAAACTGCAAATAGTCATTTTTTTGAATAATTATGTTTTTTGATAAACCGGTTTTCGAACCTTTTCATGTTCATCTTCAGATGATGTAACCTCCAGAAACTATCTGCAGATGAACCTGAAAAGGTTCGAAAACTGTTTCGTTGAATCAAATAATTACTCAAAAAAGTGATTGGTTATGTAACTTATTTAAAAACGGTATTGGAGGCTGGCTGAGATCGAGAAATACGTCGTGGCGAAGCACGTGCTTTGTAAGACCAAACGGGATATAAAATCGACCAGGAGCGCATGTTCTCGCTGTGAAGAAGAGCTACCACGTCCCTTTGTGCGGCAATGCCATTCACAGGCATGATGCCAGTCTTATCAAGAAAGAAGAAAGCCTGAAGATAAACGGATCCTGCCTATCCGTGATGCAGTGAACGACCGCTGCATTAAAATGGGGACAACCACAAAGATAATGACTAGGGACGTGTAAGTTCATTAACGAACTAGCTCAAATGAACTGCTTCGGGAAAGGAACTGTTCGGAGCGATCCTCCCTCCTCGCTTCCCCTACCCACAGGAAGTTAGGATGCGCGTGAAAGAAGCGCTCCTTCCGTGATAATGAGTACAGGCCTCTCCCAGGACCTAAGCGTTCCAAGCACTGGACTAAGGATGGCGGTTATCGCTGGAACAACCAGTTTACGTCTACATTGTTTTTCCCACCATGCTAGTTTAACCTGGCTGTTAAAGCCGTTCAAAATAACCTGTTTTTTATTCCTATAATTTCCTGTGATATAGAATCGAACAAAAACTGAAAAAATTTGATTCTCTCAATGTCAACAAACATTGAATCAAAATATTGAATTAAGTTGGCAAATAAAAGAAAGTTAGTCGTCCACCGTTCGCTGCTTTTCCCGAAAAGTGGTACGTGGTTGAATACTATATAAAAAAACACCAGTATTCTCGTATTGATTCCATTTTTCTTTTTAACTCTGCTCAAAAATTATGCTGTAATCGGGAACCATACCACTATTTGGGTATTACGAATGGGGAGTGCTAAACGTTGAAAACAGATATTCAAGAACTCTGTTTTTCGTGTTAATTTGTCAGTTTTCAAGGCCTACAAGCAGGTAAAAGCATGTTACGTATACGTAGGCAGTGTATGAGCTACTTTCTGTTTCTACCGTGTACTATGAACGAATGAATGTTAGGTTTTTATTACTGTTAACGTAATTTCCTTCCTCTTGTTATTTCATAGAAATGGCAGTCAAACCTTTAATATTTTAAATCAAATTAAGCATTGTACTACATTGGTACGTCACTCCGTGGGGGTTGGTATCATTCTGCAATACAATGGATGTCCGGCGACGGCAGCGAGAAACTACTGCACAGACCAAGTGGGCAAGTCCCCCTAAATAAGGGGACCACACCCTGCCTATCCAACCCATGTTGATTATTTGACCCATTTCTGAAAAAAACTATTTGATGCAGGACCTTAATATTTTTAGTGTATGTTACATGATGCTAATAGAGTCAACTGTACTAAAATCTACTTTATCCATTTTATACTTTTTAAGGACTACTTTTTTAAATTTATTAACAAAAAATATTAAGTTTTTTCTGCAGAAAATATTTTTGTGAACTTTCTGATGGGGGAATATTAATGAATGTAGTACCAGAGGTGGCTTTTTATGTTATGCAGAGTCTCAGAAAATTTCATTCATTTATCTATGATAGTTTCTGATATAATGGGGCATATGTACTGAAAATTTTAGTTTGCGGGAAACTGACTTTAAAGAAAAAACTTTTGAAATTTGTTACTTACAGTTAATTGAAACTGTCCTGCTGCATATGATGGCCCTTCTTTGGCCTCTAGCATTTCTTACAGCTTCTTTTTCACCTTCCTGCATGTTTGTCTTGCCTTCTTGCCCATATTACTTGCAGGTCTGCATCGGCTACCCTCACTTTATCGCAATGTTGCAGCCCAGTGATCATATTTTCACCAGGATTAATTCCCAGCTTTTTCAGTACCTAATACTTTCCAGTATTACCACAATTGAATGTAATAACAGCATCATGAACTCCTAGTTTCATTCTATGCATGCCTACAAATACAGCTTTAGGGTGGCGGTTCCAAATTGTGCTGTTGAAACATTCATTTGGGTTCTGTGTCTGCCCATGCAGACATTTCCTTAGAAGTTCAGGATGAGCCACGTCTCTGAAAATAGGTTTAATTGCTGTAATAACAGCAGCAGGAAGAGAATGCTGGTGAGAGTAAGATTCTGCAGTTGCCTGAGCCCTATTGTATTTGCACCACGTATTTTCTCCTGATGGACACAATCCATGACATGGCTTATCGTCAGTCGAGGACTTACGGAAAAACATGGCCCAAACATCTCTCTTCATTGCCTCCGGAGTTTCTTTATTTCTCCTAATTGCCTGCCCATAGTATACCTGCAAGTTTTCTATAACAACTACTCTCAATCACACTTGAACAAAACTAACCGCGTGTTTGAAAGCGTGTTGTTTACACACAGCAGAAACGAAAGAATACCGACCGTTGCATTCCAAGGATAGCCAACACACTCGGGAGTAAAAAAAATTCCTAACGTGCAATGTAGGGGATATAAAGATCTAAAATATATGCAGAAAAGTGGTCGTGTCGCACAAACACACGTGGTAGGAAAATGTTCTTTAAATGCTCGAAATTTTTTTTTCAGCAAAATCTTTTTCAGAGTGCTTAAGCAATGACACGCAGCAAGAGGAAATAGTACCTCACCGCCGCTTTACCAGTTGTTCTGCCATGTGTTTGTTGCTCGTTTCTGTCGGCAGTGTTACTAAACTAGCACTGATCGCTTCTCCCATTTTCTATAATAACGCAATCTTTCAAACACATGCAAGTTTTACAAATAAAATTACTCCTCTCTAAGAAACGTTTACTAAAAAACGAAAATTTCAATTTTCCGCTGCTGTCATGGCTAATCGATATTTCAGTTTTTACTCGGTTGGTAATAAAAAATAAAACACCTGTTACAACACGGACCAAACAAATACCGAAAAATACCGGTTTTAAGAACTAAAATGCAGGCACCGGTTTTTCCCATCCTTAGCTGGACTCCAACGGTTAACTGCGCGCACAGCTTCTGATCGGGAGACTTAAACCTTTACGACAGTCCACTTAGTTGCTCTGACTCCTTTGCCGTCCTCTCCTTCCCTGATCCTGAGTACATCCCTCATGTCGCACGGACTAGCAACAGCTACACATGGCACGAAGTCTTCCGATTTCTACTGACAAGTATGGATCAGAACTATGGGGCTCGCAGGTCATTGAAACATGAAAAACCAGTAGATATTCTCTATTATTACACTTTTATATTTAGAAACAATTATAATAGGTATGTCATTGTTTCCTGCCATTTGCTCCTGGTCAACCGTAGCTCAAGAATACTTTCCTGCACAGCGTATGCTTCTCAGCGGTTTATCATAGTTCAGACAGTCGTGGAACTCACTGCAACGAACATGCCTAAAATTATATTCTAGGCTCTACACTCACGTTCAAATTCATCCCTGTTACGTGTAAAAAGGGAATACTTTTCTTGTAATTCTTTAGTAAACTTGCACTTTCTTTTAGACGTATTAGCATTAGTGGCTTATGAAACACGAGTAACTCACTGAAAACGACGTTACTGTTAACCTCCGCTGGGTGATGGGCAGTGCGGCGAAAGAACGTCTTGCTCAGCGCTCACAACAGAGTGCTTTCACTTAGTTCCCTTTACCTACCACGTCAAAAATTGCACATGATAGCAACAAAAAATGGTTCAAATGGCTCTGAGCACTATGGGACTTCACATCTGTGGTCATCAGTCCCCTAGAACTTAGAACTACTTACACATAACTAACCTAAGGACATCACACACATCCATGCCCGAGGCAGGATTCGAACCTGTGACCGTAGCAGCCGCCCGGTTCCGGACTGCGCGCCTAGAACCGCTAGACCACCGCGGCCGGCGATAGCAACAAGGATTAGTGGAAGAGCAGTATAAAAACACACGCACTGTGTTTGTTCCTAAGAATCATTAAGCTTTTGGAGACTAATTTTGCTTTCTGATTTAACAGTTCACGGATTTTCTAAGTGCTCTTACTTATTCGTCCTTCGATATTAATAATTAACTATGTGGTTCACTTGAAGTAGTTCATCGAACTATTACAATAAGAATTAGATCTAGGTGCTCAGATGTTACCATTACAGCAACAGGCTCGACTGCAGTGCTACACCAACAAAGGTCGGCGAATCTTTTGACAATTCCAACCGGATAAATGTTAGAAAATCACTAAACCTTGGTCGAAGATCCCTAGATGGAAGCCAACAGGCAATCTGTGCTGCCAATTTAACCGATTTTTCGTCAGACCTAACGATTCAAGATCATGGTTAAAGGGGAAATTTTCTTTAACGGCTGACGAACTTAACGGAAATTACGTTCTTTCTTGCTGAAAATTCCGCCTTCAGCTGCACTTTCAACGTAAAATACTGTTATATTTTAAGGTTTCTCACGATAGTGCTGTGGTTTTGTACTAAATACAAGAACGCAGTTAATTTGTCTATTTGCAATACTGCAGAGTGCAAATAGTCTGCCGCCAATTTCATGATCGAGCAGACTTGTTGGACAGTACTCTAACCGAGCAACAATCTCACAAGCGTTCAGTGGTCGCGTCTTTAAACAGAACATAGTGAAGTCACAGCTTACAGTTTTTCGTGTCTTAGCTGCGTTATCTGTTAAAAATGCCTAATGTATGATTTGACGGCACGTTTCGCAATAAGAGGCTCTAAGATGAACTTCTTAAAGACTGGATTGTTAGAACACGATAGTTTGGTGAATAGTTTCCGGAGTACAAATTTTGTCACTGTATTGTGAGTAGCAATAACAAATATTTATATCTTAACGCTTAAGTAATTACACAAAAGCATGTTAAGAACTGCAAATTGTCAGAATCAATGCGCCTAAAAGTTATTGATTATTGGCATTTTAGTAATACATTACACCAAGATATTAAAGAAAATAAAAATTTTATTTTTAAAGCTCCCAACATTAACCGAATGTACTGCAGACGGTATTGTTTAGCCACTTAAGGTCACCTTGGAGTTTTTTCATTTGGACTGCAAAATTATTATTGGCTATCGAGACATTCAATGGCTGTGTTATGATCGAAGTAAGTAATGATGTACATGCAAAACTAAAGACATCGCACGACTCGCTTTTGTTCGATGCTTGTGCACTCCACTCAGGTTGCTGGCTCCCAAGCCTCAAAAGGGACCTTACCGGCAATTTCGTATTTTATGTTTTCCGAGACAGTTTCGCTGCGTCGGCAGACTGACTACGAAGAACTCTACAGAACGATTAATGAAGGTCACGACCTGTTAAAAATCGCTAGAGCCTATGAATCTCGTGGCTGATGGTTTTAAATCCGTGGAATGAACTAAAGACATTTACAAATACCTACCTTGAAACTATACTGCTAAATTAGTATATAATTTGTACAAAGGTGGAAGCAATATGGCTTTATTTTCATTTTTGTGCCCTATATTAGAAAAGCTGCAAAGAATCAACAAAAAGTTTGAAGACAAAAATGCTGATCCAAGTAAACTAGATTTATCAACATTAATCGGGGTTTTGGCCTCTAAACTGGCCATACGTCGTCCAAACATTGACCCCCTAAGAGTTAAGTGTTGAAAATTACTTGGACGCAGAATCCCACCTTTGGTTCGGATTCGTATCAATGGTAAAATGGTGAAATTGCAGTTATCTTTGAGCTTTTCATGTGTTCTTTCGATTATCTGCTAAAAATAACTTACATCAATTTGCTAACTTATTAAAATTTACCGAAGGTCACGAAGAACCTGTAACTCCTCTGGTATTCCATTTTCAGTATTCAAGTAACGAAATATCGCTTTTAGAATTGCAAATGAACACAAACTTTACAGTGTGGTGAGAGGTAGAGTATGAAAACGCAACTCGCAAACATCCCTTCAAGGAATTGTATGGTTTTTCTTTTCCCACTTTATTACCTTATTACAATGCTGAAGTCTATAGGTTTTTTTTACTGTAATGTATGTAATAAAAATCTAAACTTAAAAATAAAGTGAAGATAAGATGGTAATGTAATTTTAAATATACTGCTAGTCCCAAAAGGAAGAGGCTAAGGATGCAACAGTGTAAAAGTGATTAGCTTTCGACATCTACAGCTACCACTGACAACCAAGATTCCAGTACTTAAAGAGACGATTTAGATTTAGCTGTATAACGTTTGAGGTTATGTGAGATGAAATAAAATCAGTAAAAATTTGTATCTGCTGCCTTTTTATCCTGACGGATTTTATTGACGGAAAATATTTTAATGGATTTTTGACGGTAACTTCCAGCATGGTTAACGGAATGTTAAAACTGCAGACAATACGTGAAAGTGCTTTTTCTCTACGGTACATGGCAGTAACGAGTCAGTTTCTCGTACAGTTTTAGGGAACAAATGAGAGACGAGAAAAGAGGCCATGTATATTCACGTCTGTAAATAAAATAATCAGGTAGTCATCTATGATTATTTGTAGTTAAGGCTGCTCATCAGAAGTTGCCGTGCATCATAGCCGAGCTTTATAGGGAAGCCCGGAGTACAGGTTGTTGGGTTGGAACCGACTGACAGAGCTTTTATCAATCCACAACATGTAATGGACGTTTTACTAAATGAGCATCCACGACCACTGCAAACTCATTTTTGAATTTTTTTCTCCCAACGAGTTGCCAGCAAATGCCAAAATACTAAAAACGTTAATGAGGAAAGTATTCAGATCTATTTAGAACTTACCTACGTGCCAGTCAAATGCCCGCGTAGCATTAGTAATTTTGTGTTTAATAAACATTGGTTTTTAAGTGGCTCTGAGTTATTTCATGAGAACTCTTCCGTCGTCTCCTCCTCAACCATGCATAAAATATGAGTTGGTTCTCCGGCCCCCTCAGCTCCGAACCTGGGTGCCACAAAATATTTTTATTGTTATTGCAAACGTCTTGTGAGCTTTTGGTGGTACAACAGTTGCGCTTTCGAATATATTTCATATTTCGCGGTTACAGTCAAATTGTCATTCGACACAATTCACGTCAGTGTATGCGCAATTACGCAGCCATAAGAATAATTTTCAGTAATTTAAAAGGAACAAACGTATGATACACTTAAAATTCTATGTTCTACGTACTGAGGAGTACATTTAGCCGTGGATCATAATATGTATTCATATCCGAGGCGTGATGAGAGGTTATTTCGAATCACGTGTATGCTAAGTAACTGGTGACAGAGTGAAATTAAGCTTAGAGAAAAGCTATTCTTTAAAAACAATTGTTCCACTTTAGGGCAAGTCCTTTCTAATTAACACGCATACTGATGTGCACGTCATGAATTCAATAATATGTCCCGACAAAATTATATGCGTCACTTTTCCGTCTGACTCCACCTCATTGCTGGCATCTATCTCAGTTCAGATGGTCGAACATCGTCTGAAGACAGTTCGCATCTATAAGGCCGGTATTACACTATCAAATTTCTTTTGTCAAAGACTTGATCAAAGATGTGATCAAATATTCCGTCAAATATATTCGACAAAGATCTTTGACGTAGCGCTAGAAGGGGTATTACACTGTCATTTTCCGTCAAAGTTCAAGATGGCTGACAACAACTTGTCATGAACCGCAGCAGTTGTACCACAATTGCACTGTGTGCATATGAGGAAGGGGGGGGGGGGGGGATACCTGGGTGAAGCCGTGGGTTTTACGACGACACGATAAAAGCATTCAACAAAACTTGTTACCTGAGCTTATAGTGGAAAACGTCAAGTCGTACATCAATTACTTAAGAATGGATGTGCTCAATGAAGTGTATCTTGATATCACAAAGCACAATATTCACTTAAGAACTGCTACATCTGCAGAAGACAGGCTCACTGTAACACTCCGATTCCTTGCTACAGGAGGTTGGGTTAGGTCTCCAATCTTCGTAATCTATTTTTGTATTCAGCGTGCCTCACGTAAAGCGCCTCATCAGCTTCATACATCTCTATTAATTTTGTAGTTGTCGGCACACACCAATTGTATTTACTCGCAATGTTTTTAAAAACACTACAGACGACAGAATGCAGCGATGCTAGCACTCCATGTGGTAACATGTCTCATTGCAGTGAACAGAAGACAAGCGACTTCTTTGATCAAATCTACAGCGAGGGCCCAGATTTGATCAAATATTGGACGACATTTGACAAAGTTCCCTATTACACCATCAACTATCTTTGACAAAGATACTGGACAAAGATATTTGACAAAGAAATTTGATAGTGTAATATCGGCCTAAGGAAGTTCCCACGGCTTATTTAGAATCGCTGCACTGTACTTCTGACATAGTTCTGCCACCTGGATAATGGTGGAGCTCTGAGGAACATTCCAGCTACGCTCTGAAAACGTAACGGCGCAGACAGTACTGATTAAAAAACACTGTCTGCAATCACGAACGTCACAGTTTTTTAAAAATATTTTTCGAGGAAGTATTTTATAAGAAATTCAAATAAAACTGTGCCATATGCTCTCATATCCAACACAAAAGAAGAGTACCGGGAGACTACCATCGACTTTTACTTATTATGGGCTAGAAAACTAAGAGATGAAAAAATTCGACAAATGACACAAAACTGCACATCGTCTATCAAAAATGTCACAGGGTTTTGAGG
This sequence comes from Schistocerca piceifrons, assembly GCF_021461385.2. Classification (NCBI taxonomy): domain Eukaryota; kingdom Metazoa; phylum Arthropoda; class Insecta; order Orthoptera; family Acrididae; genus Schistocerca; species Schistocerca piceifrons. The sequence goes on from NC_060145.1 coordinate 381,161,995, forward strand.
GCAGAAAGGAACGGGGGTATAAACTTAACTCTTGCTAGCAAAAGTGTTCCATTTGAACACTGGCTTCCTTAATATTTATTTATTCATTTTCCCTTAACATGCACAATACTCTTACAATGGTGTTGTTAGGATGTAATATGTGAACAATTATTACAAGGCCATCCAAGTTTAACGCTTACAAATTAACACTGGGAAACTTACGTAATTTAAGTTTCGTTATGACTTATTTATTCTTTCCAGACTTCCGTAAATATTGCAGGCGAGAGAAAATTTAGTGTGCATACTATAACCCATTCACGTCTAGCATGGAATGATTGCCAGCACTAATAAGATTGCCGCCGAAGGTATGAGCCAAAGCCCCTTGTGAATTATTGTCTTAATTAAGTTTTAAAAATCCAAATTCACAAATCAATATGGTTAAATGAAATGCGGGCAGTTGTAGAGTGTTGGCTCTAGAGCATTGCAAGAGTAAGATGTTGAAATGATTTCTTTCGTTTCCCCCCGTCTTACAATTACAGGTATATCTTAAACCAACCAACCTTGCTGTGCAGTAACCAGGCCGCTTTTTACGCCGTGACACCCACAGCTGCACTACATCTCAGCAAATTTGGCAGCTGCAATGGAGTTTCCGATCGGTGGACAACGTCCAATATTGCATGCACTACGCTTATCACTCCAGAAGTAAACTACTAGTTCCGTAGCGCACTACAGCTGCACCTGTCGCGCATTGATACACTGCCTCATTTTACTACGGGAGTCAGACGTCGCTTTTGAACACTGCCGCGCGCTTATTCTTTACTCAACAAAGCCCCGCACGATTCTGAAGTTAGCTGGTGTTGCTTGCTCAGCCAAAGAAGATGTAAAGAAAAAAGCAAAGTAATACCTACACTAGTGGACATGCTGCCTCATGCGAACAGAGTAATTGTAAACGTATCTCTTTTATTGTATTTATCGGCCTCAGAGACGGAGCATGGTCCATATCCAGTTTTTACTTCTCAACAAGTCATCGCCAGACAATCCCTTTAAAGAAGAAATAAAGATGAGGACAGTAAAATGCGAAGAAACTAAATTATAAAATCAGACTAATCGCTATTCACTGTTCGACGCACCTGAACGCTTTACGTACTAACTCGTCTAGTATATCTGAACATGTCGGGTGAGGACCACAAGGTAAACAAATGACAAGTGCTCTCTGATTGTTGGAAGTAATGGCTACAGTTAATTACGGAATAGCATAAAGCTTGCAGATTTTAAATCACAAATTATAGAATTAAAAAATTAAAATATAAGTTTGATTGTTAGATATGGTCTTCTCAAAGCGAAATCTCGTAGTAAACAAATTACAAAAAAACTAGGCAGGTAAGGTAGCGGCCACAGACGTGGTTAGTGACTGACGAACTGGTCACCGATGATCACAAGTGAATACAAAACAGTCAGTAGTATGAAATGACTTTTAAATCGGCATACAATTAAACAAAAAGGAGAGATGGCAATAAAAGAACCACAACAAAGTAAAAAATAAAAGGCAGGACTTAACAGATCTTAAAACATTGCGTGTAAGGCTTAGTCACGGAAATTGCTTTGTTCATTAAAAAATTGGAAGCTGTTCCAGACAGCTTCATTTAGGAACGTACTGACATATCTAGATGTTAATCATGCGTCCTACTTTATGCCCGCATTTTCTAAAACGAGAATCAAGAGGTCTCTTATTACTGCTTGTGTTACAATGTTCTCTAAAACAGGCATCGAAAGATCTTTCCGTTCGGCGTACATAAAATTTAGAACAAGAACCACATTTTATCTTATACGTCCGACTTCGTGTATTTGTTATGAACACTCTTACGCTACGCCGTATTTTATCCCAAAGTTCATTACCAATAAAGAAAACTATTCTAGTTTTCTTCTTGGGGAAAGGTCTATTAAGTTAACCCAACGATTTATTTTATTATAAAATCTAGTCACGGCCACAAAAGTTTCTTAATCAGATAATTAATTTCGGTCAACGACGACTATCTTCAAACCTGACATAATCCAGTTTACATCTTGTCTTTAAACTGCCAACATATAGACGTCCATGGTACAGAATTTTCTGTGTGAGTGTGACTGCATCATCTACAGGGTGACAAATTATTGAACTGTATGAAAAAAACGTAAATTAATTACAAACTACGAAGTGCACACACTTTAGTCAATATGTAAAAGTCACTACAGATGTTCGGATTTAGGTTATGACATGTTCGATATGCCTGCCATCAATGGCGATGATGCGGCACAGACGAATAGCGAAATTCATGACCCGCTGAAGTGTCACATCATCGATGCTGTCGATGCTCCTGAATAGCTGTTTTTAGCTCAACAATGGTTTTGAGGCTATTGCTGTACACCTTGTCTTTAGTACAGCCTCACAAAAAGGAGTCGCACGTGTTCACATTCGGAGAATATGGCGACCAATCTAGGCCCATCCCAGTGGCATCTGGGTACCCCAGAGAAAGAATGCGGTCCTCTGGGACATCACTCTCCTGCTTCGATGGGGTCGAGCCCAGTCTTGCGTGAACCACATCTTCTCGAAATCAAGGTCACTTTGGATAACGTGGATGAAATAATCTTTCAACACTTTCACGTCCATCAAGGAATATCGCACCGATTATTCAGTGAGTGAACATTGCACAGCACAGTCACCCTTTGAGAGTGAAGAGGCTACTCGATCGCGAAATTCGGATTCTCAGTCCCCCAAATGTGCCGATTTTGCTTACTGACAAACTCATCCAAACGGAAGTAGGCTTCGTCACTAAACTGAACCGTGCATGCGCATACTAATTCCCATCATGCACCGCGGCCAATCGTGCAGTTTAGACGTCCTAGCGCAAACCGTTCAGAAATTATGACAATAATTATGACCCTGTATATGTGCAATGACTCAGGTCTGAAGACGGTCATCTTTGACCGAAATTAATTACCAAATTAGTAAACTTTTATGGTCCGTGACACGATTTATAATAAAATAAATATTTCCTTGATAGCTGTGGAAGCTTATTGCAAATATGTTGCAACTCGATAATACAATGCATCTATTTCTCTGAGTTTCTCGTTTATCAGATACATGCTTGTCCGGTTAATTAACTTCTTATGTATTTTTATGTTCGTGTGTCATTGCTACTTGTTTTAATATGGCATTTTACGAACTACAAGACGCTTTAGATTGTGTGAAGCATCTTAATTTTCAAGCAGCTTTTTTAAAAAAAGACACATTTTTACCATTTTTGTTATTAGATTGCAAAGCCAGGCTAACAAAATTTTTAGTTTATAAAACTCAACTGACCTTTAAAATCTCTGAAAATAGTCATTTCAACTTTCTTCTTCTTCTTTTTCTTTTTCCTTTTCGTCATCATCGTTGTCCTCATATCTATGATAGTCTTCAATGCCGCAGAGTGCTTTATTTATGCCGCACTTCTTGAAAGATTTGACAATAATGTCTTTTCTCACTCTAGGCCACGATTGTTTTATCCACTGATACATTTGCTTGATTGTAGGTCGTTTTAAAGCTCCCTTCTGGGTGAATTCATGTTGGGTTTGATCCATCATACATTCGTTCCATTCCTCTCTCATATACACTTTAAATGGTTTATTTTTCGAGACATCAAGAACTTGATGTCGTGAAGTAAGACCTCTTGGAATAACAGCAAGCTATGTATTTCCCTCCCTCAACTTCTCTTTCACAGAATTTTTTAAATGGCTGCTAAACTGATATAGCACAAACAGATACTTCTTCAATAAAGCACCTTTCCTTCTCCCCACACTCTGTTAATCCATAATTTCATATCAGTCTCGTCCATCGAGTCGTCGTCATGTACGTGAACAACAACACATGACGGTGTTTCAGAAGGTTTTGACATGGTTTTGCGACTGAAATTGATCATTGTATTAAGTTTAGTAGCGTCAGAACAACATGAAAGGACAACCGTGTAGTGCATTTTTTCATGTCCCCTTGTTTTTATACTTACAGTTTTAGCACATTTCATGGCAACAGTTCTGTTACTTGACACATCAGATGTCAGAGGAGTTTCGTCCATATTTGCAATTTGCCTTAGTTCCACACTGGTTTTCTTCCGATGTTGAATAATAAAGCGATGGAAAGATAATATTTTCTCTTCATACTCTTGTGGCGTTTTCTGAGATATTTTGGCTTTGGTCCCCTTCATGAAATTGTAACACCAATGAACTCCACCGTTAAAGACTTTTAATTTTCCCTGTAATGCTACTTTACGAGCGTATATTTGAGTCGTTTTCGTATTAATTCCAGTACCATTGTGGCAGTGTCTTAGAGTCCATTTCAAAACGCCATCTTCCAGTTTTGGCCATTTTATGTCCAATCCTCTATTTGCACATTTTTTTCAGTTCTTCTTTACTAGCCCGCCAATCGGGAATGGTTTTTTCCATGTTCTTCTGCATATGCTCTTAGTTTCAATTTATAGCCCGCATTATATGAATACCTTTAATTTTTCCATTACGAAACTAGCTACTGACAAAAAGAATGTACTTTTAGCGATAACACAAATCATTTTCAGCTCAAGCTCACTGGCACCGTAGACTGCAATGACGCGTCGCAGGCTAGACAGTGTTCTGGGTTTGTGGTGGGAGGACGGAGGCAGACATTGTTAGCAAGCTTGTGAATCACCGCGACTCATGTTCGTCGTATCATTGCATTGCTGCTGCCAGTCGAATCCAATGTTGGCAGGTAAAGACAGGTTTCCCACGGCGTCGAATATATGGCCATCTGGAGACTGGCGGGAATTTGAAATCAAATATTGGACACTTTTGTATTAATTTAGAGTATAAGACGCATCTGAATTTTGGAGGCAATTTTGCGAAGAAAAATGTGCGTCCTATAGTCCGTAAAATACGGTATATCAGACTCCTTATACGAAAAGACTTGAGAAAGTAAGTTACATATGCTGTCCCACGTTAAGACAATTGCGCAGCAACAGTGGCGCATCCTCAGATGAGAGTACATATTCCGGGTTTCCTGGAGAGACAGTTCTACTGCGGAACGGGAAACATGTGCATCACAGTGTGCGAATGGAATGATGTGGTAACTGTAAACGTCTTCCGGAGCTGGAGTACGTGGGATAGTACACTTCTTGTTGGCAAAACTTCAAATTCGCACATAGATTCACTATGAAATTCTTGTGGTGTGTGAACCAAGTGCAGCGCCACGTCCAGCCGCAGTGGAATGGTGCAAGCAGTTTTACCAAGGCCGCATGGACGTGGCTGATGCTTATCGGGGAGGAAGGCCCTCGACATCGACTACAGACGAATATGTCCAGACAACCGAGGAACTGATCCGTAGTAATCGCAGATTTTCGAACGATGAGGACATTCACACATATTTCTCTGTTTCCAGAAGGCTTTTGACACTCTACCACACAAGCGGCTCGTAGTGAAAAAAATGGTTCAAATGGCTCTGAGCACTATGGGACTTAACATCTATGGTCATCAGTCCCCTAGAACTTAGAACTACTTAAACCTAACTAACCTAAGGACAGCACACAACACCCAGCCATCAGGCTCGTAGTGAAACTGCGTGCTTATGGAATATCGTCTCAGTTATGTGACTGGATTTGTGATTTCCTGTCAGAAAGGTCACAGTTCGTAGTAATTGACGGAAAGTCATCGAGTAAAACAGAAGTGATTTCTGGCGTTCCCCAAGGTAGTGTTATAGGCCCTTTGCTGTTCCTTATCTATATAAACGATCTGGAAGACAATCTGAGCAGCCGTCTTCGGTTGTTTGCAGATGACGCTGTCGTTTATCGACTAATAAAGTCTTCACGGTAAATGATGACAGCCAAAACAGTTGCAAGATAAAGATTTATTAAAATTCTTGACCAAGGTTTCGCTATATATAAATATACCTTTATCAGAAGTAAAAAATCTAAAATTACATCCTGCAATGGAGATTAATAAAACAATTGTGCCAAAGGTGTCGTCAATAGTTAAGACAGTTACGATAGTTCCTAGGCGAAGTACTGGTGCTAAACTGTGTTCTCATTGACCCTGTGTCCACAATCATGTTGTACAAATGGAGATGATGTCTTAACTATTGACGACGCGTTTGGCACAATTGTTTTATTAATCTTCATTGCAGGACGTAATTTTAGATTTTTTACTTCTGATGAAGGTATATTTACATATACCGAAACCTTGGTCAAGAATTTTAATAAATCTTTATTCTGCAACTGTTTTGGCTGTCATCATTTAACATGAAGAATTTCAACAGTTGCTTGTTTCAGCCATGTTTAAAATCTAGGACTAATAAAGTCATTAGAAGATCAAAACAAACTGTAAAACTATTTAGAAAAAATATCTTAATGGTGCGAAAAGTGGCAGTTGACCCTAAATAACGAAAAGTGTGAGGTCATCCACATGAGTGCTTAAAGGAATTCGTTAAGCTTCGGTTACCCGATAAATCAGTTTAATCTAATAACCGTAAATTCAACTAAATACCGAGGTATTACAATTACGAACAATTTAAATGGGAAGGAACATATAGAAAATGATGTGGGAAAGGCTAACCAAAGACTGCGTTTTATTGGCAGGACACTAAGAAAATGTAACAGACCTACTACGGAGACTGCCTACACTACGCTTGTCCGTCCTCTTTCAGAATACCGCTGCGCGGTATGGGATCCTTACCAGATAGGACTGACCGAGTACATCGGAAAAGTTCAAAGAAAGGCAGCTCGCTTTGTATTATCGCGAAATATGGGAGAGAGTGTCACAGAAATGATACAGGATGTGGGCTGAAAATCATTAAAAGAAAGGCGTTTTTCGTTACGATGGAATCTTCTCACTAAATTCCAATCAATAACTTTTTCCTCCGAATACGAAAATATTTTGTTGGCACCGACCTACATAGGGAGGAACGATCACCACGATAAAATAATGTAAATCAGAGCTCTTACGGAAAGATATAGGTGTTCATTCTTTTCGCGCGCTATACAAGATTGGAAAATAGAAAAATGTGAAGGTGGTTCGATGAACCCACTGCCAGGCACGTAAATGTGACTTGCAGAGTATCCATGTAGATGTAGATGTGAACGTAAATACGTTTTCAGGGTAAAATAATTCAACATCTTCGTGCGCTCCATTAATTCCTCTACCGTACGTATTACAGTATGACCGTATCGTCGTCACAACGATTAATATTAGACTATTTCTTTCTTAATCTCCGTGCGCTGAGTGAATAAACTGTTTTCAAAATCGTTCATCAAGATTTCGTTCATTATGCTCCGCGGTCTACTACCCATAGCTTCAGTTTGTTTTGATAAATGTTACTATCAAAAGTGAAATAACTGTATCTGACAGACGGCTCTAATACCTCTATGAACTCAGCTGTCTACTCTTAACTCATAATGTTGAAGCAAAGATACGTCTAATACAAAGAATCTCGACTTTTGGTACATGTGAAAATAGGCAAAAACTGCGCGAAGAAGGAAGTATCCTAATGAGAAGCAAATCGGTGGATCTACAGACAAACAAGTTATTACAAGTTCAGAAAAAAATTGGGTTATTTATTCAACAGAAAAAGCTTCAGAAATTGAGCAGGTCAATAACGCGTTTCTGTGTCTCTGCCCATGTTAGAAGCAGTTATTCGGCTTCATAATGATTAATAAGAGCTGTCCAATTGGCGAGTTAGATCGTCAAAATCCCGAGCATGTTGGATGGCCCACCCATAATGCATCAAACATTCTCAATAGGGGAGAGATACAAAGACCTTGCTGGCCGAAGTAAGGTTTGGCAAGCACCAAGACAAGCAATAGAAACTCTCGTCGAGTGTGGAAGGGCATTATCTTGCTGAAATGTAAGCCCAGGGTGGCTTACCACGAAGGGCAACAACGGATGTAGAATATCGTCGACGTACCGTTGTGCGGTAAGGGTGCTGCATATGAGAACCAAAGGGGTCCTGCTATGAAATGAAATGGTACCCCAGAGCATCAGTGGTGGTTGCCGGACACCAAGGTGGACGACAGTCAGGTTGGTCTCCCACCGCTATCCGTACTGTCTCCAGACACGTCTTTGCCTATCATCGGGACTCTGTTCGAAGCGTGTAAGGTGGCTATAATTTCCCACCTTACAAGCTCCCATCCACATAATTTGCCATGATCTACAAACACAATTAGGTACCATGTGATAGGTTGTACATCGCATATATGTATATATAAAGGAGACTGACATTGTCACGTATGCCTCGTAATTAATTGTTAACGCTTACTGCATGAGTGTCTTTATTATCATACTAGTAGACATTGGAGCAACAGTGGAAATGAAGCGGCAGGTGGAACTCAAACCCTGGGTGGAAGGCTTAAACTCAGAAAGTAGCAAGACGGACGTTGGGACACCTGAGCGCTGGGGCACAATAGAGTCGCGATCGGCAGGTGTTGTAGCCGGGCGGAAAGGAATATACTTCGGAAACTACGAAAAGCTTGGACGCAGCTGAGAGGAACGAAGAAGTGTCACCTCGGAAACCGTGGAAGGCTGGGTTATTTCCCAGAATTTTTACTCAGAACCGTACCATTGTACGAGTATAGGTTTTTCCTCACAAACATTCAGCGCTGGACGACAAAAGACTAAAATATGGTTGGTCGGCGTTCGAAAGAATCTGTAGAGAAGGAGAATATTCCGTGGTTCTGGAAATACGATTCGTTTTTGGAATTACGAGGGAGGGGAGCCGAGCCTTGCTGGGAGGCCAGCAATGGAGAGATGTGGTCTTTCGTTGTGAGCGCCCATGTGTGACGGTCGCTCGATATCAGCTTTGTTGGTACAGACGGACTTGCTGTCTTTGGTCTCAGGAGAGATTATAGTTAGATCAGTTAGACACTGTACCGTTGCGAACCTATACGACTCTGGACTTCACCACCGGTTTGGAAGTCGTTGCGGAGTATGCAGCGTTCAGTAATTGAGAGCACTTCCTCTGCCTATACTTACGTTGAGACATTATCTGAACTCTGTCCTTGTGGCTGGGAGTTCGCGTTTCTTGTCTATAGAACACAGAGAGGAGAAAGTTTTAGAGTATATTAGTCAGAGGATCGCCTTCTGCCGTCCTAGTGTTTGAAAGAGTTTATTTGTGGCTGGAGTTCTTCCATCATGGCAGACGAGTACGAGAACCATCGCTTCGACGCACCGGACGCAGTACAAACGGCGATACCGCAAATTGCTTCGGCTTTTTAGGGCTATAAAAGCTAAACAGCTGTGATCAGGTTAGTTTATTTCCACTGAGGTTCCACACCACCGTAGATCATCTTTGGACGTAGTGTGTTCTAGTGTTTGGTACGTGGATGATGCCAGTCATTTTGCGTTATTGATATTACGTCGCGCAGTCATAATAACGGGCAGAGACGGGCAATTGGTTAGTAATTTTACTTAAGAAATGTAAACTTTGTAATATTAAGTTTTTTTAATCTACAATAGATGTATAAGCAGGAAGAACGTTTATGATTTAGTAGTATTAATTGCCTTAATCATTCACTTATGTTTAGGTTGTAATTTATATGTTAAAGTTCATTAAGAGATCCTAAGATCTGCTGCAGGGGGTAGTCAGACAGGGCCGAATGTTCATTTTAGCGTTTATTATTTTTCGTTGCGCACATTCATTTTACACCTGCCTGGAGTAGCATCTTGTAGGTATGCCACCTCTATCTGGAGCGTCTCCACACACGTCTTCACTGGCCACGGGGCTCAATTCGAAGCGGGACTCACCACTGAAGACATTTCTACTCCACTGAGTATCCAGCCAGAAGACGCACTATCCTGTATCACTGTTTAAGCAATTTAAGGAAATCGTTGTTACTGAACGCTCCGAATGAACGTTATCTTATTTGATCTACATATAAAAATTACTTCGATGCACTCTATGTAGGTTGGGTATAGGTGTGGTAGTCGAAACATGCCACGCACAATGGGGTAATAAAGGAAAATAACGCAGCCGAAAATGAATTATTTACTTTCTACATGTACCAACAATACGGTTATGGCGCCACAGAGTGGTTGCAGTATTTTTGATACACGGATTAGTCCAGTCAACGAAGGAAAGTTAAGGGAAAAATAGTGTAGTCGCGAAGTTTTATACAGAGGTAGGATGATTTTTGCTCAGTGGTAGGAGGGAGTGCCATGAGTAACATGCTTAAAATTTGACCTGTAGTGTGTGAGCATTGGGTGGGAAGGGGATTTAAATATAACTTTTTTCTGTTTTTCTTTAATAAATCGAAAACCGCGGGTTCCAGCGGAAATATTTCTTAGTGCAAAAATAAACTGCATTAAAATGCCTACAAAAATGTCCTATTCTTTTTTTCTCTGCGGGTAATATTTTCCGTGTTACAAGGCCTGGAAAAATCGCAGATTACTTAAAGTAATAGTGTTTTAATGGTATAAAATTAGTGTTTACTGTTAAATGAATGGGATAAGAACAGACATTAAATGTGAGTAACACATCTACACTCATGCTCATAAATTAAGGATAATGCTGATACATGGTGAAAGAACGCTCTGGTGGACGGTTTGCGAGTTTAAATCACCTCGGGGCCTGACCATGCGGTGCATTTGACCTGAGGTTGTCGCACAGTGGCGCTGGCAGCAGTCCACATACGCAGAGGTGGGTTTGTGCATATCAGAACATGGTGCAGTGCAGACGTGGTAATGGTGACTGTGTGCTAAAGATGGCTCAAAGAACACATATTGATAACATTATGAGGGGCAGAATACTAGGTCGACTGCAGGCTGGTCAAACACAGCAGGTTGTAGCACGGGCTCTCCGTGTGCCACAAAGTGTGATCTCAAGATTACGGCAACGATTCCAGCAGACAGGAAACGTGTCCAGGCGCTACAATACGGGACGTCTACAGTGTACAACACCACAAGAAGACCGATATCTCACCGTCAGTGGGCACAGACGGCCACGGAGTACTGCAGGTAGCCTTGCTCGGGACCTTACCGCAGCCACTGGAACAGTTGTTTCCAGACACGCAGTCTACAGACGACTGAACAGACATGGTTTATTCGCCCAGAGACCTGCAAGGTGCATTCCACTGACCCCTGGTCACAGGAGAGCCCGTAAAGCCTGGTGTCAAGAATACAGTACATGGTCACTGGAACAGTGGCCCCAGGTTATGTTCACGGACGAGTCCAGGTATAGTCTGAACAGTGATTCCCGCCGGGTTTTTATCTGGCGTGAACCAGGAACCAGATACCAACCCCTTAATGTCCTTGAAAGGGACCTGCATGGAGGTCGTGGTTTGATGGTGTGGGGTGGGATTATGATTGGTGCACGTACACCCCTGCATGTCTTTGACAGCGGAATTGTAACAGGTCAGGTGTATCGGGACGTCATTTTGCACCAGTATGTCCGCCTTTTCAGAGGTGCAGTGGGTCTCACCTTCCTCCTGATGTACGATAACGCTCGGCCCCACCGAGCTGCCATCGTGGAGGAGTACCTTGAAACAGAAGATATCAGGCGAATGGAGTGGCCTGCCTATTCTCCAGACCTAAACCCCGTCGAGCACGTCTGGGATGCTCTCGGTCGACGTATCGCTGCACGTCTTCAAACCCGTAGGACACTTCAGGAGCTCCGACAGGCACTGGTGCAGGAATGGGAGGCTATGCCCCAGCAGCTGCTCGACCACCTGATCCAGAGTATGCCAACCCGTTGTGCGGCCTGTGTACGTGTGCATGGTGATCGTATCTCATGTTGTTGTCAGGGTACATGAGCAGGAAACAGCGGCGTTTTGTAGCACATGTGTTTCGGGACGGTTTTCTCAACTTATCACCAATACTGTGGACTTACAGATCTGTGTCGTGTGTGTTCCCTATGTGCCTATGCTATTAGCTCCAGTTTTGTGTAGTGCCACGTTGTGTGGCACTACATTCTGCAATTATCTTTATTTTATGAGCATGAGTGTAGGTGGAGCAGAACCGTATTGAATGACAAATGCTGTTGTGGGGGTGTAACAGGGTGTAGGGGCCAGGGGGAAGGGTAGAAGCAGGAGGGAAGGTAGGCTGCCGGATTGTGGTGACGGAATTTCCTTCTCTATAGATCTGCTGACTGAAGAGGTGATTCCCAACGCTATGTACTCCACTGCGTCACAAGAAGCCAGTACAGGGTGTTTCACAAAGTTACACCGATCCTCAGTTTTGCATTTTTCAGTCGGCTACTCACGCACGCACCCCCTAACCGTTGCACGTTTTCGCAGACGCGACGCTGGAGGAGCTGAACCTGTCGGCGACGCAGCTGGAGCAGCTGGACGACGAGAGCCTCTTGGGGGAGTGGCCGCGCCTGCGCAGTCTGGCGCTCAGCGCTATGCCGCGCCTGCGCAGGCTGGGCCCGCGCGCGCTCTCCTCCCTGACGCAGCTCGAGCAGTTCCTCTGCGCCTTCAACGGCCAGCTGCACGAAGTCCACCCACTCGCCACCGCCGGGCTCGAAAACCTGCGCTGGGTGAGGCCTGCTTCCGCCCGTCAATTACCATTATGTGGCTAACCTCGTCGTGACTGAACGGCGGCTCTGCATCTTGTGATAACTGTGTAGTCTCTCACTGTGAGACGTGTCTATTATGTGATATGGGGTAATACGCTACAACAATTGCGGTTCCAGGGTTCGCTAACTTTACACCATTCAGGTAATGCACAAATGTCGCGGAAGTTCGAAGTTTTGTTAAAAATACAAGACATAATGTAATCCGGCATTTTCTATGACATCTCGATGCAAAATTTCATTAGCTTTTCAGGGCAAAAAACCGCAAGCCTTATCTGCAGTAGTTTTTTTTTAGATAGACGTGTTTTAACACTGGGCTGCATTTTGAAAGTTCAGCCGGAATCGGTGTCTTCTGTAGTCCACTCAATTGTCGATATCTCCGAAACTATTAGACGTAGACACTTGCGGTTTTCAGCACTGCAATCTGCAACATTTTGTTGTCAATTTGGCTGCAGTATTAATGAAATTCGCCAGCTTTGCACGATTCAGGCAATTCACAAATGTCACGCAAGTTCGAAGTTTTCTTAAAAATACAGGACGTAATGTAATCCGGCATTTTCTATGACATCTGGAAGCAAAATTTCATTAGCTTTTCAGGGCAAGTGTGTTCTTGTGTTCTTGTGCTTCTCCCCCCTGTCCCCACTCCCCTCAAACATGACTTTCTGTCATCCACACTTTTAATGATAAAAACGGTGATATACGAAGGGGTACCCAAAAGAAACGAAACTTATTTTTTTTGAACTTATTTATTCACATTTTAAGCACAAACCTTGAATCCCCTTCAAAGTACTCTCCACTTGCACACATACAATTGTTTAATCTTTTATTTAATTTTCAAAACATTGTTTAAATTCATCTTTTATGATGCTACATAGCGCTCCCGTCATTTTTTATTCACCTCAGCAAATCAGCAACAAGCTTTCCTTTCAGCTCACTTTTCGTTCTAGAAAACAAAAAAACTCGCATGGGGCAAGGTCGGGTGGATATGGGGGGTTGGTAACAGGGGTCATACCATTATCGGTCAAGATTTGTCGTACACACAGGGCTGTGTGGCGGCAGGGGCGTTGTCATGATGGAGAAACCAGTCACCCGACTGTCACAAATCAGGCCGTTTACGCCGCACGCTGTTACACAATCTTGTCCCACATCGAAAAAAAAACACCGTTGTTTTTAATGTTTAGTTTCATCTGACAAGCTTTCCTGGGGCGAGACGAACATAAAGTCTTCCACTGGCTTCATTATTCCTTTGACTCATGATCGTGAGCATAGCACGAAGTTTCGTCACTTGCGATAAATTTTTGAAAAAAAAATTCGCATATTAATCATATGGCAAAATACTCTGCTTTTTGTGTGCTGCCATCATTTGCCAAAATCTTGTTTCGATACCTCGAACGGTTTATTTGATAAGTGGGATTTATAACTGTTTCTTTCTGGCTTTTTCGCATATATGGCAACATATGACATTGTTGTTGTTGTGGTCTGCAGTCCTGAGACTGGTTTGATGCAGCTCACCATGCTACTCTATCCTGTGCAAGCTTCTTCATCTCCCTGTACCTACTGCAACTTACATCCTACTGAATCTGCTTAGTGTATTCATCTCTTGGTCTCCCTCTTCGATTTTTATCCTCCACGCTGCCCTCCAATACTAAATTCGTGATCCCTTGATGCTTCAGAACATGTCCTACCAACCGATCCCTTCTTCTAGTCAAGTTGTGCCACAGACTCCTCTTCTCCCCAATTCTATTCAATACCTCCTCATTAGTTATGTGATCTACCCATGTAATCTTCAGCATTCTTCTGTAGCACCACATTTCGGAAACTTCTATTCTTGTCCAAACTATTTATTGTCCATGTTTCACTTCCATACATGGCTACACTCCACACAAATACTTTCAGAAACGACTTCCCGACACTTAAATCTATACTCGATGTTAACAAATTCCTCTTCTTCAGAAACGCTTTCGTTGCCATTGCCAGTCTACATTTTACATCCTCCTACTTCGACCATCATCAGTTATTTTGCTCCTCAAATACCAAAACTCCTTTACTACTTTAAGTGTCTCATTTCCTAATCTAATTCCCTCAGAATCACCAGACTCAATTCGACTACATTCCACTATCCTCGTTCTGCTTTTGTTACTTGCACACATACACTTGTCTAATCTTTTATTTCATTTTCAAAACATTGTTTAAATTCACCTTTTGTGATGCTACATATCGATCCCGTCATTTTTTTATTCACCTCAGCAAGATCAGCAACACACTTTCAGGTCACTTTTCATCAAAAAAAAAAAAAAAAAATGTCGCACGGGGCAAGGTCGGGTGGATATGGGGGTTGGGAACAGAGGTCATACCATTTTCGCTCAAGATTTGTCATACAGGCAGGGCTGTGTGGCGGCAGGGGCGTTGTCATGATGGAGAAACCATTCACCCGACTGTCACAAATCAGACCGCTTACGCCGCACGCTGTTACACATTCTCCTCCCACATCGAAAAAAAAACACCATTGTTTTTAATGTTTAGTTTCATCTGACAAGCTTTCTTGGGGCGAGACGAACTTAGTCTTCCACTGGCTTCATTGTTGATTTGATTCATGCTCACGAGCATAGCACCAAGTTTCGTCTCTTGCGATAATTTTTGAAAAAAAAATTTCGCATATTAATCATATGGCAAAATACTCTGCTTTTTGTGTGCTGCCGTCATTTGTCAAAATCTTGTTTCGATACCTCGAACGGTTTATTTGATAAGTGGGATTTATAACTGTTTCTCTCTGGCTTTTACGCATATGAGGCAACATATGACCTAACACGCGCGAAATGCAAATTCATACCGACCCTTATTTTTCGCTGCAAACTTTAAGAATTTCTTGCAGTAATACCGAAATATCACAATAACTATCAGCATTAACTAAATGATGTGCAGTTCATCATGAAGCTGACGAGTTAACCTATAAGATGAGCGCGAATCGAATTCTACCTGTTAACAACCCATCACTTATGCCTCTGCAGGCTACTTTCCACTCTGGTCAAAGTTGGAGCGTGGTGGCGCAGTGGTTAGCACACTGGACTCGCATTCGGGAGGACGACGGTTCAATCCCTCGTCCGGCCATCCTGATTTAGGTTTTCCGTGATTTCCCTAAATCGCTTCAGGCAAATGCCGGGATGGTTCCTTTGAAAGGGCACGGCCGATTTCCTTCCACATCCTTCCCTCACCCGAGCTTGCGCTCCGTCTTTTTTTTTCTTTTTTTTTTTTTTAAATCTTACGGGATTTAACTGCTAAGGTCATCAGTCCCTAAGCTTACACACTACTTAACCTAAATTATCCTAAGGACAAACACACACATCCATGCCCGAGGGAGGACTCGAACCTCCGCCGGGACCAACCGCACAGTCCATAACTGTAGCGCCTCAGACCGCTCGGCTAATCCCTCGCGGCGCGCTCCGTCTCTAATGACCTCGTTGTCGACGGGAAGTTAAACACTAATCTCCTCCTCCTCCTCCTCAAAGTTGCACTGTGTAACTTTTGAAAAGAACACGGGTTACAGACGATGATTTCGAAGTTATGTAACATCCCCTTAGAAAAATTTATAAATGACAGTGCTGGAAAACTTCTGCGTTATTTGATTTTCAAACAACTGAACAAAACTGAACGTACTCAGACATTTCTCTCTTTACTTAATTTGATCAACACTAAACTGACACTATATTTTTTTTTTTTAGCACAACGCAATCTGACTTTCAATAATCCCTAGAAAAGAATGACCCTGACTAACAATAACATACAGCTTTCATGAATCACTTACCTCACAAAAATCTTCGTTACTCAAACTACTGCAATATAGCGGGCGCCAATACTGCGAGCTCCCATACCCGGTGCCGGGGAGGGGGCAGCTGCGGCCACCGAGCTGCCAGGGAAAGGGCAAAGTACAGCATAATTACATATTTTTTTAAAAGAAAATGGTTTAAAAGACAGTATTACGCAGGTTTTTAACAGGGCCAGAACTGGAACTTTTTTATGGCTGATTACAAGTGACCACTCGTCATCCAAAATATTAAAAACACTTCGCACGCCTTGGTTTAGAACCTCCCTCCCCCAACAAACTATCCTATGGACGTCCTTGCTACCTAATACAGACAAAGGAACGGCTGCGAATTAAAGAAGGACAAGAACAGAATGTGAAAAAGCCCATTCACTATACATACATGCATCTCAAGTTCAGAAAGTAAAGCCTAGGAAAAGCTTATTGTAAACATTAGAGCAAGAGAATGCATGACCTCAGCTGCCAACGGTACAGTTGCAGAAAGCCAAGGTCGCCAACATCCCAGGATAGATGGCAGTTTTGGAACGCTTGCCACCTGAACCCAAAGAAGCCTTCACGTGGAAATCTTTGGGGACAGGAGTGTGCGGGGACAAAGGCAACGTAAGATGTGGAGCAACTCCGACCACAACAACGTCAATGTGGCGAAAAATAAACCATGTTCATGCACGACTGTCTTACGTAGAGCTGTTTCAGAAGTTTAGCAACTGATCAGCAGCTTCAGAGAAAAAATGTTCTCAAGAAATTAGCTGTAAATAGTCCATTACAGTTTAAAAGGCATAATCATGTCCATAATTACAATGATCTAAGAAAAAATTATTCTTACTGAGGACGGAGAAGAAGCTCCATCTCTGCTATATCTCTACATATCTTCGTAGCTTGCTGCTAATAAACATATCTAGTTGTCGAAACTTGAGAAGATAAGCAGCAACTGTCAACATCGGACATCTTCAGACTGGCAGAGCTGCGCTGAAGTTGGTTGAGGCTTATAATATAGTAATAATAATAATTCAGTTTGGTCAGCGAGCTTCTGCAAGTCTTTCAACGCACCCCACTTCGGCGAACAGAGCGTCCCTAAGTACGAGGTGCATTCAAGTTCTAAGGCCTCCGATTTTTTTTCTCCGGACTGGAAAGAGATAGAAACATGCGCATTGTTTTAAAATGAGGCCGCGTTCATTGTCAATACGTCCCAGAGATGGCAGCACCGTACGGCAGATAGGATTTTACCGCCAGCGGCGAGAATGAGAACTGTTTTAAATACTTAAAATGGCGACGTTTTCCTTACTTGAACAGCGTGCAATCATTCGTTTTCTGAATTTGCGTGGTGTGAAACCAATTGAAATTCTTCGACAGTTGAAGGAGACATGTGGTGATGGAGTTATGGATGCGTCGAAAGTGCATTTGTGGGTGCAATGGTTTAATGAAGGCAGAACATCGTGTGACAACAAACTGAAACAACCTCGGGCTCGCACAAGCCGGTCTGACGACATGATCGAGAAAATGGAGAGAATTGTTTTGGGGGATCACGAATGACTGTTGAACTGATCGCCTCCAGAGTTGGTATTTCTGTGGGTTCTGTGCACACAATCCTGCATGACGACCTGAAAATGCGAAAAGTGTCATCCAGGTGGGTGTCACGAATGCTGATGGACGACCACATGGCTGCCCGTGTGGCATGTTGCCAAGCAATGTTGACACGCAATGACAGCATGAATGGGACTTTCTTTTCGTCGGTTGTGACAATGGATGAGACGTGGTTGCCATTTTTCAATCCAGAAACAAAGCGCCAGTCAGCTCAATGGAAGCACACAGATTCACCGCCACCAAAAAAATTTCGGGTAACCGCCAGTGCTGAAAAAATGATGGTGTCCATGTTCTGGGACAGCGAGGGCGTAATCCTTACCCATTGCGTTCCAAAGGGCACTATGGTAACAGGTGCATCCTACGAAAATGTTTTGAAGAACAAATTCCTTCCTGCACTGCAACAAAAACGTCCGGGAAGGGCTGCGCGTGTGCTGTTTCACCAAGACAACGCACCCGCACATCGAGCTAACGTTACGCAACAGTTTCTTCATGATAACAACTTTGAAGTGATTCCTCATGCTCCCTACTCGCCTGACCTGGCTCCTAGTGACTTTTGGCTTTTTCCAACAATGAAAGACACTCTCCGTGGACGCACATTCACCAGCCGTGCTGCTATTGCCTCAGCGATTTTCCAGTGGTCAAAACAGACTCCTAAAGAAGCCTTCGCCGCTGCCATGGAATCATGGCGTCAGCGTTGTGAAAAATGTGTACGTCTGCAGGGCGATTACGTCGAGAAGTAACGCCAGTTTCATCGATTTCGGGTGAGTAGTTAGTTAGAAAAAAAATCGGAGGCCTTAGAACTTGAATACACCTCGTACTTCAGATATCCTACTGAGGAAAGAGGACGTACTGTTTGGCGTGGTATCAGAACCAAATGGGGTTCCTGTTTTCCGTTCACACACTGAGAGGAAAGGGTTAGGTTAAAGGCAAACTGGTATATTCT
Organism: Schistocerca piceifrons; assembly: GCF_021461385.2. Taxonomy (NCBI): domain Eukaryota; kingdom Metazoa; phylum Arthropoda; class Insecta; order Orthoptera; family Acrididae; genus Schistocerca; species Schistocerca piceifrons. The sequence continues at coordinate 381,180,856 of NC_060145.1, forward strand.
GTGATCCGTCCGCAATTGGATCACGCGTAATTTCGGTTTCCAGGGAACCAGCTCCGACTGCATTAAAGATAATAATTGCATATTTGATGAAGGAAGTGCACCGTCTAATGTTCCGTCGGCGCCGTCTTTATTAGAGACAGACCAAAAATTAAGTTTGGACAAGCAAAGAACAGGAACTCAACCACAGTCTTTGAGGAAACGAACCCAGTTTTCGCCAGGATTGATTCTGAGGAAACCTCAGGAAACTTAAATCAGGATGATCGGGATGGTATTTGAGCCCTTCTCATCCTGCAAATCATCACTTTCTGAAATCGTTGCCGATATCGTCAGGATCTCGTGCAGCACGACCACGAATGAGAGGCCGATTACTGTTTTAGAAATCCATCATAGCAGCAATCATAGCAATTGCGGGGGAAGCAAGTAGTACCAAAAGATACTGTAAAGTATCATGAATTAACATTCCACTCCACCTTGACCTGCAGACAAGGTGTTATTAAATGATATCGAAGGCAAGGAAACGATTAGTATTTCTCAAATTAATGAAAGGGAAATTCAATGGAACGACGACGCCGGTATTAATGTACACTGATTGTAGCTTCATACGACCAACTTTGGAGTACGCGGCACTGGTATGGCAAACATCAAAAGCACACACACCAAAAAATTGTAGTACAGGACGGAGAATACCACGGATAGTCGTAAGAACTTGTCCTAGAACCAGCAGTGGAGATCTATACCAGCTGCCGGCCTCTGGTGGCCGAGCGGTTCTAGGCGCTACAGTCTGGAACCGCGCGACCGCTACGGTCGCATGTTCGAATCCTGCCTCGGGCATGGATGTGTGTGATGTCCTTAGGTTAGTTAGGTTTAAGTAGTTCTAAGTTCTAGGGGACTGATGACCTGAGATGTTAAGTCCCATAGTGCTCAGAGTCATTTGAACCATCTATACCAGCTAACCAATATTCAGCCCTTAGAACAAAGAATGTTACAATTAACAGCTAACTATGGTCTACCAAGAATTTCTATGGAAACCAAAACAAAAGAACTTCTCAGACAGCAATGAATACATTTAAATTTTCCGAGATACAAGTACCTGTACCCTACAAGCGCTATCGCTAGAGCGATACAAACAATATATCGGGGATTGCACGATTTCGAAGGAATTCAACAATAGGAAAACATACTGCAGCATGTACAAGATCAAAATGAATGGCAGACGCTCTATCCATCGTCACCTTAGTTGGCGTGAGTAATGAGTGTATGGGCAAATATCTATTAGGAACATTACGAATGTAGATTGTGGACAGTTGAGAATGTGGTTCTCATGGGAAGCGTGCAAGGGGTAAGTCCCTGCAGTCGCGCTATTCATCTGTGTCCTCGGTGGCTCAGTTGGATAGAGCGTCTGCCATGTAAACAGGAAGTCCCGGGTTCGAATTCCGGTCGGGGCACACATTTTCAGCTGTCCCCATCGACGTATATCAACAACACCTGTCGGCAGCTGAGGATTTCAATTAATTATCATTTGTTCTAGAGAAGCTCCACAGTTATCAAATGAGTTTTGCAATTTTGGGAGCAAAATAAATGATGAGAGGATATAAAATGTAGACTGGCAATGGCAAGGAAAGCGTTTCTGAAGAAGAGAAATTTGTTAACATCGAGTTTAGATTTAAGTGTCAGGAAGTCTTTTCTGAAAGTATTTGTATGGAGTGTAGCCATGTATGGAAGTGAAACGTGGACGATAAATAGTTTAGACAAGAAGAGAATAGAAGTTTTCGAAATGTGGTGCTACAGAAGAATGCTGAATATTAGATGGGTAGATCACATAACTAATGAGGAGGTATTGAATAGAATTGGGGAGAAGAGAATTTTGTGGCACAGCTTGACTAGAAGAAGGGATCGGTTGGTAGGGCATATTCTGAGGCATCAAGGGATCACCAATGTAGTATTGGAGGGCAGCGCGGAGGGTAAAAATCGTAGAGGGAGACCAACAGATGGATACACTAAGCAGATTCAGAAGGATGTAGGTTGCAGTAGGTACTTGGCGATGAAGAAGCTTGCACAGGATAGAGTAGCATGGACAGCTGCATCAAATCAGTCTCAGGACTGAAGACCACAACAACATAATTTCAGTGTTGGCTTGTACGGTTACTGTATTAATTCTTGTATTTTTGGTGATTAGAGAATATTTTAATAAATACATGAGATTTTCTACATCTTGATAAGGTTCCTGGTTGGTTCAAATGGCTCTGAGCACTCTGCGACTTAACTTCTGAGGTCATCAGTCGCCTAGAACTTGTAACTAATTAAACCTAACTAACCTAAGGACATCACACACATCCATGCCCGAGGCAGGATTCGAACCTGCGACCGTAGCAGTCCGATAAGGTTCCTGATGTTTCCTTTCGGCAGCAGAAGGAGTAAACTGCTAGTTATCTATATGCGCTTTAACTGGTCGTTTGCACATTTTTGACATAGCTTTTGCATTTTCGGAAATACCATTTTTGGCCTTGTTACGTAGGTCTTGAAACGGTATGTGCTTAAAAAATTTGGCAATACTTGTATCGTACAAGACTGTACATTTGGTTTTCTGCCCTGTACGACGATTTGAAAATGGCTCCCGGCCCGAAACTAGTCGTCTAGTGAATAAAAAAAAAGTGAAATTCGCAAATTTGGCCGATTTTTCGTTGTGCTGATTGCTGACCCACAGCTATTCCAGCATGCTGGGAGTTTGTAGACCTTCGCCTTTTGTAATGTCACGATGGCTAGCAAAGCTCCAGGTGCTGAGATTGGTCTCGACGGTGCGCGGCAGGTGCGGCTGGACAACAACGCGCTGGAGCGTCTGGGCGCGGACAGCCTGCGCTGGTCGTCCCTGGCTGAGCTCAAGCTGGAGGGCAACCCGTGGCGCTGCGACTGCAGCGCGCTCCAGTGGCTGTCCCAGCAGGCGGCCGACGCCATCACGGACCAGCCCCGGTGAGTGGCCAGCCAGCCACGGCGCCTCACTACTTTGCAGCAGTAATTAGTAGGTTCAGGGTAATAACAAGGTACGTCACTCACTTCATTAATTGACGTTTTGTCGATGCTATACTAGTTTTCTTTGCTGATCGAGACATTGAAAGCAATGGAAGTTTAAATAGTAAACTTTGCTCACCGTCTTACAACAGATTACTTTATTAATCTATGCATAACTTAATTCCCATAGCTTCAACTGAGTAAGGCACGTGCGATACCAGAGCAGTGGAAAAAGGCGTCTGTGGTGAAATGTGAAATTAAATTAAAGAGAAATGCAGCATTGGTGTCAGAATATGCAGGATGATTTTGTTCAGTCGGGATAAACTGTAGAAAAGGGTGGATAAGGAGCAAAAAAGGTCGTATGGACATGTGGTTGTGTATGTGTCCCATGGGAGGGACGTGATGGCGGAAATCAAAGACCTTTGGTAGTGTAAGTTTCAATAAATGAAACCACGCATGAGGACATACCAGACAAGCGGAAATATGCCATCTGTACTAGTGTCTTACTTAGCTCCACACTGCCGGCCGGTGTGGCCGAGCGGTTCTAGGCGCTTCAGTCCGGAACTACGCTGCTGCTACGGTCGCAGGTTCGAATCCTGCCTCGGGCATGGATGTGTGTGATGTCATTAGGTTAGTTACGTTTAAGTAGTTGTAAGTCTAGGGGACTGATGACCTCTGATGTTAAGTCCCATAGTGCTTAGAGCCATTTGAACCATTTAGCTTGGAATAAGAGTCTGTAGCAAGCTGAACATAGCAAGCATTTCACTCTGAATGGGCGAGGCGTAACCACAGTTCCTGTCGGTGCCCCTGCCTCCTCTGCTGCTATTGGTGGTATGAAGAGGGATGTGGCTACCACATGATGGTGGTCCAGCTCACTTCCATGTGGAGACATCTCGACAACACCTTCCTCGGCCGATGGAATGGAAGGGCTGGTCCAGTGGTATAGTCTACCCCATCACCGGAGTTCAACCCTTTAGATTTCTTCTTTTCGGGTCACCTGAAAGACACCTTTTCTTTGGTTTTTCATAGATTAATTCTTAAATTTCTCGCGATTCAATAACTTAAGTGTAGATTCAAGCAGTCCGTAGCACTTCTTTTGAATGGCCAGCTATACAATTTAATAAGGCGTCAGGCTCCATTGGGGACATATCAGAGGCTAGCAGATTTCATATTTAGTTTTCTTTGTATGCTTTTACAAACAGCGCTAGGATGTGAACACAGGAGGAGCTGACCATAGTTTCTGAAAAGCTAAAGTCGCTTTTGGGCACAGTCAACCGCCTTCTCGCTGCTGTCTGAGGCTGTAACACTGACAGAATCTGCCACGTTGAGTGAGACACCTTATGTGTCGCTTATTTCGCCAATAAGGTCTGTTACCAAGGCACAGTGCATTGTCACCGGCGCGGTGGATCTGCCCCCACTGCAGGGGTGAGCGACAGATGGTAGCACATTTGCGTCGTTCTAGGCAGAGAGTCAATGTGGAGGTTGGTTGTTTGGCCCATTCACCCTGTGAGTGGACAAGTGGTCGCTCTTTCAACAGGGTCCGAGCAGCACATGTGGGGATGGGTTTGCTAGTTATCGGGAGCTGCAGTGTTGGGCACGTTATGGAACCACTTATGGAAATACCATAAAGGGCCGACTTCTTTCTATGTGCACCCAGTATGTCTACCCTGCCGGGGGGGGGGGGGGTAGGGGATGGGGGGGTCTCATCAGAGATATGGAAGAGGCTCTGTCTGTAGCTGTTGAGCATGCAGGGTGCAGTCGTCTGCAAGTTGTGGCTCACGTCGCCACCAATCACTTCTGTCACTTGGTTCTGACACTATCCTCAGTTCATATTGGTGGCTGTCAGAAGTGGTGAAGATTGCTGGCTTCGCATTCAGGCTACAAGCAGAGTTCAAAATCTGCAACAGCGTTCCCAGATTTTATTGGGGACCTTTGGTTTGGATCCAAGTGGAGGCTCCTTCGATTCTGTGACGGTACTGGCTGCAGATTTCTGGACCTGCATTGTGGGATGGAGGGCTACAGGACTGCCCTTGACAGGTCAGGGGTTCACTTCACAAAGGAAGGAGCTACTCAGATAGCAAATACTTGTAGAATGCACATTATTTGTTTTTAAGCTAGATGTTAGTTTGAGGTCCTCTGATAAATGCTCACCAGTCAGTATTCAGAGAGTGAAATCAGCCTGTGTTCAAAGTAAAGACACTTTGAGAGTCAAAAATTGTAAATTGTCGAAGTATTTGTAATGAAGTTCCTGAATTTGCTGCTCCGATTATTCTTGTAACCGAGAGCTGGATGAAACCGGAAGCAGAAAGCTACGAATATTTACGAGACATGGGACCTACATCGAAAATAACGGCTACGCCATAAGAGCAAAAGCAAAGGTGAAGTTTTGAATTTTACGTTTCAGAAATCTTTCATGCAGGAGGATCATACAAAAATACCATGGTTTGACAGTCGCACAGACTCCCGAATGGAAGGCATAGTAAATGGCATCGCTGGCATAGAGAAGTAACTGAGTTGAAAGCAAATAAGTCGCGAGATCTGGATGGAATTCCATTTCGGTTTTATAGAGAAAGCCTTGGGAGAGCCAGCCCTGACAGAACTCTACCATCTGGTGAGCAATATGTATGAGACAGGCGAAATGCCCTCAGACTTCAAGAATATAATAATTCCAATCCCAAAGAAAGTAGGGGTTGACACATGTGAAAATTACTGAACTATCAGTTTAATAAGTCACAGCTGCAAAATACTAACATGAATTCTTTACAGACGAATGGAAAAACTGGTAGAAGCTGATTCTCGGGGAAAATCAGTTTGGATTCCGTAGAAATGTTGGAACACGTGAGGCAATACTGAAGCTACGACTTATCGTAGAAGAAAGATTAAGGAAAGGCAAACCCACGTTTCTAGCATTTGTAGACTTAGAGAAAGCTTTTGACAATGTTGACTGGAATACTCTCTTTCAAATTCTGAAGGTGGCACGTGTCAAGTACAGGGAGCGAAAGGCTATTTACAATTTGTACAGAAACCAGATGGCAGTTATAAAGGTCAAGGGGCATGAAAGGGAAGCAGTGGTTGGGAAGGGAGTGAGACAGGGTTATAGCCTATCCCCGACGTTATTCAATCTGTATATTGAGCAAGCAGTAAAGGAAACAAAAGAAAAATTTGGAGTAGGAATTAAAATCCATGGAGAAGAAATGAAAACTTTGAGGTTCGTCGATGACATTCTAATTATGTCAGAGACAGCAAAGGACCTGGAAGAGCAGCTGAACGGAATGGACAGTGTTTTGAAAAGAGGATATAAGATGAACATCAACAAAAGCAAAACGAGGATAATGGAATGTAGTCGAATTAAATCGGGTGATGCTGAGGGTATTAGATTAGGAAATGAGACACTTAATGTAGTAAAGGAGTTTCGCTGTTTTGGGAGCAAAATAACTGATGATGGTCGAAGTAGAGAGGATATAAAATGTATACTGGCAATGGCAAGGAAAGCGTTTCTGAACAAGAGAAATTTTTAACATCGAGTATAGATTTAGGTGTCAGGAAGTCATTTCTGAAAGTATTTGTATGGAGTGTAACCATGTATGGAAGTGAAACGTGGACAATAAATAGTTAACACAAAAAGAGAATAGAAGCTTTCGAAATGTGGTGCTACAGAAGGATGCTGAAGATTAGATGGGTAGATCACATAACCACTGAGGAGGTACTGAACAGCATTGGGGAGAAGAGAAATTTGTGGCACAACTTGACTAGAAGAAGGGATCGGTTGGTAGGACATATTCTGAGGCATCAAGGGGTCACCAATTTAGTATTGGAGGGCAGCGCGGAGGGTAAAAATCGTAGAGGGAGACCAAGAGATGAATACACTAAAGAGATGCAAAAGGATGTAGGTTGCAGTAGGTTGCAAAAATCTTGAACATATTCTCAAGTCGAACACAGTAAATCCTCTTGACACGGAAAAGCTTCTGTTCACAAATCAGCACGGATTTAGAGACCATCGCTGGTCCGAAATTCAGCTAACCCTTTTCTCAAACGATGTCCTGCGAACCATGGATGAAGGGCAACAGACAGTTTCCGTATTCCTAGATTTTCGGAAGGCGTTTAGCACGGTGCTTCACTGCAGACTGTTAACGAAGGGATGAGCGTGCGGAACAGGATCACAGACATGTGAGTGGCTCGATCGTTGCTTAAGTAATAGAACTGTGTTGTCCTTGACGCACTCATCAGAGACAAGGGTAATGTCGGGACTGCACCAGGGAATTGTGGTAGGACCGCTCTTATTCTCTGTATTCATAAGCGATCTGACGCAGAGGACGAGCAGCGGCCTACGGGCTTGCTGAAGATGCTGTGGTGTTGGGGAAGGTGACGTCGTTCAGTTGGCTTAGACAAAATTTCTTTTTGACATGATGATGGCAGATTGCTGTAAATGTAGAAAAATAAATTAATGCAGACGAGTAGGAAAAACAGTCTCATAATATTCGAATACAGCATTAGCTGTGTTGTGCTTGACACAGTGTCGTCGATTAAATACGTGGGTGAGTCAAATGAAAACCTTAAATTTGTAATAAGAAATCGAAATTTCGCGCCGTTATTCTCTAAGTTGGTAAGCGTGCTACAAACAGAGTGCAGAATGGCAGGTAGGTGGCAGCATTGCACATATACCGTTGCATTATCAGTACAAAGATGGCCACCCCATTTGTGACTTGCACCAGGGAAAAACAGCGTTCTGATATTCGGTTTTTGCGTAGTGAAGGTGTGAAACCTATTGAAATTCATCGACGAATGAGTGTTCAGTACGGTGCTGCATGTTTTTCACAGCAGCAAGTCTACGAATGGAGTGGGAAGTTCGTAAATGGTGTGACTTCAGTGGAAGATGCATCCAGGTCAGGCACAACGAGTTGTTACTCCACAGAACATTGCAGCAGTTGAAGCCATAGTGAAGGAAAACCGTCGAGTGACATTGAATGACATTGCAGCATGTTTACAGATTAGTCATGGGTCAGCACACCACATAGTGCATGATGTGCTCCAGTTTCAAAAAGTGTCTGCAAGATGGGTGCCACGGCAGCTGACTCCTGAAATGAGAGAACGACGTGTTGATGCTTGTGAAGGACTTCTTCGGTGCTTTGAACGAGAAGGTGATGGCTTCCTTGCAAGAATCGTTACTGGGGATGAAGCCTGGGTTCACTTCCACCAACCGGAAACGAAGAGAGCGAGCAAGGAACGGCGCCATTCCTCATCACCAAAACCAAAGAAGTTTCGAACAGAACCATCAGCAGGGAAGGCAGCGCTGAGTCTCTCTTGGGACGAAAAAGGCGTCATTTTGGAGCATTACATGCCTAGAGGGGCCACTGACAATGCAAGGGCCCACACTGCCCGTACAACAGTTGCAACAATCACAGACCTGCATTTTGAGTGTCTTACTCATCTACCATACTCACCAAACCTTGCCCCAAGTGATTTCCATATGTTTGCACCACTCAAAGATGCAATGGGAGGAAAGAAGTTCCGCCACGCAGTGCAGCAGTGGTTGTGCAGACTACCAAAAGATTTTTTTTCTAAAGGAATTTATGCACTCTGTAAACGCCTGAGGACTTGCATTGAGTGTGGGGAGATTACGTTGAAAAGTGATACAACTTTGAACCACTTCTGTACAATAAATAATATTTAAAAAATATTTAAGGTTTTCATTTGACTCACCGTCGTATCTCGGTGTAACATTGCAAAGCGATATGAGGTGGAACGAGCACGTGAGAAAGGTAGCAGGGAAGGCGAATGGTCGACTTCAGTTTACTGAACAAATTTTAGGAAAGTGTGTTTCATCTGTGAAGAAGACCTCATATGGAGCACTGAGCGACCGATTCTTGAGTACTGCTCGAGCGTTTGGGATCCCCACGAGGTCGGCTTGAGTGGAGGACATATAAGAAATTCACAAGCTCGTATTGCTGGTAGACTCGTTTGTCACGTGAGAGTTACAGTGATGCGTCGTAAGTCAAACAGGAATCCCTGCAGGGAAGATCACGTTCTTTTCGAGCAATGCCGTTGGTAAAATTTAGAGAACCAGCATTTGAAGCTGACTGCCGATCGATTCTACTTATACCACGAGACATTTCGCGTACGGACCACGAAGATAAGAGTATTTAGGGCTGTTACAGAGGCACAGAGTCGTTTTTCTCTTTTTCTCTGTTTGCGAGTAGAACAGGACAGGAAACCAATCCAAAGCTCTACAAGATATCATCTGTCATGCGTCGTACGGTGGCATGCCGACGCCTCTGAGAAAGACAGGCTGCGGCGCGTACGTCACGAAGGTAGGCTTGACTCACTCGCTCGTTCGCTCAGCTCAGCAGACAAACTACGCTTCTCCACCTGTTAACTCGCAACTGCGTCTTTACGAACAAATGAGAACTGCATCTTCTACTGGAATCCGTCATTATGAAGTCTTATTGTTTATTAGTCCTTCAATGATCGAAAGCCCATATGCCTACTAATAATTTGTTACAGCTGTACTGGGTACACTAAAATTTTATCAGTTGGATGAGGCACTACACCTTTTATGAAATGAGTACTGTTAAGCAGTGCAGACTAAATGCTACAAACGAGCTGTTACACCATTTACGCAGAGCATAGATCTTAAATTACAGCTCCTGCACAGTTGTGTATTTTGTTGTAGTACTACACTACTGGCCATTAAAATTACTACACCAAGAAGATTTGTCATACATAGACAGCAGTTGACCGGCGTTGCTTAGTGAAACGTTGTTGTGATGCCTCGTGTAAGGAGGAGAAATGCGTACCATCACGTTTCCGACTTTGATAAAGGTCGGATTGTAGCCTATCGCGATTGTGGTTTATCGTATCGCGACATTGATGCTCGCGTTGGTCGAGATCCAATGAATATGGAATCGGTGGGTTCAGGAGGGTAATACGAAACGCCCTCGTATCACTGGCAGTCGAGATGACAGGCATCTTATCCACATGGCTGTAACGGTTCGTGCAGCCACGTCTCGATCCTGAGTCAACAGATGGGGACGTTTGCAAGACAACAACCATGTGCACGAACAGTTCGACGACGTTTGCAGCAGCGTGGACTATCAGCTCGGAGACCATGGCTGCGGTTACCCTCGACGCTGCATCAAAGACGGGACCGCCTGCGATGGTGTACTGAACGACGAACGTGGGTGCACGAATGGCTAAACGTCATTTTTTCGGATGAATCCAGGCCATCACGATGGCCGCATCCGTGTTTGGCGACATCGCGGTGAACGTACATTCGAAGCGTGTATTCGTCATCGCCATACTGGCGTATCAAATGGTTCAAATGGCTCTGAGCAGTATGGGACTTAACATCTGAGATCATCAGTCCACTAGAACATAGAACTACTTAAACCTAACTAACCTAAGGACATGACAACAACCATACCCAAGGCAGGATTCGAACCTGCGACCGTAGCAGCAGCGCGGTTCCAGGCTATAGCTCCTAGAATCGCTCAGCACCCCGGCCGGCTACTGGCGTATCACCCGGCGTGATGGTATGGGGTACCAATGGTTACACGTCTCGGTCACCTCTTGTTCGCATTGACGGCACTTTGAACAGTGGATGTTAGATTTCATCCATTGTAATTCTGTCAGAGACAGCAAAGGACTTGGAAGAGCTGTTGAATGGAATGGACAGTGTTTTGAAAGGTGAATATAAGATGAATATCAACAACAGCAAAACGAGGATAATGGAATGTAGTCGAATTAAGTCGGGTGATGATGAGGGAAGTAGATTACGAAATGAAACACTGAAAGTAGTAAAGGAGTTTTGCTATTTGGGGAGCAAAATAACTGATGATGGTCGAAGTAGAGAGGATATAAAATGTAGACTGGCAATGGCAAGGAAAGCGTTTCTGAAGAAGAGAAATTTGTTAACATCGGGATAAGATTTGTCAGGAAGTCGTTTCTGAAAGTATTTGTATGGAGTATAGCCATGTAGGGAAGTGAAACATGGACGATAAATAGTTTAGACAAGAAGAGAATAGAAGTTTTCGAAATGTGGTGCTACAGAAGAATGCTGAAGATTAGATGGGTAGATCACATAAGTAATGAGGGGATACTGAATAGAATTGGGGAGAGGAGGAGTTTAGCGTTGGAGGGCAGCGTAGAGGGTAAAAATCGTAGAGACCAAGAGATGAATACACTAAGCAGATTGAGAAGGATGTAGGTTGTAGTAAGTACTGGGAGATGAAGAAGCTTGCACAGGATAGAGTAGCATGGAGAGCTGAAGACCACAACAACAACGATCCGTGGCTCTACCCTTCATTCGATGCCTGCGAAACCCTACATTTCAGCAGGATAATGCACATCCGCATGTTGCAGGTCCTGTAAGGGCCTTTCTGGATGCAGATAATGTTCGACAGCTGGCCTGGCCAGCACATTCTCCAGATCTCTCACCAATTGAAGACGTCTGGTCAATGGTGGCCGAGCAACTGGCTCGTCACAAAGCGCCAGTCACTACTCTCGATGAACTGTGGTATCGTGTTGAAGCTGCATGGGCAGCTGTACGTGTACACGCCATCCAAGCTCTGTTTGACTTAATGCCCAGGCGTATCGAGTCCGTTATTACGGCCAGAGGTGGTTGTTCCGGGTCCTGATTTCTCAGGATCTATGCACCCAAGTCTCGTGAAAATGTAGTCACAAGTCAGTTCTAGTGTAACATATTTGTGCAATGAATACCCGTTTATCATCTGCATTTCTTCTTGGTGCAGCAATTTTAATGGCCGCTAGTGTAGTTTTGGAGATTAACGTGTTGAAAGATATATACAGGGTGTTTCAGAAATGACCGGTATATTTGAAACGGAAATAAAAACTAAACGAGCAGCGATAGAAATACACCGTTTGTTGCAATATGCTTGGGACAACAGTACATTTTCAGGCGGACAAACTTTCGAAATTACAGTAGTTACAATTTTCAACAACAGATGGCGCTGCAAGTGATGTGAAAGATATAGAAGACAACGCAGTCTGTGGGTGCGCCATTCTGTACGTCGTCTTTCTGCTGTAAGCGTGTGCAGTTCACAACGTGCAAGTGTGTGGTAGACAACATGGTTTATTCCTTAGAACAGAGGATTTTTCTGGTGTTGGAATTCCACCGCCTAGAACACAGTGTTGTTGCAACAAGACGAAGTTTTCAACGGAGGATTAATGTAACCAAAGGACCGAAAAGCGATACAATAAAGGATCTGTTTGAAAAATTTCAACGGACCGGGAACGTGACGGATGAACGTGCTGGAAAGGTAGGGCGACCGCGTACGGCAACCACAGAGGGCAACGCGCAGCTAGTGCAGCAGATGATCCGACAGCGGCCTCGGGTTTCCGTTCGCCGTGTTGCAGCTGCGGTCCAAATGACGCCAACGTCCACGTATCGTCTCATGCGCCAGAGTTTACACCTCTATCCATACAAAATTCAAACGCGGCAACCCCTCAGCGCCGCTACCATTGCTGCACGAGAGACATTCGCTAACGATATAGTGCACAGGATTGATGACGGCGATATGCATGTGGGCAGCATTTGGTTTACTGACGAAGCTTATTTTTACCTGGACGGCTTCGTCAATAAACAGAACTGGCGCATATGGGGAACCGAAAAGCCCCATGTTGCAGTCCCATCGTCCCTGCATCCTCAAAAAGTAATGGTCTGGGCCGCCATTTCTTCCAAAGGGATCATTGGCCCATTTTTCAAATCCGAAACGATTACTGCATCACGCTCTCAGGACATTCTTCGTGAATTTGTGGCGGTACAAACTGCCTTAGACGACACTGCGAACACCTCGTGGTTTATGCAAGATGGTGCCCGGCCACATCGCACGGCCGACGTCTTTAATTTCCTGAATGAATATTTCGATGATCGTGTGATTGCTGTGGGCTATCCGAAACATACAGGAGGCGGCGTGGATTGGCCTCCCTATTCGCCAGACATGAACCCCTGTGACTTCTTTCTGTGGGGACACTTGAAAGACCAGGTGTACCGCCAGAATCCAGAAACAATTGAACAGCTGAAGCAGTACATCTCATCTGCATGTGAAGCCATTCCGCCAGACACGTTGTCAAAGGTTTCGGGTAATTTCATTCAGAGACTACGCCGTATTGTTGCTACGCATGGTGGATATGTGGAAAATATCGTACTATAGAGTTTCCCAGACCGCAGCGCCATCTGTTGTCGAAAATTGTAACTACTGTAATTTCGAAAGTTTGTCTGCCTGAAAATGTACTGTTGCCCAAGCATATTGGAACAAACGGTGTATTTCTATCGCTGCTCGTTTAGTTTTTATTGCCGTTTCAAATATACCGGTCATTTTTGAAACACCCTGTAGAAACGCTGGGTTTACGGCTTTGTTGTTACGTGTACGTGGAGATAAGAGGTTGTGAGGTGGTGCAGCGAGGTGGTGCGTGCGGCAGGTGCGCGGCGCCCGAGTCGCTGCGCGACGCGGGCCTGGCGTCGCTGAACGCGAGCGCGCTGTGCGCGGCGGAGTGGCGGCGCGGCGCCGCGGGGGCCGCGAGGGGCCGCAAGGCGCGCGCCAGGGCCGGCATGAGCGTGGCGCAGGCGGCCGGGCTGGCCGCCGTCGTGGCGCTCGGCAGCGCGGTCGGCGTCGCGCTCATCCTGCGCTCCAGGCGGCGCCGCCGCGACGACGAGCGCCGGCACTCCGTCTACTGCGTCAACGTGAGTAGCCGCGGCCCTCCGCGCGTCTACAGCTACCTCACACTGCGCGAGCCACCTCACGGTGTGTGCTGGAACTACTATCTAATCCCTCCAACCCAGTGAGTAGTCCGTAGGAAGAATGATTGTCGGTAAGCCTCTGTGTTGTTGTCGTGGTCTTCAGTTTGATGCAGCTCTCCGTGCTACTCTATCCTGTGCAAGCTTCTTCATCTCCCAACCTACATCTACATCTACCTCCATACTCCCCAAGCCTCCCGACGGTGTGTGGCGGAGGGTACTTTGAGTACCTCTATCGCTTCTCCCTTCTATTCCAGTCTCGTATTGTTCGTGGAAAGAAAGATTGTCGGTATGCCTCCGTGTGGGCTCTAATCTCTCTGATTTTATCCTCATGGTCTCTTCGCGAGATATACGTAGGAGGGAGCAATATACTGCTTGACTCTTCGGTGAAGGTATGTTCTCGAAACTTCAACTAAAGCCTGTACCGTACTGAGCGTCTCTCCTGCAGAGTCTTCCACTGCGGTTTATCTATCATCTCTGTAACGCTTTCGCGATTTCTAAATGATCCTGTAAGTAAGCGTGCTGCTCTCCGTTGGATCTTCTCTATCTCTTCTATCAACCCTATCTGGTACGGATACCACACTGCTGAGCAGTATTCAAGCAGTGGGCGAACAAGCGTACTGTAACCTACTTCCTTTGTTTTCCGATTGCATTTCCTTAGGATTCTTCCAACGAATCTCAGTCTGGCATCTGGTTTACCGACGATCAACTTTATATGATCATTCCATTTTAAATCACTCCTAATGCCTACTCCCAGATAATTTATGGAATTAACTGCTTCCAGTCGCCGACCTGCTATATTGTAGCTAAATGATAAAGGATCTATCTTTCTACGTATTCGCAGCCCATTACACTTGTCTACATTGAGATTCAATTGCCATTCCCTGCACTATGCGTCAATTCGTTGCAAATCCTCCTGCATTTCAGTACAATTTTCCATTGTTACAACCTCTCGATACACTACAGCATCGTCCGCAAAAAGCCTCAGTGAACTTCGGATGTTATCCACAAGGTCATTTGTGTATATTACGAATAACAACGGTCCTACGACACTCCCCTGCGGCACACCTGAAATCACTTCGCAAGATTTCTCTCCATTGAGAATGACATGCTGCGTTCTGTTATCTAGGAACTCTTCAATCCAATCACACAATTGGTCTGATAGTTCATATGCTCTTACTTTGTTCATTAAACGACTGTGGGGAACTGTATCGAACGCCTTGCGGAAGTCAAGAAACACGGCATCTACCTGTGAACCCGTGTCTATGGCCCTCTGAGTCTCGTGGACGAATAGCGCGAGCTGAGTTTCACACGATCGTCTTTTTCGAAACCCCTGCTGATTCCTACAGAGTAAATTTCTAGTTTCCAGAAAAGTCATTATACTCGAACATAATACGTGTCCCGAAACTCTACAACTGATCGACGTCAGAGATATAGGTCTATAGTTCTGAACATCTGTTCGACGTCCCTTCTTAAAAACGCGGATGATCTGTGCCATTTTCCAATCCTTTGGAACGGTACGCTCTTCTAGAGACCTACGGTACACCGCTGCAAGAAGGGGTGCAAGTTCCTTCGCGTACTCTGTGTAAAATCCAACTGGTATCCCATCAGGTCCAGAGGCCTTTCCTTTTTTGAGCGATTTTAATTGTTTCTTTAACCCTCTGTCGTCTATTTCGATATCTGTCATTTTGTCATCTGTGTGACAATCTAGAGAGGGAACTACAGTGCAGTCTTCCTCTGTGAAACAGCTTTGGAAAAAGACATTTAGTAGTTCGGCCTTCAGTCTGTCATCCTCTGTTTCAGTACCATTTTGGTCACAGAGTGTCTGCACATTTTGTTTTGATCCACCTACCGCTTTGACGTAAGACCAAAATTTCTTAGGATTTTCTGCCAAGGCAGTACACAAACTTTACTTTCGAATTCATTGAACCTCTCTCGCATAGCCCTCCTCACACTACATTTCGCTTCGTGTAATTTTCGATTGTCTGCAAGTACTGAAACCTCATTAGGTACTCAGACAGCGCACAGGATAAGGTTATGATTCTGGATGGGCCCGTAAACTGTTACTGTGAGTTGCACAATCAAACACACAACTTTATTTTTCGAAGGACCACTTATTTACACATTGCTTTTCAAGATCACAAATTGACAATACTGCTGAAGGCCTAGTTAAAGAAAACTTGAGATGCTTTCTGTACTGAAGTCCCAAACCACACCATAAACAAGAACGGCTGAAGGGCTGGCTTATAAATCAAAGCAATTAAAAATAGAAGGTAAAATTTTAGTGGATGAAGACCTACACTACACGTCTGAAGGACAACTATAATAATTAATAAACAATTTTTTCTAACCAAGAAATTTGTTTTTCATCTTACAACAGAACAGCCGAAAGCCTAATTTAAGAAATATTAATTTATTGCACGGCTGAATGCCACAAACAAATTTTAAACAACGGCTGAAAGCCTGAACAACAAATCAGACAAACAATTTAAAATAAACCCCTTGCTTCTTATAAAAAAAATTCCTTTAAAGAATACACCCGGCTAAGGGCCTTATCAAAAGGGGTTCACATAAATCCTCGGCTGAAGGCCACACATAACACATAGGAACAACTAACGGCTTAGGGCCTGGATTACAAAAAAATTCAGATAGAACAAATTTTAAGGAAAAAATATTTTTTTAATGAAATCAATCTCCAAAATTTTAATTTAACATGGCTGAAGGCCTTTACGTATAATTTAAAAAGAACTGATGTAATACACGGCCGAAGGGCTCCCACAATACTTCAAACGAAAATGAAAATCACATTCTAAAACAAACAGAACAAGTGGTGTTCAGAAATACTCCAAGGGTAGTCCTAAGAAGGTAGCTCAAACGTAAGGTGAGGTGAGACAGCCTGCCAAGAGTTGAAGTTAAATAATCGGATGGCAACCGAAACTAGGGATGGCCCAAGGACCGACCAACAATTTAACCAATTCGTTTTCTTCCGCCCAACGGCACAACGATGGGAAATATCGGTCGAGGACGAGGATACGAACAGCACTACGTCTTCAGAAAATGGCGTCTAAAAACAGCCAAGGGAACAATAACCACTCTAAGCAAAGTATAAACCAAACAACGCAAAAGGTTGTTGAACTATACGCTGTGCCGGACAGCATCAACACGACGAGGAAAGGCACACTGCCGGAAAACTACGCTCACGACCAGGGCAGGTAACTGGAGGCGTTAACAGCCAAGGGCAGAAAATACCACTGGTGCACTTCACTGGCAAGTAACAGTCAATTTAATATTTAATCACAATGTAGGAAAACGACTGCAAGATTTCGCCAACTCCAACACATCACACGTTGCTGCTAGCTCGAACGGCCCAAGGAGCAACACCCCGCAAATGAATGAAGAGATGTCACAATAGTTGAGGTTTCATAAAAGGTTAACTGTTCACTCAACTTCAGAGTCCAGGTTCGGTGGGCAACGAACTTTGTCGCTCTCGCAGCTAGGACGTCACGACCCGACAGCGCGTGCACACCGTCAGTGGTCCTGGCCTGGTCCTCGCGCCGCACAGACTTCCTCGCTGCTCTGTCCTAAACGAGTGACTATCGCACACACCACCACCATCCGTAAATACTAGCGGCCACACCAAAGATAGTACGACAGTACTAGTATCGATAAGCGCTCCTGCTGCCGCTCAAGGAGGCAAGTCAGCAATTTCGTTACACCATTAAGTAAGGAAGAAACAAGACGCCACTCGATGTGACAAAATGCCAAAGATCGAACGGCATGAACGCGAGCCACACGCAGCTCAACTATTGCAACCTACATTTTTTCTGAATCTGCTTAGCGTATTCATCTCTTGGTCTACCTCTACAATTTTTACCCTCCATGATACCCTTGAATACTAAATTGGTGATCGCTTGATGCCTCAGAATGTGTGCTACCAACTGATCCCCTCTTTTAGTCAGGCTGTGCCACCGTTTCCTCTTCTCCCCAATTCTATTCAGTATCTCATCATTACTTACGTGATCTACCCATCTAATCTTCAGTATTCTTCTGTGGCACCACATTTCGAAAGTTTCTATTCTCTTCTTGTCTAAATTATTTATCGTGCGTGCTTCACTTCCATAAATGGCTACACTCAATACAAATACTTTCAGAAACGACTTCCTGACACTTAAATCTATACTCGATGTTAAAAACTTTCTCTTCTTCAGAAGCACTTCCCTTGCCATAGCCAGTCTACATTTTATATCCTCTCTACTTCGACAATCATCAGTTACTTTACTCCCCAAACAGCAAAACTCATCTACTACTTTAAGTGCCTCATTTCCTAATCCAATCCCCTCTGCATCACCTGAATTCATTCGACTACCTTCCATTGTCTCCGTTTTACTTTTGTTGATGATCATGATATATCTTCCTTTCAAGACACTGTCCATTCCGTTCAACTGCTGTTCCAGGTCCTTTGCTGTCTCTGACAGAATTACAATGTCATCGGCAAACCTCCAAATTTTAATTTCTTCTCCATGGATTTTAATTCCTACACCAAATTTTTCTTTTGTTTCCTTTAGTGCTTGCTCAATATACAGATTGAATAACATCAGGGATAAGGTACATCCCTGTCTCACTCCCGTCCCAACCACTGCTTCCCTTTCATTCCCCTCGACTCTTATAAGTGCCATCTGGTTTCTGTACAAATTGTAAATAGCCTTTCGCTTCCTGTATTTTACCCCTGCCACCTTTAGAATTTGAAAGAGAGTATTCCAGTCAACATCGTCAAAAGCTTTCTCTAAGTCTGCAAATGCTACAAACGTAGCTTTGCTTTTCCTTAATCTAGTTTCTAAGATAAGTCGTAGGGTCAGTATTGCCTCACGTGTTCCAACATTTCTACGGAGTCTAAACTGATCTTCCCCGAGTTCGGCTTCTACCAGTTTTTCCCTTCGTCTGTAAAGAATTTGTGTTAGTATTCTGCAGCCGTGACTTATTAAACAGATTTTTTTGTATCTCCATCCTTTTAGCAGAAGGTCTCTGGGACGACAGCCGTTTACTATCGTGCCAAAAAATTAAAACACCTACAGTCGTCCTTATGATTTTATTTTAATTCGTCGCTTCCAGTTTTAATGCTTCATTGCGTCATCTTCCGGCTGTTTTTGGTGCGGTACAGGTTGATATGAACCCCATGCATAACCCATCAGTTGCCAGCATTACTGGATACGCAGATAATGTGTCAGCACTCCAACGATCAACTGCAGTCCAAATTCGCCAATGCCACAAAAAAAAAGCGATTTTGTAAAAGCTGAGAAATCGTGAAACACAAATGTACAACTATGCATTTTTCATCTCCAACCCCCGCTAACAACGCAGGAAAAAGCAGTGGACTTTAAGTCAAAATGTAATTTATATCACAGCCATTTATACTTAGGTATTAAAAACTGCAACCTAATATGAAAGAAATAGTGTAAGTTTCTCTACATTGTAAAAAATCTGCAATAGAAATTAAAAAGTATTTTGACACTGTGACACAAAGTATGTAGCACACCAGTAACATAAAACTCAAAATAAAACAAGTGTAAATATTTAAGGTACAGATGGTTCTTTCATTACTTCCCGTCGATGCAAAATGAAAGGCTGCATGTTGAAAAGTATGTTGACAAGAAACACAGCAATTGAAAATAAAGATTCATTTATCAGTCTGTATCAATTACAAAAAGCAATTTCTGAAATAGAATATGTTTCATTGCTTCACATTTAACTTACATAAATACAACAGAACAGATTGACATATTGAGTTCTGTTTATGTAACTGGAGTGTTCAACTGCAAAATTAATTACAAAGATTTTACTGTTTTTGTTGGGTACTCTCTGAAATTTTGTCCTATTAACTTTTCTTACAGCAGTTATCGGAAAATATGTTGACACCAACCCAAACAACCCCTTTCATTATTGTCTGAGATGAACGTCCATTGGAGCAAATTCTATCAAATAACACAATAAGAGTTTCTTTGATAGCAGCAAGTGATACTGCATATGGAGTAGCGTATTGATTGCTGCGGGAGAGAATATATCATTCATGATCTTCAAGCAGTTTACGTATGACAATATAAGTGTAAAAAATAACGTTCAAAACAATACCTGATGGATATTTTATTCCTCGCTAGTCAAGTCGTTTCATTAAACTAAACTGTTCATTCATTAGCAACTCTTTCTCAATAACAGTTTCATGAAGGCACAATAGTCTGCAATGAAATTGAAGGATGCTATAAATATCTTTCAGTGAAACAATGTCTACCTAATTTACATTAACTTCTGTGTGTTATATGGCAGTTTTTTTCGAAACTGTTCAGTAATCTGTTTAATAATCCAATATCCAGAAATGACTAGTAAACTGAAAAAATTAATGCTATCTGAAAACTACAGCATAATAACAAATGTCAATGACTGCAACTCTCATTAGCTTTATCTTTTTTTCCTTTGATGGGTGAAGGATTCTTATAATGTGCTGCAGCGTGGGGCTTTTAGCTGGCTGGCAAAGGCGAAAGTCATCGCATTTGTCACCACGTGGGTCGTGAAAATGTTACTGCTGAAACTCAAAGTCTCGACCGGGAACTCATTGGGAAAAGCGCTCTGCTGGCCAAGTACAACAGAAATGATGGGCAAGAGCAGCCCAGTCCGTTATAAAGTTTCATTGTGTATGAAGCACAGAGAATGGCTTTTAACAAAACAAAATGTGAAAGACAGGAGAAAACATGACACTTGTAGCGTGGGACACAGCTGTTAGGCACAGACCACCTGGAGTTTTTGTTAAAAATTTAGAAATGAGATACCTGAATGGGGCATAGCAATTATTTTGGTAGTGGGAGAGAGTTCACTTGTGTGTGTACATGCACCCCTCCTCATTGGCTGTAACTAGAAATCTGATACATAGTGGGGGACATTTTTGGCCCTCTACCACGCTCCAAGGAGGAAATGTACTTAACCACAGCAGAATCCGTAAGAGTAGGGAATTTGTTAGCATGTTTGTTAAATTACCATTAGTCGGGACTCATAAGATCTGTAGCAATTGGCAGTCAAGATTCCACTACTGGCAGAACCAACTAAATTTTGCAGAGGAGAGTAAGAAGCACTGTTTCTCTGGGCATCATAACAAGCACGTCCCTTTACGGCAGCATAGCGAGCATTTGCTCCAGGGCTTTATAGAGAAGACCTCTCCACAGGCCTTGACACAGTATGCTTCATCTTAGAGCTGCAGAGCGAGATGTCTCCACCGTAGAGCGGAACTCAGTTGCTGGGGCTGAACTTGGAACTCTCAGCCATTACTGCAGCCATCCACTTTTCTCATACGTCACTAGAGTGGACTGTGGGCTGTATTCACATTCACAGAGACGATTTATCATGCATCGAGGTTTCGTTTTACTGATCTGACGTCAAAGCACCCAGTATGTGCTTAGGCGACAGTACTGACGTTTGTTCATGCCTTCCTGCGAGTTTTCCTTGACACATTAAGTTATTCCGCAATCATTCGTCATAACTGCGAACACAGCTTTATAGTGTTCCCATTATTATGCACCCACCTATGCCAAGGTTGTCAAAAATGTTTCCAGTCCCTTGCTCCACTGATAATTGATTGTATTCTAGGCTCAGTGGATAAAACATTTTTGGTATCTTTTAGTAGTAAATGAGACTGTTACAGTAAACCTTAGTTTCTTTTCATTGTCTGATGCAGCTCATTATAGATATGCCTGTGTGAGGTGTGGTACCCATATTTCCATGCATAATTGGACTGCCCCTAATAATCTGATCAAATAAGCAGTTATGCATGTGCGACTTTGTTACTTTTAATTTGCTTAGTCTTATAGAGAGTTATCTGTCACTGTAAGTCACTGGGGATAGATTCTGTAGTTTCTCACTGGTATGGTAAATGTTCCACTGACACCTCACATATGTCTAAAATGTCTAGCCCTCGAACTCTGAAAAAATTAAATTTTGAATGGGAACTCTGAAAAAATTAAATTTTGAATGGTCCCTAATGTGACATTCCCATAAGAAGAAGAATTTGGAAGCAGAGGCATTACACTTTGAATATGAAGTTTATTTCCTGCTTCATAAATCTGTGTACCGAAATGTTATATTGTAATCGCCTAACAGTCGGTATTTGCCAAAGCGCCACTTGAGCACATCTGTTTGAAGTTTGGATTTCAATAAGTGCACCACAACTTGCTCTTCAGTGCAATAACGATGACTTTCTATAACAGCATATGTTGTGTGCCAAAAGGCATAAAATTTGTCTCTTGTAAGAAATCCACTTGACATACCTTTAGGTTTCCACACATCAAGCCAGTATACATCTTGCAAAAATTGCATACAAACACTTTCAGTTGTCAAAGAATCCATATATGCATCCTGATTGTGTTTCCTCTTAAACACTGATTTCACATTCACCACCTCAAATCATTTTGTTGTTATTCTAATATACTCAGCCATTAATGATATATGTTGCCAACTGAATTTACAACTATCTACTTCGAGGACATCTGAAATATGTCGATTAAATATCCGCAACTCAAGTTTCATGCTCTGTTTCTCTAATGATGTAGGACAAGAGTAAGTATATTTTAAACATGACTGTGCTTCAGCAATAGTGCACGTAGAAACCCGGTTGATTGGAAATAACCGCCAACCAGTTGCAGAATTAAACGTTTGCTTGAAAGTTGCCTCAAGTCACTAGCCTTGTATGTGACATTGTAAACGTCTGCTGGAGCCAATACTACAATTGTTTTATTTTATGTTTTATGACAAAGCCCTTCAGTATTGGATTACTACCTTCAGATATGTTTTTTAACTGCTAATGTTTCTGGGTGAGATTCACATTGACCTAGGCAAGAGCCTTATGGATTCGACATCTGGTTATGTGAATGTATGATTTTATGAGTCCATTTTCCTTCTGAAGAAGACGAATTTATATTACTCAAATCCATGGCAAAGGATTAATAAACCTTTAATTTGTAACTGGGTGACCGTTATTTACAATCCTGTCAAATGGTTCAAATGGCTCGGAGCACTATGGGACATAACTTCTGAGGTCATCAGTCACCTAGAACTTAGAACTACTAAACCTAAGGACATCACACACATCCATGCCCGAGGCAGGATTCGAACCTGCGACCGTAGCGGTCGCGGTTCCCGACTGTAGAGCCTATAATCCTGTCAAGTCTCATAAAGCTCTTTTAATGTTTTAAAAGAAGCTACTGAAAATTTATTTTGTTCCAGTTTCTCTCTGGCTGGAAAATTAGGATAGAACATATCTATATCTTCATTTTCCTGATTCAGCCAAATATTTCTTATACATTTCAAGATGTAGCCTGGATTGGTTAGTAATAAAAGTGGATGATCAGGTTACATGGATGTTTAAAAGCGATATTAATATCTTTGCCCACAGAAAACACTCAAATTATTTTCCTATTAATCTTGTTGCCATTTGCAACACAAAAAAGTCTACAGCTAATAAGTTCAAGGCCACCTATTATGGCTAATAGCACACCATGTAATAACTGAACAGAAATGGTCTCAATTCTGCAGCATAAACACAAATGCTGGATTTGCATGTTCTGATTTACACGACACGCCCAATATGCTACCAGCTCTGTATTCCAAATAAGAATAGATGAATTTGATTAACATTCAAAACAACATTAACATTATTGATATTCAAATACTGAAATTTCGGTTTTTTGTAAGATTATAAGTTACTTCCCCAAACTTTTCATGTGACGGGTTTACATTATATATGCCGCAGATTCTGTGTAGAGCACTTGGCTGTAGCACTTTCATTAATGCCTGTTATATACAAACTTACAAGCATGAGAACACATGAAAACACCATTAATATAGAACCAAACTTATGGTTAATTTTTTTGATATTTATAAGTCTTTTTGTTCAGATATAAAGTCCAACGTGTCCTTCTCACACTCCTCTATTTAATCTTCCAACACTCCTAAGCTCTCTGTCCCTGTCTCTTCCATATTCTCTATGCAACTTCCTGAGCATCCAGAATTTGTGTCTGAAGCCTCTTGCAATCTGCTCACAGTTTCATGGATGTTATTTACTGCTTGGGGAAAAGATCTTTTTTCTAATAGCTTAAGTTGCAAATTTTTGTTGAGTAATGGTATATTTAAACCTGCATCTGCAACAATAGAATAGGTAATCAATGACTTTGGGTTTCTTGTGATCTTCAAAAAATACCAAACTCACTCTTTCTTTCACTTAAATTCAACGTGCAGAGCAATTTCACTAACTTGGCATGCAATAGAAGCTCTCCTAAAAAACTGAAGCTGAAAGTATCACAATTTTTTTTAGTAAATAAATTGTGTTATAATGCTTCTACTAACTGTTCATCTTCACGTCCCAACTTTTTCTCCTCTGGCACGTCACGTCTCCTCTCCTTTTTTTGAGTTGTATGAAGGACACTTTTGGAACAGGAATGGAACTGCACCTGGCTTCAGACGTGATCTTTGGAGGGGCACTTGATAACTGACCTACCCATATATCCCAGATTTGTGTTTCCTAAATTACACCATCCTTTGGAAAGTGTCCATTACATACTGGTAAATAAAAATCAATAAATACTAGTAACTGCATGACCAGGTAGTTTAAGCAGGGTATTAATACTTCTTGACAGATTTAACAGACCACTGTAAGAAATACCCATGAATGACCACGTGGTCCTTTCTACGTAATGTCTGTGATTGTGTAATCGCTCTACTTATATAAAATTACTGTGGAGATGTAAAAACACAACAAGACTCTCAGCACAGAGGCAAGGATACATACTCAAATGTGAAACATGAGGAAGGGGCAGCTACGCCATGCATTAATGCAGCATGGCAATAAAGTCAACAGAATAACTGAAAACAGGTGGAAGAGGAAAGAAGACAACTTGTCCCATAGTAAATTATAGGCATTTAGTATTGTAAGATGCCAAAATATTATACATTAGTGACAGGAAGTGCAAAATGGCTAAGCAGGGATGGCTAGAGGACAAATGTAAGGATGTAGGGGCTTATCTCACTAGGGGTAAGATAGATACTGCCTACAGGAAAATTAAAGAGACCTTTGGAGAAAAGAGAGCCACTTGTATAAATATCAAGAGCTCAGATGGAAACCCAGTTCTAAGCAAAGAAGGGAAAGCAGGAATCCGGAAGGAGTATGTAGAGGGTCTATACAAGGGCGATGTACTTGAAGGCAATATAATGGAAATGGAAGACGATGTAGATGAAGATGAAATGGGAGATATGATACTGCGTGAAGAGTTTGACAGAGCACTGAAAGACCTAAGTCGAAACAAAGCCCCGGGAGTAGACAATATTCTATTAGAACTACTGACAGCCTTGGGAGAGCCAGTCCTGACAAAACAGTACCATCTGGTGTGCAAGATGTATGGGACAGGCGAAATACCCTCAGACTTCAAGAAGAATATAATAATTCCAATCCCAAAGGCAACAGGTGTTGACAGATGTGAAAATTACCGAACTGTCACTTTAATAAGCCACGGCTGCAAAATACTAACGCGAATTCTTTACAGACGAATGGAAAAACTGGTAGAAGCCGACCTCGGGGAAGATCAGTTTGGATTCCGTAGAAATATGGAAACACGTGAGCAATACTGACCCTACGACTTATCTTCGAAAATAGATTAAGGAAAGGCAAACCTACATTTCTAGCATTTGTGGACTTAGAGAAAGCTTTTGACAATGCTGACTGGAATACTCTCTTTCAAATTCTGAAGGTGGCAGGGGTAAACTACAGGGAGCGAAAGGCTATTTACAATTTGTACAGAAACCAGATGGCAGTTATAAGAGTCGAGGGACATGAAAGGGAAGCAGTGGTTGGGAAGGGAGTGAGAGACGGTTGTAGCCTCTCCCCGATGTTATTCAATCTGTATATTGAGCAAGCAGTAAGGAAAACAAAAGAAAAATTCGGAGTAGGTATTAACATCCATGGAGAAGAAATAAAAACTTTGAGGTTTGCCGATGACTTTGTAATTCTGTCAAAGGCAGTAAAGGACTTGGAAGAGCAGTTGAACAGAATGGACAGTGTCTTGAAAGGAGGATATAACATGAACATCAACAAAAGCAAAACGAGGATAATGGAATGTAGTCGAATTAAGTCGGGTGATGCTGAGGGAATTAGATTAGGAAATGAGACACTTAAAGTAGTAAGGGAGTTTTGCTATTTGGGGAGCAAAATAACTGATGGTGGGCGAAGTAGAGAAGATATAAAATGTAGACTGTCAATGGCAAGAAAAAGGGTTTCTGAAGAAGAGAAATTTGTTAACATCGAGTGTAGATTTAAGTATCAGGAAGTCGTTACTGAAAGTATTTGTATGGAGTGTAGCCATGTATGGAAGTGAAACATGGACAATTAATAGTTTGGACAAGAAGAGAATAGAAGCTTTCGAAATGTGGTGCTACAGAAGAATGCTGAAGATTAGATGGGTAGATCACATAACTAATGAGGAGGTATTGAATAGAATTGGGGAGAAGAGGAGTTTGTGGCACAACTTGACAAGAAGAAGGGACCGGTTGGTAGGACATGTTCTGAGGCATCAACGGATCACTAATTTAGCATTGGAGGGCAGCATGGAGCGTAAAAATCGTAGAGGGAGACCAAGAGATGAATACATTAAGCAGATTCAGAAGGATGTAGGTTGCAGTAAGTACTGGCAGATGAAGAAGCTTGCACAGGATAGGGTAGCATGGAGAGCTGCATCAAACGAGTCTCAAGAGTGAAGACCACAACAACAGCAACCTGTTTCAGCGGTACATTACGCCATCTTCAGCCCCCTGACTGACGAGTAGGAAGATTCCCACCTTTTGTACAGCCGGAATAGGATCCAGCATACAGTCACTGCTTTTGTAGACTTCTTTTTTAACAAAGCGATCCCTCTGACTATCATTTGATCACTGATGAGTGATGATCGAAGTGATCGTTTTGTTAAAAAGAAGTCTATCGGTGCCAGGGTTTGTATGCTGGGCCTATTTTGACTGTACACGAGGTGGAATTCATCGTACACGTTGGTCATGTGGGCTGAAAATGACGTAAAGTAGCGCTGAAACTGGTAGCACAAATAAAATAAAATTGGAAATTTAGATGGCTGAATCTGTTTCAGTTTGACAGGTGAGCAGAAGGTTGGTGACTTTGTTAGATCCAGTCATCTGCGAGGGTTTTAGATGACTTATAGCTTCTTCAACTTTGTCTGGTGTTACTAGCTGGAAACGCCGCAGGACATTTTCGTAGTCTTTCCCCATTCGACTCTGCTCCGCTTATTACTCTTTCCTTACGGCGCCCTACCGCGCCAAGTGCTCGATAACGCCACAAGGGGGAATTCAGTGTCACGATGGGCAGTGGTCATAACGTTTGACTCATCACTGTACACTACTGGCCATTAAAATTGCTACACCAAGAAGAAATGCAGATGATAAGCGGGTATTCATTCCACAAATATATTATACTGGAACTGACATGTGATTACATTTTCACGCATTTTGCGTGCATATATCCTGAGAAATCAGTACCCAGAACAACCACCTCTGGCCGCAATAACGGCCTTGATACGCCTCGGCATTGAGTCAAACAGAGCGTGGATGGCGTGTACAGGTACAGCTGCCCATGCAGCTTCAACACGATACCACAGTTCATCAAGAGTAGTGACTGGCGTTTTGTGACGAGCCAGTTGCTCGGCCACCATTGACAAGACGTCTTCAATTGGTGAGACATCTGGAGAATGTGCTGGCCAGGGCAGCATCCGAACATTTTCTGTATCCAGAAAGGACCTTCAACATGCGGTCGTGCATTATCCTGCTGAAATGAAGGGTTTCGCAGGGATCGAATGAAGGGTAAAGTCACGGGTCGTAACACATCTGAAATGTAACATCCACTGTTCAAAGTGCCGTCAATGCGAACAAGAGGTGGCCGAGACGTGGCACCCCATACCATCACGCCGAGTGATACGCCAGTATGGCGATGACGAATACACGCTTCCAATGTGCGTTCACCGCGATGTCGCCATACATGGATGCGACCATCATGATGCTGTAAACAGAACCTGGATTCATCCGAAAAAGTGACGTTTCGCCATTCGTGCACCCAGGTTCGTCGTTGAGTACACCGTCGCAGGCGCTCCTGTCTGTGATGCAACGTCAAGGATAACCGCAGCCATGGTCTCCGAACTGATAGTCCATGCTGCTGCTGCAAACGTCGTGCATATGGTTGTTGTCTTGCAAACGTCCCCATCTGTTGACTCAGGGATCGAGACGTGGCTGCACAATCCGTTACAGCCATGCGTATAAGATGCCTGTCACCTCGACTGCTAGTGTTACGAGGCCGTTGGGATCCAGAACGGCGTTCCGTATTACCCTCCTGAACCCACCGATTCCATATTCTGCTAACAATCATTGGATCTCGACCAACGCGAGCAGCGTTGTCGCGATACGATAAACCGCAATCGCGATAGGCTGGAATCCGACCTTTATCAAAGTCGGAAATGTGATGGTACGCATTTCTCCTTACACGAGGCATCACAACAACGTTTCACCAGGCAACGCCGGTCATGTGCTGTTTGTGTATGAGAAATCGGTTGGAAACTTTCCTCATGTCAGCACGTTGTACGTGGCGCCACCGGCGCCAACCTTGTGTGAATGCTCTGGAAAGCTAAACATTTGCATATCACAGCATTTTCTTCCTGTCGGTGAAATTTCGCGTTTGTAGCACGTCATCTTCGTTGTGTAGCAATTTTAATGGCCAGTAGTGTATAACTGTTTTGTAAGGCTAACACATTGTGGTGTAAAAATACTTCTCATATGGGAATTTTGTGCTGAATGTTACTTGAATTTTTTTATTTTTCCACAGGTTCGGTACTCTCAGCTAGCGGGCGCTATGAGCAGCGTGACTGGCGGTCCGATTGCCCCCTGACGTCACCACCTTCCGCGTGAGCCTCCCTTCGCTTTTCGCCGCATCACTTGTTGTGAACTCTGCGTTGTAATTCCAACTCTATCAGCGTGTCCAGCGTTTTTTTTTTATCTGAAATGCTTAAAATACTCCCCACCGCATGGAAGAAGAGGGATAATCGTGTTCCATATTCTGACTGGCTGTGCTACCGATCGTCCTGAAACACTTTCTAGAACATGTTTCTCAATCAAAGCATATAACGAGGACGTGCTTCATGTGAAACCTCTGAGTGTCCCTTGGCCAACACTTATTGGAACTGGTGTCCTACACTGACAGATTTTACTCTTGAATCCTGAGTGCTCATTAATTTTCGGAAGAAATAATGGAAAACAAAAGTGTGGAAAAAAATGAATGAACTGGAGTCAGTACTAAATAAATATACAGTGGTCTTTTTTTCCTTTCTTTTTTTTAAGCTTGGTACACACCTAGCGACAAAGTCGCGCGACATTGTATACGAACAGTCCCATTGCATTATACCGTGACAGTCCCCATACAAATCAGCGCGTTCGCATCTTTGGAGTAGTTACGCATTAAGTCATGGGCAAATGTTGAAAGAAATGGTTTACAACTGTGATCAAGCGACAAAGATCAGATAAACATCAACAATGACAGTAGAAAATGAGATATTATAACATTAGGTATCAATATGCAGATGAGAAAGTATTAATTTAGTGAATGTGTATACATTCATCTTTTAGTCTAAATTAGAAATACTACTTATGTATGTATGCATGTACAAGTAATATTTCTCAATATACTACAGGTACTGTGCTGTATAAATTGTGGAATAACATGAAATGTACTTAATATTTAAGGAATGTTCCACCAGTAGGTGGAGGAACATAGACATATTATAAACTTAAAACACATAGTATTGATGTTCCACAATAATATTTATTTTACTGTCCATTATGAATCGTCTTTCACCTATCACAGTCATTCTCAGATAAATTAAGACTACACAGATGATCCACAATGCATCAGCGAGAGTTTAGAGCTGTACAAACATTGTTCATCCAAAGATATATGATCTTTTGCAACTATATAACTATACACAAACACAGGCATAATCAAATTCACGAAGGATTTCATTACTTTATACTCAGTGGTTAAAAGTGCAATAATGTATGGGCCAAAAACGGTGTCCAAGTGAGTATTGGCACAGACTCCTATGTTATTTGGACAAAATATCTGATGAATGTGTGAACGAACTTAAAAAAGGGGAGCAGAGGGGCAGAAAGGAGTCAGTGAAATGCGGGTGCGAAACTGTTATACTGTTTACAACAAGAATACTGTCTAATGATGAAAAAAACTAACTGGTTGCTGATACTTTGGTAAGGGTGAGTAATGGAATGGTGGCTGGTCCTCAAGGATCAGGTCAGAATTCGTTGAATGGTGTTTACTGATAGTCGGAATTTCAGTAATGTTAGTGTTTTGCCTTTGGTCCTTTGTGGAGAATATTTTGTAATGTGGACGTGTTGATAGACATGGCCTTTAGTTCTCATTGCAGCATGGAAAATACTTCGTCCGTTTTTTATTATTTATATTTTTCTTATTGTTAAACGTTACTTATCAAGATGTGGCCAGTGGAGAAAGTGTTGCAGCTGATTTCAGATTTTCACACACCATGTTTTGGGGGAAGTTAGTAATTCCGTATATAAAAACCACAACAACAAGAATTTTGTTATTGAAGTGTCAGTTAGTGAAGTTGGAACAAATCCACGATCTGAAAACAACTTTTTATCAGGATCATAAAAATATTAACCAGGCGAAGAAGAGTAAATAATATTTGGTTCGCATATGACCACTTGTTATTTTAAAAGCACTCTTATTTATTGTTCATATACAATGACAAATTCAGGTTTAAATAAATACATTCTTCTAACACTTAAATAGTTCTGACAGTGTTTAAATAATTTTTTAAGCAAAAGTGTTCTGTATTGGAATATAAATACTTGTCTTGCCAAGTCAGTCTCAATGTGTCTCCTTTGTTTGTGTATGAATTTTTAAAACAGTTTGTCCAAGCCTTTAAATAATGAGTTGCTGGAATATTGTATTGAGTTTCATCACAATATCCATTTATTTCTAGATTCTTGACACGCCTTTTACAACGCCACTTGTTAATGACAAACACTGTGTAACATTTCAAAACAAGACAAAAACTTAATTAATCAGGGAGTCACATGAACCAACTTCAACGACTGCTAAAGCCACTCCGACGCCATCCAAGGCTGTCTCACGCTACTATAACGTGCTTGGCACAAAAAATCTCTAAAGTATTATGAACTCAGCTTGTAGTGCATTCTGGAACAGGATGTAGTCCAAAGATGACTGTCTTAACCGAAATTGTTTTCAAATTAAATTTAGATAATGGTTTCTGAAAATAAGTATTTGTGTGAAGATTTCTACACCTAATGGTTCATAACAAGGGTTACAAATTTGACAGTTTAGAAAATAGCAGCACTTTGTAATTGTAAAAGATCGGCTTTATGGTCAACAATAAAATTAGGAAAATTATGAACGAAAACAGGAATTCTGTTTGCATGACACCTGAATCTTTACTGTAAATTAGTTTTTAGATCATTTAAGTTTACAACTGTGATTACTAATTTTCATGGTTCAAGATCAATATTACACAATGGATCGATATGAATAAAAAAAAAGTATGCTATCAGGAAAACAATTTTTAAGCACTCAAATATATTCAAAAATATCTTCAGATGAGGAATATATAATTTAATTAAGGAAATAAATCCAAATGTGGCCAAAATTTATAGAGAATCGAATATTTCAATTGATGTATGGAAGTTCTGAGGAGGCAAGATTCATCACGAAGGACAATTTAAAATCAAGAGGCAGCAGAAACACTGACTGTCATGAAGAAAGATACAAGGAATCAACAAGCACTGAAGATGATGTAAGTACATTACAAATACATTTTTATTTAAATTTTGTACATGACAAGGAGCGAAAACAAAGTTATTAAAATACATAATTAAAATTATTAACAACAATATTTAATAATTTGAAAATATTACTTTGGGTTTTGTAAAAATGTTTTCTAAGTGATTATAGTTTTAATTGTTGTAAGCGCTCTGGACTCATAATTTCGTAAACATCATATTGGCATGGAATCTCTCCTTCAGGAATGTGCAACTAATCGCTGAATTCATTCCGAGTTTTATGCAGGTTTGTTGTTGGCCTTAGGGATACGTTTTGCAAATCCATCAATATACTACTCTCATCCAGTTTCTTCCTCCAGAACCTCTCAATCAAATTTCCATCTGTATCATAAAAAAAAAAAAAATACCGGCTGGAGTGTAATAAATTTGACACAGTGTATTTTAGTGTCTTCTTTGGAGCGAATGAAATGACAGTTTGTTTACTCGTCGGTTGATTATTACTCTTTCTAGTTGATTCTTTTGACGGTTAATGATATTGCGTTAATAAGGAATGAAGTTTTTGTGCAGAATCGTGACGTTCTCTGGTCTAGGTAACTCCGTAGGAATACACCGGAGCTCTGCAATTTATTTGATTTTCGTGCGAGGGTTCGGGTCAACAGGTATTTACGGTACCTGTGACGTAATTGGCTGTTATGAAGTCACTTCTTAGTCCATATTTTGAATTGCATTTGTCAATAGCGATATTTATCCTTATATTTTCGTTGGTCTCGAAACAAATTAGGTTTTCATCTTTGCTGTGAATCGGAAAAAAACTACATTTTCTGCTCCAGCAGTAATGTTAAGATGCCGTCGAGTTACCAGTTCCTTTTATTGTGAAATACGGAGGTGGTCACAGGTTGAAGTATGAAAATTGCACTAGGGTCTCTTTATATTTTCTAAGATAGCGGGAGTGTTGATCGTGAAATTCCGGAAGTGACTGTCTCTCTTTTGAAATTGTTTGAGGAGATTAGAAATCCGATGATTCACGTTAATTTTTTGAAGAATTCTAATGTCATGTTGCAATAATCGTTTCGGTTTTCTCCTGATCCATGTGTTTATTCGTAACCGTGTATCAAAGGTTCCATTTGAGCTGTACTGATAAAATTGATTTGGCGATGGTTCCGTCGGATATTTTACGATGACGCGTTTCCTTAAGTCATACTGTCTACCGTAAGCTTCATTCCAGCCTTACAGCGTTTTTACCGATACTCGATTAGTTCTCTTTTCGTAAGAACCTCTTCGACTTTTTCCTGATGCGTACAAATGTTCGTAACTTTGCATCGTACTCTCCACTAGAGTTAAAGTTTATTTTATCACAATTGCATCGATTATTTTGCTACAGATATTTTGTTGTTTGTGCAACTTTTTCTTTTTACAAAATCGTATAGTGAAAACTGCCTATTTCATTTACCGTTCAAATAATAACTGAACATATGACAGTGTAATGGCCACGTTGTTCACATAGTCAGATGGATAGTTGCCTTGTCACCGGTTTTACTAGACACATGGTATCGGTATCTACACTTTTAATGTTATTTTTCCCATTCTGGTATTCGTTATGTATGACATACAATATGAATAACAAACATTACATAATTCAATGTGTGCGGCAGCATTCGTGTGTACAGACTGTTTCAAATTCCTATTACAGAAATCCAAGGGCTTTAGAGGGGTCTTAGTGGACGAAGTTTGGATAAGGAAGCCATATCCGTAAATGTACCTTCTAAATAAAAAATAGATTTGAAGAGTACTTTCAAATCTCTCGCTTCACGATACGCACACATAGCGCACAAAGAACCTGTGTGCTCTACGTCTACATCCACATCATTACTCTGCAGTTCTCATTTAAGTGCCTGGCAAAAGATTCACCGAATCACCTTCCAGCTATTTCTTTACTAATCCACTCCGGAACACTGCGCGAGAAAATAAACATTTAAATCTTTCTCTTATTTTATTCTGACGATCATTTCCTCCTATGTAGGTGGGCATCAACAAAATTTTTTCACTCTCTGACGAGAAAGTAGGTGACCTTCCCGCAAAGTAAAACGCCCAACTTTCAATGATTGCCAGCCTTATTTGTGTACGATATTCGTGACATTCACTCCCCTGTTTCGCGATAGTACAAAGCAAGCTGCCCCTTTTTTTCGATGTCCTCCCTCAATACCATCTGATGCGGATCCCAGAACACACAGCAGTATTCCAGAATAGGACGGAAAAGCGTAATATAAGCAAATGGAAATGATTCAAATGGCTCTAAGCACTATGGGACTTAACATCTGAGGTCATCAGTCCCATAGACTTAGAACTACTTAAACCTAACTAACCTAAGGCCATTACACACATCCATGCCCGAGGCAGGATTCGAACCTGTGACCGTAGCAGCAGCGCGGTTCCGGACTGAATCGCCTAGAACCGCTCGGCCACAGCGGCCGGCCAAATGGAAAAGAGCGCACGGCATTGTGGGTCGGGAGTCCCCCATTCGGGGAAGTTCGGCCGTCGAGGGCAAGTACTTATTGCATTCGATGGCACACTGGGCGACTTGCGCGTCGGAGATGGGGGTGAAATGAAGATGAGGACAATACAACTCCCAGTCCATGAGCGGAGAAAATCTGCCCCAGCCGGGAATCGAATCCGGGCCCCTTGGCGTAGCATTGCGCCGCGCTGATCACTCAGCTAACGGAGGCGGACGTAATATAAGCAGTCTCTTTAGTAGACCTCTTGCGTTTTCTAAGTGTTCTGCTAATAAATCGCAGTCAACCTGATCTATGTCATCGTTCCAGTTTAAAGGAGAGCAAATTACCCAGACTACAATCGTGCTTGAGAATGACAGCAAACAGCAACTTCCAACAAACTTTAAACGTATTATCAAACTTTTCATAGCTTACATGTTTAACGTCAAACATTTAATACATTTGTAATCAGACGTTTGAAACTGAATTATCCTCGTGCATGGGAGTTCGATTGGGGATTTACTCGCATCTCCTAATTAGGAACAAATTAAGAAAGCCCTTCCAAAGGCTCCTCCTCAGATGATCAAGAAGACACATCGATGACAGGAGATTGGTGGCCAATGAACAGGTAGTTATTGGTGGAGGACATTCCACCACCTAGCAACTCATAAGGGTGGTGGAAGAAATCGCCACTGCCTACAGTAACAAGTAAGGCTGTGGAGCAGTATTCTTAGATGTATCGAAAGCCTTTGACACCGTGTGGCACTAGGGGCAATTTGGAAGCTAAATGAAATAGATTTCCCTGGAACATATGGTTAAACTGATCGCCTCATACTTGGAAGATCGTACTTTTGTGGTGGGAGTCGGTGAAGTCCACCGTAAGAAGAATTCATGCAGAAGTTTCGCAGGGATCGGTCCTTGCTCCAATCCTGTATTCTTTCTACAAATCTGTCCTCCCTAGAATTCAACGAGTGAAACGCGCCATATATTCAGATGACACGGCGCTCTATAAAAGGAGCAGATTGCTCCAGCCGATGCATCGCGGACTATAGGAAGCATGCCACGAAGAATGGTCAACTAGATGGAGAATTTTCTTCGACACTTTGAAGAGCGAGATCGTCGTCTATACTCTTCAACGCGCTTGTAGAAAAGGCTGCGTCAGTTAAGTGCCTCAGTCTCAATCTTGACAGCAGGCTTATGTGACAGAGGCACACCTCACACGTCCAGGAAAACCTACTGCTTAGGATGTGTGAACTCTACTTCACGAACGCTCAGACTTACCACTGGGGACAAGATTAGCAATTTACAGGATATTTTGCCCCAATTAATGGATTATTGCTGTGCAGCATGGGCTTCAGCAGCAAAGACTCATCTTCACAGACTACAGACGCAGCAGAACAAGGCGTCGCGAAGGATATTTCACGTGCCGCACAACTTCCAACTAAATACATGCATGAAGGGGTACACAGAGAATAAATTGTGTCCCACTTCAAGAAAGCGACGGATATAGCGTGTCCCTTAATCAGCGGCCTTGGCGACTTAAATGCAGCCTTAGGTCGCTACGAAAGACTTATCTACACTTGTAGTAGGCCAAAAGAAGTAAGAACCTCAACTCATTTTCTCCGCAAGTGACAATACAATAATAAACAGAAGTTTACACACCTTCACCTAATCGTGAATATACGAGTAGTAGCAAATGTCTTCGGGTAAAGACTACAGCAAAAGCTAGACCGAGAAGAACACTGAGTCAGTCAGACGTTCGTGCTGTAACTCCATGACGACTGCAGCACTACCAAGCGGCAGCTGTCTGAACTGGCTGTGCTAGTGGCCGAACGCCGCCCTCAGCGCCGCCAAGCAGCGGTCGCATCAACCCGCTGTGTGGCGCTCTATGGCGGGAATGTCGGATGGAGTTCGTTTCCTCACGAATTCTGGAAATAATTGACTGACGAGCGTGGGCGGGAGTTTGGCGGGAGCAATTCCCACTAGGCTTTAAAACACAAGCAGTGCAAGGCTTATGTCACGATACTGAGGCACGAGGCCCACGACGGAGGCAGCGAACGACAGCAGCATTCCTAATGGCTTGGCAGTGAACCCTGAATACGGGAGAATATAGCGCGAAAATCCATTTTCTTAATTCCAAATGCACGTGTTAGACGACAATATTGTCATTTACACTTCACGGGTGGGCCTCTTAGTGTAGTAGTAATATGTGTGCGTGGAGATCGAAAGGGTTTTGGATGTATTCGAGAAATTTCAATCAAAAACGAAAACAAACATTATCGAGGAAATAACAAAATGCCATAATGTCTATTAAAATGGATTCTATTAATTTCTATTCATATATTGTCACTCACATGAAATAGTCTTGCTGTACAGTTACTTTCGAGCGAATTGGACTTATTAAACACACAAAACATCATTTCTTTATATCGACTGGGGAATTAATTGGGTGCAACGTACGTACACATTACGTGATTTTAGCATTAAAACTTTGTAAACGAAAAACATTCAAAGAAAATGTACCGCTGGTAATTTTTTACCGGTTTTTACCAAACGAGAAGATCGTTTTGGCTATACCTAAACCTTACAAATAAAGAAATGAGTCGTGTGTTGAACATTTATTTTTAATAAATTTTTCAAATTTTATTCGTGTGGACCTATATTTTGCGTCCGTTATTGTCGAAAGTACAAAAAGCATTAATACCTGTGTAGAATAAATAATGGTTGGGAAGGAGGAATACTGACGTACAACCAGTACCATATCCTTCAGAATAATCCAGGATTTAACCTATGCCTAGAGATGTTTACAAGATGTGCTTGGAAAAATGATCTTCACACACCCAACAGTAACTATTACAGCTATATTGCAAACAATAATAACCGGTTTCTCAAATTCTTATTCTTTGATGCAGCTGGGGACTTACAGTAATGTTTATTCCGTTATTTTGGTTTTGAGGTTAGTTTTAAATAATAACCATTTCTTCATCCATGAAATTTACGTGAGTATTTCAACCTTAGACTCGAAGTTTTCCTTCCTTTGTGATCCATCTTTCCTTTAGTAAGATGTCGTCCAAACTAACTTAAATATACAGTGTTTAATTTTACTTTAAGTGCTGTGAATGTTGTGTTCTTTTTTTACTATTACGGACGTTAACATTCCACTTAGATTCAATAATATTTACAAGAAGCTAACGAAATGCTGTTCATGATTTACAAAAAGGCAAAAAGTTACAGAAATAATGCTTCATTGTAACGAAATAGTGCTTATGTGAGATGGAAGGACTGCAACGCTAAGCAGTTTTTTCATCCGCGGATGTGGGAGTTCTTTTATGGAGAATGAATAAGAGGGTGACACGTTTGAAAGTGATATAGCCGGCCGCGGTGGTCTCGCGGTTCTAGGCGCGCAGTCCGGAACCGTGCGACTGCTACGGTCGCAGGTTCGAATCCTGCCTCGGGCATGGATGTGTGTGATGTCCTTAGGTTAGTTAGGTTCAAGTAGTTCTAAGTTCTAGGGGACTGATGACCACAGCAGTTGAGTCCCATAGTGCTCAGAGCCATTTTTTGAAAGTGATATACACTGATGATCATAAATTAAGGATAATGCTGATACATGGTGAAACAACGCTATGGTGGGCGGTTTGCGGGTTTAAATCACCTCGGGGTATGACCATGCGGTGCATTTGACCCGCGGTCGTCGCACGGTGGCGCTGGCAGCAGTCCACATCGCGGAGGTTTGTTGGTGCACGTCAGAGTACGGTGCAGCGAGTTTTCAGACGTGCTGATGGTGACTGTGTTGAAAATGTCTCAAAGAACACATACTGAAGACGTTATGAGGGGTAGAATACTAGGGAGACTGGAGGCTGGTCAAACACAGCACGTCGTAGCACGGGCCCTCCGTGTACCACAAAGCGTGATCTCAAGATTATGGCAACGATTGCAGCAGACAGGAAACGTGTCCAGGCGCTACAATACGGGACGTCCACAGTGTACAACACCACAAGAAGACCGATACCTCACCATCAGTGCCCGCAGACGGCCACGGAGTACTGCAGGTAGCCTTTCTCGGGGCCTTACCGCAGCCACTGGAACAGTTGTTTCCAGACACAGTCTACAGACGACTGAACAGACATGGCTTATTCGCCCGGAGACCTGCAAGGTGCATTCCACTGACCCCTGGTCACAGGAGAGCCCGTAAAGCCTAGTGTCAAGAATACAGTACATGGTCATTGGAACAGTGGTCCAAGGTTATGTTCACGGACGAGTCCAGGTATAAGCTGAACAGTGATTCTCGCCGGGTTTTCATCAGGCGTGAACCAGGAACCAGATACCAACCCCTTAAAATCCTTGAAAGGGACCTGCATGGAGGTCGTGGTTTGATGGTGTGGGGTGGGATTGTGATTGGTGCACGTACACCCCTGCATGTCTTTGACAGAGCAACTGTAATAGGTCAGTGGTATCGGGAGGTCATTTTGCACCAGTATGTCCGCCTTTTCAGGGGTGCAGTGGGTCCCACCTTCCTCCCGATGGATGATAACGTACGGCCCCATCGAGCTGCCATCGTGGAGGAGTACCTTGAAACAGAAGATATGCGGCGAATGGAGTGGCCTGCCTGTTCTCCAGACCTAAACCCCATCGAGCACGTCTGGGATGCTCTTGGTCGACGTATCGTTGCACGTCTTCAAACCCCTAGGACAATTCAGTAGCTCCGACAGGCACTGGTGCAAGAATGGGAGGCTTTACGCCAGCAGTCGCTTGACCATGTGATCCAGAGTGTGCCAACCCGTTGTGCAGCCTGTGTACGTGTGCATGGTGATCATGTCCCATATTGATGTCGGGGTACATGCGCAGGAAACAGTGGCGTTTTGTAGCACATGTGTTTCGGGACGGTTTTCTCAACTTATCACCAATATCGTAGACTTACAGAGCTGTGTCGTGTGTTTTCCCTATGTGCCTATGCTATTAGCGCCAGTTTTGTGTAGTGCTACGTTGTGTGGCACTGCATTCTGCAATTATCCTTAATTTATGAGCATGAGTATAGGTCAGTAGCAGCGGAGAGCTGCAAAGGACAGGTTATGAAAATGACGTCCGTGTTTGTTTAATATTACTGCTTCTCAACACTAAAAGACATAAAACTCGCCATTACTGACAGTTGATGGTAACTAACGTTTAAGTATGGCTAGTAATTAGTGTTAATGTTAATTGGTCCATAGCATGGAAAAAACAACTAAAAATATTTGTGATTTGTGCTATTTTTCACAGATAACCAGTACTAACAAGGGAACCTCCCCATCGCACCCCCCTCAGATTTAGTTATAAGTTGGCACAGTGGATAGGCTAGGCCTTGGAAACTGAACACAGATCAATCGAGAAAACAGGAAGAAGTTGTATGGAACTATGAAAAAAATAAGCAAAATATACAAACTCAGTAGTCCACGCGGAACATAGGCAACATCAAGGATAATACAAGCTCAAGAGCGCCGTGGTCCCGTGGTTAGCGTTAGCAGCTGCGAAATGTGAGGTCCTTCGTTCAAATCTTGCCTCGAGTGAAAAGTTTAATTTTTTATTTTCAGACAATTATCGAAGTTCAGGCACTCATACATAATCAACTTCCCTCTCCAAAATTCCAGGACATGTTCAGATTTGCATGGACATATGCAGGATTTGACGGCCTACACACGGAAAGATTTGAAAACGTTAAAAACATATGTTTTGAC
This sequence comes from Schistocerca piceifrons, assembly GCF_021461385.2. Lineage (NCBI taxonomy): Eukaryota > Metazoa > Arthropoda > Insecta > Orthoptera > Acrididae > Schistocerca > Schistocerca piceifrons. Next base: position 381,220,719 of record NC_060145.1, read on the forward strand.
AGAGCACAGGGAAAACTGTGTGACTGTGAAACTGTTGCATTCATTTGTTGCAGTTTATGTGACAAACTCTTATGTTTTCATCACTTTTTTGGGAGTGATTATCACATCCACAAGAAAACCTAAATTGGGCAAGGTGGAAGAATCTTTTTACCCATTCTCCAAGTGTACAAGTTAGGTGGGTCGACAACACATTCCTTTCATGTGACGCACATGCCGTCACCAGTTTCGTATAGAATATATGAGACGTGTTTTCCTGTGGAGGAATCGGTTGACCTATGACCTTGCGATCAAATGTTTTCGGTTCCCATTGTAGAGGCACGTCCTTTCGTCTACTAATCGCACGGTTTTGCGGTGCGGTCGCAAAACACAGACACTAAACTTATTACAGTGAACAGAGACGTCAATGAACGAACGGACAGATCATAACTTTGCGAAAATAAAGAAAATAAAATTTCACTCGAGGGAAGACTTGAACCAAGGACCTATCGTTACGCAGCTGCTAACCCTAACCACGGAACCACGGCGATCCTGAGCTCACACACCGCTTTAGGTTGCCCATGTTGCGCATGGACTACTCAGTTTATATATTTTTGCTTATTTTTTCATAGTTCCACACAACTTCTTCCTGTTTTCTCGATTGATTTGTGTTCAGTTTTCAAGGCCTGTCCACTGTGCCAACTTATAACTAAATCTGAGAGGGGTGCGATGGGGAGGTTCCCTTGTAAGCAGTGAATGGAAAGCTGGAAGGTGAAAGGAATATATAGTGGGACAATACAAGGTAAATGAACTTGAAGGCAAAGAGGATGTAGATTAAGATGAGATGGGAGGTATGATACAGCAAGAAAAATTTGACAGACCACGCAAAGACCTAATTTGAAACAAGGTCGCTGGGGTACTCGACGTTACATCTATATCTGTATCTACATGGATAATCTGCAAATCACACTTAAGTGCCTGGCAGAGCGTTTAAACCACCTCCATAATAATTATGTTATTTCACTCTCGAACAGCGCCCGGAAAAAACGAACACCTATATCTTTCCCTGCGAACTCAGATTTCCCTTATTTTATTATATTAATCGTTTCTCCCGATACTGGTCGGCGTCAACTAAATATTTTCGCTTGCGGAGGAGAAAGTTGTTGGTTGAAATTTCGTGAGAGTATAATGAATTCTACTCTGCTTTTGTAAATGATGAAAGTCTATGTGAATGCAGCTTGCCGCTAACTTGGTGTAATGTTTTGTCTGTACAGAAGTGTATCTGTCGCCTTTATCGCTCTTTCCCTCTCACACATAAATCGGTACAATAAAGTCAGGGCTTCGTGTTTTCTAGTTAGGCTGATCCGTGAAAAGACAGAGAAACAATTATGCTAATGGAGGATTCTCTCACTCTCTCTCTCTCTCTCTCTCTCTCTGTCCTTTATCTGTGTACAGTTTAAATATATTATTTACGTGAAATCAGCCTAGTAGAATCTCTGGTGGAGCCCTTCGTCTTAATATTCAGCGGCTGGCTTGCTAGAAAAGATCTTTACATTTGTTATTATTATTAAGCGCTGCATTCAGTTGGGAAAATCGATCGTTTGAACAATTCGTTCAGTTTACGACAGATCTATAATTTCAGATGTGGACGAAGCCTTTTTGGACGATTTCAAAAAAACTCAGAGATTGCAGGCTCTCTTCGTCACAGCTGAAACTTCCCAATTAATTACAGGGCCCAGACAATCATCAATGGTTCAGACAGAGAACTCAGTCGTCATTCACTCTAGAATAAAATGGTCACAAACCTTATTTCTGAGGAAAATTGTATATTGAATCCATTTCCGTACATGTTCCGTTTTCTGTTGGTTCCAAGTCTCATGTAATTTTCTTTTACAGGTTTTTCTTTCTCTTTATCTATCACGCTAGCGGCACAAACTTTCCTAGCTCGCTTTAGCGCGAAGAAGAGTAAATAAATCTCCTTTAGCAATCCGACAATCTTCCAACCGATACTTCCGAAGCTGTTCCTCTCTCTCTCTATAATAACCATGGGGCATACATTTCTGTACCTCTGTTGTTCCAAAGAATAAACGTACTAGAAAAATACCTTGGCGTCGACGAGTTGTCGGCGCATATACTACTAGAAAATCTGATCAGATACTTTTCAAACGTAAATACATGTGGATGATTTGGTTGACCATTATTAATTATTGCGTGGTAGAGGGTAATTTTCCGTGGGGAGATTACAATGCCCCTCGCAGCGAGCGAAGTTTGTGAGCTCAATTTTGATTCACCGAACACACTTCGCGAGCTATCTATTAGCGTGGATAACCCGGAAGTCATGATTGTCAGTCCTCCGACTGAAAAAGAATATTATATTTGAGACAGACGAAGAAAAGAAATGTTGAAGACAGAAGAAATGAAGAGACCGGTACCGCGGCTGTATTGCTTTTACGTGCATCTAGGTGTTATATTTGCTGTGCACAACCAAGGAAGATGATCTTTCATGAACTGATGTCAGGGTCTACCCATTCGGGAACTTTCTTAAGCAGGGAAACCTTGGAAAACCTCTTAAGCCTAGACCCCCAGCCTACGGTACATAGAAGATAGGAAAGCCTATAGAAGAAAAAAAAATATAATTTTGAAATAGATCTCTAAAGGAAAGACAGGGATCAATTTGTATCACGATTTGGAGAAGAGTGGTTTGTGCCTCTAGCAAAAAAAACGTTTTACAATAAATAACGTGAATTCTCGTTTTACAATCTTGCTCCTGGTACAATATCTTGCGGTGCTAAACTCCCCCGGATCTTGCATGTCCCCGACGTCCACATTTGTAGTCGGTCTTCTACGCGGCCCCCTCTGTAGTTGATCTTCTACGCGGCCCACAATGGGAAGAGTAGAAGGAACAGGGATACTCGAATTCACATGCAACATTCATTCCAAAAGAATTAGCAATGACCAAAAGGAAAACTCTTCCTGTAAGAGAACTGATTAGGTTGCACCGTCCAAGATTCTCCTTTTTGAAAGCAAAATCCTTATGGCTTCATGGATCCTTTTTGTTACGATGTACTTCAAGGAATTCAACCATTAACTAATGATGTTGCCAAAAGCATCATCCGATTTACTCCCTTTTGAATACCCCTTTTGACTTTGCCTCCCCACTTGTGCTTATAAGTCCAAAAGTTCTAACACATTTTCTATCACTGATTTGTTCTTCGTAATTTAAAGGATTCATGTGACTTACTATAGATTTTGGATTCAAATCATCGAATAATGGAAAGTGTCGTTCATTTTATACCAAGACATCATCCATATTTCCTTGATAAGTCATATAATTTAGCTATACTCAAAACTTTTTATTCTAAATACATATATTTCTTCGCTTGAGTGCTGAAATGTAAAAGTTATTAGCATTGAGGAATGCGGATTCGCTTCTTTCAATTACTCTCTGATTCATACGGTGTTCATCCATGCTCATATATGGAAATGGATTTTTCACACAAAATTCCCAAACGAACACGAACCATTAAATTACTACTGAATCTATGAATATTACTTTCTTTAATCATTCATTAATAAATTAAAAACTCTTAACTTCTAATTATAACACCTAGTCCTTTTATAGAGTTCAACATGAATCAGTTTATCCTCGCGTTTGGTGCGAGTCTCTTACAAAGCATATATGTATCGTCTATATCGATTTTAATTCTCGCGCCGACGTCAACTGTTTTGCGCGGGAAATTATCTTTGCGGCGTTAACCGTCACTCACGATTCACTACCACAACGCATCCCTTCACACGTTTACACATGTAAGCGTTCACATGAGATTATATATGAATATTCACTCGGAACCTCTTTTGATTATTCCGCGTCATTTGCGGGAAACATTTCATTCTTCTTGAAGGTCAGTTAGATCCTTAATCATTCTTGATGACATTAGCAATGCTAAAGTTCTATGTTCACCCAAACCACAGGTGAAGCCTATCTCCACTATCTTCTTTACAACACCAGATAATAATAGTTAGTCACTATTTCTATACTCTATGTCACTGATTAACTATTTCAATTTAAAGGTTTCTATCACTACACACACAGTTTATTGTTATGTTTTTTACGAGCGTTCATTTCTGTCACTCGGAACACCATTCCTCCCTATCTTCTAATCTTCATCATACTTTTTTAAGCCGTTATGAGAAAATAACCCTTTTATTTTGTTCGATCCCGGGTATGCTAACAGATAAGCCCCCGGATTCGGAATTTGTAGGATAATGTATGGTCCAGTATATAGTAACTCCCATTTCTTTATACTTTTCTTTATTACGGATGATTTGGTATGTCGTTTAACTAGTACCTTCTCTCCGACATGGTATGTCTGTACCCTTTTGATTAATTTGTCATATCGTTGTTTTCTTTGATCAGCCTTTTTCGTCATATTTATGATAGCTTGTCTTATTTTATCTTCCCAAGGCATCTCAGTTTCCTGAGTTTTGGGGATATGGTCAGTCCAGAAGTTTTCCTCTTTTGCTCCGAACATCAATTCACAAGGTGTATATCCAGTTGAGGAGTGGAGCATGTTATTGTATATCTGCTCAAACTCTTCCACATAATTTGCCCACGCAGTTTGCTTATTATGGCAATACGTCCTCATAAATCGATTGAATTCTCTAAAAATCCTCTCAACCAAATTGCCTTGTGGGTGGTAAAATGATGTTAGTATATGTTTCACACCGACTTGAGACAAAGTCTGCTTCCATCGGAGTCCCGTGAATATTTTAGCATTGTCTGTTATGATCGCCTTAGGTGTACCAACATGTGGAAGATAATCCCTTATCAATCTTAATACAATTACTTTGGCTGTAGCCGCCTTTATCGGGTACACACATCGAGAAATGCCAACACATATTTAACACCACCTCTTGAAGTAGGTAACGGTCCACACAGATCGCATGAAATTAATTCTTTTGGTTCTTGTACTAATATTGAGCATAATGGGTGCTTAGTCCCTTTTGAATCCGGCTTTGTTTTTTGACATATTATGCATCTCTTTAAGACCTCATGCACTCTGCGCTTTATGTTGGGAAAATAACAGTACCCACTTATTTTGTCTGCACATTTTGTCGCACCGAAATGTCCCCATGTTAAATGAGTGAGCCATACAAGTTTCTCTATTTGTGCCTCAGGTATACAAACACACCAACGGACTTTGTTTGGCCTTCCACAGCGGAAAAATAATACGCCATTTACCAGCTTGTAATAGTTTGCCATCTGATCCGAAGGTTGCTGTTGTAACCTTTGAATGACACTTCCCCATTGAGCATCCTTTTTCTGTAACTGGGCCATATGCACACACAAATTGACGTAGTACGTCTTAAATGGATTTTCCTGCAGCAGCAGTACAGGGAATTCTGAGGAATTATTTACTTCAATCTCTTTTGTTAAACCCTGCGGTGACCTTGATAGAGCGTCAGCAATAATGTTTTGCTGCCCTGAGACATGTACGATCTTAAACTGGTATTGTTGCAGAGCGAGCGTCCATCTAGCCAGTCTGGGGTGTAACAGTTTACACGTTTGTAAAAACGTTAATGATTGGTGATCGCAATATACGATAGTCTTCGACCCATATAAATAATAATGAAATTTTTTAAATCCCCAGACGACCGCAAGAGCCTCTAATTCTGTCGTCGTGTACGTTCGTTCACAGTTGGACAAAACACGACTAGCAAACGCAATAGCACAAAAGGTAAGCTGTCTATTTATCTTGCGTACTTGGAAAAGGCACACTCCAAGACCCACATTTGAAGAATCTGTTGACAAGTAGAATTCCTCTTGCATGTCCGGATGGTACAAAAGCAGTGCATTTACTAATTGCTTCTTTATCTCTTCAAATGCTTCTTGACACTCTAATGTCCAGAGCCAGGGCACATCCTTCTTCAGCAAACTATTTAGAGCTGCTGCATTCATGGCCTGATTCGTTATAAATCTTCTAAAAAATGAGGCAAGACCCATAAACCCTTTTAATTGCCTCCTATTTCTCGGTGTTGGAAACTTACTAATCGCAATTAGCTTCTCCTTGGTCGGTAAAATTCCCTTTGCGTCAACTATATGCCCCAGGAACTTGATTCTGTTTAGTGGAAAATGGGATTTCTGTAGGTTAGCAGTTATTCCCATGTTTTTGAACACGTCCAACACCCGACTCAGTAAGGTAATATGCTCCTCCCAGGTCTTCGATGCAATAAGCATATCATCAACAAATACTGTTATCTTGCTTCTTAGTTCTGGGCCTAGAGCATAATCTAGAGCTGCTATAAAGATTCCAGCACTAATGTTGAGTCCGAAAGGAACTACAGTAAATTGGTAACTTCTTCCGGCATAAATGAAAGCTGTATATTTCCTTGATAACTCATCCAGCTTGACCTGCCAATACGAACTCCGCAAATCGATGCTCGTCAAATATTGGACATCCTGGAACCGTTGTATCAGTTCGTCTATGTTTTCCGGATGTGTTCTCACTGGAATTATGATTTTATTTATTTCCCTGGCGTCGAGTACCAGTCTCACAGTTCCATTTGCTTTTGGCACGACCAACAATGGGGAGCAGTATGGGCTTGTAGAGGGTTCGATCAAACCCCATTTCAACATGCGATCTATTTCTTTTTGAACTTGAGCCTTTAACCTCCAGGGAACAGGATAGAAAGTTCTACAATACGTTTCGTGTGGCTTAACGTAGAGATGGCATATGTATCCCTTAATAACTCCTGGCCTTTCGTCAAACACGTTTTCATACACTAATAATAATTCTTTGAGCTGCTTCTTCTGCTCTTCAATAATGCAGTCGGATTAATTTAACTTCTCATACACTAATTGACCGAAGTCTCCTTTGACTTGGAACTCATTATTTACGTGCTGTTTAGAATTTTGTGCAGTCCTGATTACTTGCACACTGATCCCACTATTATATTTTCTGGTAAGGCTTTCCTTTTTCAACAAGTCCAACTCAATTTCTTGTTTATTTACATTTAACCAAATTTTTCCTGTTTTAAAATCTATTCTGCATCCGTATTGACGTAGGCTGTCGACTCCTATAATGCAGTCTACCACCAAATTTTTTACAACAAGGAATGTGCTTAATATTGCTACATTTCCGACTTCTACACTAAGTAGTGACTGCACTTTTACATTAGCCGATCTAGCCCCAACGGCGCCTACTATTCTGCAATTTTGAACTGGAAAAATTGGTACTCGTCTTATATTTCTGATCTTGTTGAATAGAGCCTCCGAAATAACATTCGTGGTTGCAGCTGTGTTCAAAACCGCCACTATAGGTACAGTCTCCAAAATGACTTGCACTTCGGCTACTGCCACCTGTTCCTTATCCTCATCTTGGAGTTCTAAGTCCTCGGTCAATTCATCTGCCAGTAATCGTCCATCATTATACGTTAGCATGGGTACACATATCCTGTTGCCCCTCAACCAATTGTTGACCGCTCTTCCGGGGCACGAGTGGGTCCTTACAAGTTTGTTGGATTTTGATTCGCCTGGTGGTTGACATCGTCCGTCACTTCGGTAATTACCGGTTGATTCGTAGATGTCCGTCCCCACTGATGTTGGTTATTTGAATCTATTCCCCCCGGTTGATTCCACTTTCTATTACTGTTATTGTTCCAGGCTTGCGGTCTGAAATTCCTTTCGTTCCCCCATACGGGATTGTATCGTTTCCCATTCCTGTTGTTCCTTGGATAGCCCCTCGCAAGACTATTGCCGGTATTATTATTGAGATTTTGAGGGGTTTCTCCACTATTTATCGATCTCTGTGCGTTCCCTTGCCTACCATTTGGCGGAGGTTCTATCTCCCTATATTGGAATCTGTTGTTACGGGCTTTCTGGTTGCTCTCTTCTATAATGTCTATATGATCTAACGTCGTGAGGAACGACTCCAAGTCTTTATCGTTCCCGTAAATTAATTGATTCCGGATGTTAGTTGGTAATCTTGCCTTAAATATGTTTATTATGTCTGGCAAAGGCATAGGTCTGTCCCAATATCTAGTTTTGTTTATATATTTTTCAAAATATTTCCTAAGGCTTCCTTTTGAAAAAGAGAAAGGCTCTGGGTAGAGCACCTCCTGCCTTAGGCGTTCCTGTACCCCTTCTGACCAGAATTCTGCTAAAAACACTTTCTCAAAATCGTCATATGTCGAGCAAACAGAAGTCATGTCCGAGGCCCAGATCGCCCCCGAACCTTGTATATACCCAGTCACGAAACTGATTTTCTGCCACTCCGACCAATTTCTGGGTAGCACTCCTCTAAAACTTCGGATAAAAACAATCGAATGAACCCCCCTTTTGTCAGTATTAAAAATCTGGAATTGCCGATGCTTTATCATTTTTTCTTCGGCATGGCAAAGGCTTTCGTAATCTCCGCCAGATAAAACTTCACGCGAACAACTAGCTCGTGGCAATTTAATATTCGAGTTACTCACACAAGTCGGTATCGTGTGCGAATGTGCAGTAACTGGCTCTACAGACGTTGCCAACTTCTGCTGCTGGCCGGTATTCATTTGTTCTGAGCCTTGTTGTGAAACGCGTATCGACTCTTCTATCGTTTGTTTCCAATGCTCGAAATCAGCACCTAACTGCTGTCGCACTTCCTCAAGTCCTTTCGCAAACAAATTCTCTTCCTGTTTGCCGCATAGACTCTGGAATGCTGCTTTAACATTTTGCTCAACGTTTTCAAACATTAGCCTTTTGTTTTCTAATGTGATTTCGGATAATTTACCCGTTAATACATTAATTTGGTGGTCTATAAAGTCTTGACGTTCGGTCAGATGTTCAACACTTTCCTTTAGGTTCGTCTGCGTACGTGCCAATTCAGGAAGTTGCGCAATTGCACATGACATGGCATCTTGCTTTTGTACTAATTGCGGAACCATTTCCACCTGTTCCCGTACGGTATCTATCTTAATAGCCACATGCTCCTTCATTTCTACACGTACGCGTTGAGTAGATTCCTCACATTGAGCTTTAACCAATTCTATTTGTGCAGTTAATTTTCGTTCCGTCTCTTCGGCCTGATCTTTAAGTTCCTTTGTCTTCGCCTCTATCCGCTGCTCTAATTCGGAAAAACTGTCCTGTAACTGCTGCTTAATCTCAGCTTTCAGATTTTCCTGCCCCTCAGTAACTGAGGCTAATTTCGCATTCAAATCATTTTGCCCCTCGGTAACTGAGGCTAACTTCGCATTAATGTCGGTTTTCATATTATTCATGCTCTCGGTTATCATCTGCATCTGTCTCATGATAATTACTAATGGATCTAATCCATGTTGCATACTTGCTGTTACATCTCCAGCCGTGTCTACCGGGCGTTCTATTGCACTACCTGTAGCGATCGGTTCTACAACACTTCTTACTACATCACTATTATCCGTGCTCACAGCTGAAGGCTGTTGCGTGTTGCTCTGCTCTGCTTGACTCATCTTAAACATTGCCCTAGTTAAAACCATATAAATGTTCTACAGTCAATATGTATATATCTCCCTTCACACAAGAATACTTCTGTGGCTACTTTCTAATATTACTTATACAGGTAAATGCAACTAGGGCAGGTCAATCGAACTACGTCTGGCATGCACACAATTAGTAAATGTTCAAACCAACGTCTACTTCCTCAATACTACCAAGCTTATTAAAAAATTATAGATCTGGCCTTTTTTCTGCGCCCAGCGTGCTGCTTTTATTTGTAGATCCACTTAATTTGCCTGCGAGTATTTCTTCTCTTTTCCAAGTTAAGTTGTCTCGTCGTAGTTCACATGAAACAGAGAACAAAATTATTTTAACAACGTCCAAAAACGTGTCCTGTCACGGTCGCCATTATAATGAATTCTACTCTGCTTTTGTAAATGATGAAAGTCTATGTGAATGCAGCTTGCCGCTAACTTGGTGTAATGTTTTGTCTGTACAGAAGTGTATCTGTCCCCTTTATCGCTCTTTCCCTCTCACACATAAATCGGTACAATAAAGTCAGGGCTTCGTGTTTTCTAGTTAGGCTGATCCGTGAAAAGACAGAGAAACAATTATGCTAATGGAGGATTCTCTCACTCTCTCTCTCTCTCTCTCTCTCTCTCTGTCCTTTATCTGTGTACAGTTTAAATATATTATTTACGTGAAATCAGCCTAGTAGAATCTCTGGTGGAGCCCTTCGTCTTAATATTCAGCGGCTGGCTTGCTAGAAAAGATCTTTACATTTGTTATTATTATTAAGCGCTGCATTCAGTTGGGAAAATCGATCGTTTGAACAATTCGTTCAGTTTACGACAGATCTATAATTTCAGATGTGGACGAAGCCTTTTTGGACGATTTCAAAAAAACTCAGAGATTGCAGGCTCTCTTCGTCACAGCTGAAACTTCCCAATTAATTACAGGGCCCAGACAATCATCAATGGTTCAGACAGAGAACTCAGTCGTCATTCACTCTAGAATAAAATGGTCACAAACCTTATTTCTGAGGAAAATTGTATATTGAATCCATTTCCGTACATGTTCCGTTTTCTGTTGGTTCCAAGTCTCATGTAATTTTCTTTTACATGTTTTTCTTTCTCTTTATCTATCACGCTAGCGGCACAAACTTTCCTAGCTCGCTTTAGCGCGAAGAAGAGTAAATAAATCTCCTTTAGCAATCCGACAATCTTCCAACCGATACTTCCGAAGCTGTTCCTCTCTCTCTCTATAATAACCATGGAGCATACATTTCTGTACCTCTGTTGTTCCAAAGAATAAACGTACTAGAAAAATACCTTGGCGTCGACGAGCTGTCGGCGCATATATTACTAGAAAATCTAATCAGATACTTTTCAAACGTAAATACATGTGGATGATTTGGTTGACCATTATTAATTATTGCGTGGTAGAGGGTAATTTCCCGTGGGGAGATTACAAGAGGATTCCTTCGCAATGAGAAACGCCTTTGTTATAAATGATGTCCACCCCAAATCCTATATCATGTCCGTGACACGTGCTGCCCTTCTTACTCTGTTGATCCTATCTGGTAATCTGGTAAGGATACCACACACGCAGCAGTGCTCCAAGGGAGGATGAGTAAGCATAGTGCAGGCATTTTCTTCAGTGGATTTGTTGCATCTTCTGTATGTTCTTTCCTATTTAAGTTGTTCGTATGCGTAATTCCTGGGTATTTAGTTGAATTTACGTCCCTTAGATTTGATTCATTTATTGTCTAACCGAAGTTTGATGGATTCTTTCAGCACTCATGTGTGGATGAGCTCACTTTTCGTTATGTAGGGTCAATTGCCAATTTTCGCACCATACAGAAATCTTTTTAAATGTCTTACAATTTTTTTGACCTTCTGATGACTGTACTAGACGATCAACGACAGCATACTCCGCGAACAACCCAATACGGCTGCTCAAATTGTCTCCTAAATCGTTTATACAGATAAGGAACAACAGAGGTCCTATGACACTACCTTGGGGAACCCCAGAAATCACTTCTGTTTTACTCGATGACTTTCCCTCAAATACTACGAACTATGGCCTCTCCGACAGGAAATCACGAATCCTGTCGCATGACTGGTTCGATATTCCATAAGCATGTAATTTGAGTCCAAACCGCCGTCCGTGGTGGCCGAGCGGTTCTAGGCGCTTCAGTTTGGAACCGCGCTACCGCTACGGTCGCAGGTTCGAATCCTGCCTCGGGCATGGATGTGTATGATGTCCTTAGGTTAGTTAGGTTTAAGTAGTTCTAAGTCTAGGGGACTGATGACCACAGATGTTAAGTCCCATAGTACTCAGAGCCATTTGAACCATTTTTTTTTTGAACCATTTGATTACAAGCCGCTTGTGAGTGACGTCAAAAGGCTTCTGGTAATCTAGAAATAGGAAATCGATTTGAAATCCCTTGTCAATAGTACTCAACACTTCGTGTCAGTAGAGAGTTAGTTGTGCTTCACGAGAACGACATTTTCTAAATCCGTCTTTATTGCGTGTCAATAGACCGTTCTCCTCGAGGTAATTCATAATGTTCGAACACAACATATGTTCCAGAATCCTGCTGCACATCGACTTTAATGATGTCGGCCTGCAATTTAGTGGAGTAATGATATTGCCTTTCTTGAATATTGGTGTGATTTGGGCAACTTTCCAGTCTTTGGTTACGGATCTTTCGTTGAGCGAGAGGTTGTATATGACCGTCAAGCATGGAGCTATTGTGGCCAGCATACTCTGAAAGGAACCTAATTGATATAGAATCTGGACTGGAAGACTTGCTTTCATTAAGTGATTTAAGTTACTTCACTGCTCCAAGGAGATCTACTTCTAAGTTACTCGTGTTGGCAGCTGTCCTTGATTCGAATTCTGGAATATTTACTTTGGTGAAGGAATTTCGGAAGGCTATGTTTAGTAACTCTGCTGTAGCAGCACTGTCATCGATGGTTTTTCCATTGCTGTCGCTTAGAGAAGGTATTGATTGTGTCTTGCAGCTAGTATACTTTACATACGATCAGAATTTCTTTGGATCTTCTGCCAGGTTTGGAGACAAAGTTTCGTTATCGACACTGTGATAAGTACCTCACATTGAACTCCGCGCTAAATTTCGAGTTTCTTTAAAATATCACCAATTTTCGTTCATTTAAATTTGGCATGCGTTTTTCATTGTTTCTACAACAGTGTTCTGACTTGTTTTATGAGCCAAGGGGGATCAGCAACCAGCCATCGCATCCGGTACGCCAGGTCGTGTCCTTGCAGTTAAGAAGACAGCTTGGTAATGTATGTCCGCAGCACCGGAAGATTATGGAATCTTGCTATGTGACAATCAGAGCTCAGCAGAGCGCGCCAGTTCCCGTCTTTTCTTACGTGGTTCTGTCTTGGATGTTCACTGTCTGAGTTCTCACTACTATAGCAGCAATTAATGTTGGGTTGGCTGGGTGTTTCTCTTAAGATTTGAGCTGCAAGGAATTGCCTCCACGTACCACTTGGTCATAAACGTCACAAGCTAGTTTATGGACAACTTCACCTTCACAGCATTTATTTGAGTATCCAATTTGACGTATTGTAAATGTTTCATGTGTTTTGTTTATTATTTTGAGTTTAGTCATAATAAATCAAATTGTTATTTTGGACAGGACTTTCATTCTGTGGATCGGTAAAATAACCCATTCATTTCTGACTACGTTAATGAAACTTTCCTTTATCAAATTAATTTCTATCAAATTAAATTATTGCTGGTGCGGCCGGTGTGGCCGAGCGGTTCTAGGCGCTTCAGTCTGGAACCGCGCAAGCGCTACGGTCGCAGGTACGAATCCTGCCTCGGGCATGGGTGTGTGTGATGTCCTTAGGTTAGTTAGGTTTAAGTAGTTCTAAGTTCTAGGGGACTGATGACCTCAGATGTCAAGTCCCATAGTGCTTAGAGCCATTTGAACCATTTTATTGCTGGTGCCAAGCTCTTTTCTACTCCACTTGCAGGGTCTATTACAGTCAGTTCGCGTTTCTTCTTAATCCATGTGCAACAGCAAAAGTCGGAGTTAGAAAAGGGGGGGGGGGGCGCTTAGAGCATCATTTCCATATGAAGATTCTAGAAGAATTTAGTGTTAAATACACTGCTTGCCCCGGCACACCTCGCACGGCTTGGCATTGATTGATTGAGTTGTTGGATGTCCTCTTGAGGGCTATCGTGCCAAATTGCGTTCAATTGGGGCGTTAGATCGTCAGAATTCCGATGTGGTTGGAGAGCTCCAAACGTTTTCATTTGTGGAGAGATCTGGTGACCTTCCTGGCCAAGACACGAAAGCAAGCAGTAGAAACTCTCGCCATATGCGGGGGGGGGGGGGGGGGGGGGGGGAGGGACTATCTTGCTTAAATGCAAGCACAGGATTGATTGCCATGAAGGACACCAAAACGGTGCGTAGAAAGTCGTCGACGTACTGCTGTGCTGTAAGGTTGCTGCGGATGACAACCGAAAGGGTCCACCCCAGGGAGTCCACAACTCTTTTGTGGATATGTGCGTAGCGAGCATGGGACCCCGAGCTAATGTGGCCCTCCTTCCTTTCCGGGCTGCATACCCTCCCTTTCCGCATCCTTCCCCGTCCCCCATCTTCGCCCCCCCCTCACCCCTGGCTCTTTCCTTCCCTTTCTCCCCCTCTGGGAGTATGGTTTGTGCCTACGTCCGGAGACGGACGCTCGAAACTGTTACAAATTCCTTGCTTTCTACACTTGCAAGTCTTCGTCCTTCCTCTGTCCTTCTCTTTTCCTTCCCTCTTCTCTTTGCCCTTTTCTCCGCTGCGGCGTTTGAGACCCCTCTTCTTTTCTTTCCCTTTCTCTTTTTTCCTCCCTGTGAGTGTCTGAAGGCCGACCCACGCACTTCCATGCATAGCCGGTGACGGGGTAACGCGTAATTCCCCGCTCCGGGTAGACAGGTAGGACACGTACGTACCCCCTGGTAACGGCCAGGCCCAGGGAGGGGTGATTACCTGAGCTGATACCTTCCGAAAGTGCCGACTGGTCCCTCTGTCCGTTTCTCGGGAGGTGTGACCTGAGGTGTGAACAATCACCTAAGGCGGGAGTGCCCTCAGAGAGGGCCCCCACAAGGGAGGAGCGCGCCATCGGAGACGCCGGTAATCATGGGAGATTCTTCCGCAATGGTTTCCTCACCTTCCACTATGTCTGCTCACAAGCGTAAGTTCACTGAGTCTCAGCCACAGACAGTTCTTCCATCGTTGCCACAGTTCCTTGTTGTTTCTCGGTCTGACGAAGGTCACGACTTCTCCACGGTCAACCCTTTCATTATTCAGAAAGGTGTCGACGCAATTGCAGGTCCTGTAAAGTCTTGTTCCAGATTACGGAATGGCACCCTGTTGTTAGAAACAGTCAGTGCCCTCCAGGCACAAAAATTGCTGCGTACCTCACTACTACACACCTTCCCTGTCCGGGTGGAACCGCACCGTACTTTAAATTCCTCGCGTGGAGTCGTTTATACACGCTCCCTCGATGGATTGTCTGATGAAGAAATTCAGCACTACCTGTCTGACCAGGGCGTAACGGCTGTTCATAGGGTTATGAAAAGGGTTGACACGAACATCATTCCAACCCGCACTGTCTTCTTGACATTTGACAAAGTTCAACTCCCATCGAAAATCAAAGCAGGCTATGAGATAATTTCCGTTCGCCCTTACGTCCCAAACCCTACGCGTTGCTATCGGTGTCAGCGGTTCAATCACACCAGCCAGTCCTGTTCCAATCCGGCCAAATGTGTTACGTGTGGCAAGGATGCCCATGAGGGTGCTTGTCCACCTCCATCCCCTCGCTGCATCAACTGTATGGGTGACCACGCTGCTTCCTCTCTCGATTGCCCCGTTTTTAAGGACGAAAAGCTCATCCAGGAAATTAGAGTGAAGGAAAAGGTGTCGACCTTTGCTGCTCGAAAATTATTCGCCAGTCGACAGCCCACTGTGCCTCAGACAGGAAAATACAGCACTGTCCTTGCTTCTCCTCGGCCAACGAAGGAGGCGGCCACGCAGACTTGCGACCTCACCTTTAGTGCCATGGTCGTCAGATCGGCCAGAGCAAAGATCGTCCGTTCAACCTCACCACTTTCGCCTGCCCACTCTCTGGCTCACCCTTCGTCGAGTTCTGCTAAATCTCGAGCCCAAAAGTCAGACACCAAGACTTCGAAAAAAGAGCATACTCATGAAGAGTTTTTATGTACCGCAACTTCCCAACCATCGGTTCTCCCTTCATCTAAACATCATACTTCCAAGAAGGCTACAAAGAAACCCAGTTCCTCTCCTTCTCCGCCAAGGCGGGTCCCATCTACAGCACCACCTGGCGGAGATCGCCCTCGGCCGTCTTCTGTGTCGCCGAGGCGCACTGCTGGCGGCCGATCAACCGGCCGATCGCTGGTGGCAGGAGCTGCTCCTGACCAACCTATGGATCAGGATCTTCTGCCTTCGGCTGAATGCCATTCCATGCTGTCGGTCGCAAGCTCTGAGCAGTCGTTGAGTTGACAGCGACCTTGGTCACGTTCCTCCATTTTCTGTTCACCCTATGTCCATTATCCAATGGAATATCCGCGGTATTCGAGCCAATCAGGATGAATTGTCGATCCTCTTACGAACCTCCTCGCCGGTCATCTTCTGTCTTCAGGAAACAAAGCTGCATCCCCATGACTGCTTTGTTCTCCCTCATTTACAGTCCGTCTGATATGATCTCCCCTCTGTTGAAGGCACTCCAGCACAATGAGGACTCATGATTCTTCTCCATGAAACTCTCCATTATCACCCAATCCATTTAAACACTTCCTTCCAAGCTGTCGCCATCTGTCTTTCCCTTTCCGGATACAAGTTCTCTCTTTGTACTGTATACATTCCATCGTCCACACCAATGGCACGAGCTGATCTCCTTCATCTTCTTGGTCAGCTTCCACCCCCCCTGTTTGCTGGTTGGGGACTTCAATGCCCACCACCCGCTTTGGGGATCTCCACATCCTTGTCCACGTGGCTCACTATTGCCAGACGTCTTCCACCAAGCCGATCTAGTTTGCCTCAACACTGGGGTCCCTACATTTTTGTCTGCCTCCACGACAAATTTATCTCATTTGGACCTTGCGGTCGGTACTGTTCCGCTAGCTCGGCGCTTCGAATGGTTCGCACTTGATGATACACATTCGAGTGACCACTTTCCATGTGTCCTTAGACTGCAGCCTCAACTGCCATACATGCGCTCGCGACGCTGGAAGTTTGCCCAAGCTGATTGGACACTTTTTTCGTCTCTAGCGACATTCGATGACCGTCACTTTCCCAGCGTCGACGATGAGGTCACACATATTACCGACGTTATCCTTACAGCTGCGGAACATTCAATACCACGCACCTCCGAATTGCCCCGGCGCCTCCCAGTTCCTTGGTGGAACGAGGCATGCCGTCATGCAATACGTGAGCGGCGACGTGCTCTCCGCGTTTTCCGCCACCATCCTACTTTGGCCAACTGTATCCGCTATAAGCAGTTCCGAGCGCGATGCCGTCGTGTCATCCGCGATAGCAAGAAGGCAAGCTGGAAATTCTTTATTAGTTCATTTAACACCTTCACTCCCTCCTCGGAAGTTTGGAGTCGGCTTCGACGGTTCTCAGGCGCGCCTAGTTTCTCCCCGGTCTCTGGGCTCACTGTCGCGCATGAGACATTAGTGGACCCCGTCGCAATTTCTAACTCGTTGGGTCAGCACTTTGCTGAGATTTCGAGCTCTTCAAATTACCCGCCAGCGTTTCTCCCGAAGAAACGTGCAGCGGAAGTGCGACCTCTTGCTTTCTCCTCTCAAAATCGCCAAAGCTACAATACTGTTTTCTCCATGCGGGAACTCCAACATGCACTCTCCTCTTCTCGCTCCTCCGCCCCAGGACCGGATGGTTGTATGTAGGCTGTTTATGTTTTCTTATTGGTAACGCCACGTAGCGCTCTATATGAAAAATCACTGGCTGTGCTGTGTGCAGTCTGTGGGTAGTTTGCATTGTTGTCTGCCATTGTAGTGTTGGGCAGCGGCAGCTGGATGTGAACAGCGCGTAGCGTTGCACAGTTGGAGGTGAGCCGCCAGCAGTGATGGATGTGGGAGTTTTGAGATGGCGGAGTTTTGAAATTTGTAAGACTGTCATGAACTGCTATATATATTATGACTATTAAGGTAAATACAGTGTTTGTTCTGTATTAAATTCTTTCATTTGCGAACTATGCCTATCAGTAGTTAGTGCCTTCTGTAGTTTGAATCTTTTATTTAGCTTGCAGTAGTGGCGCTTGCTTTATTGCAGTAGCTCGAGTAACCAAGATTTTTGTGAGGTAAGTGATTTGTGAAACGTATAGGTTAATGTTAGTCAGGGCCATTCTTTTGTAGGGATTTTTGAAAGTCAGATTGCGTTGCGCTAAAAATATTGTGTGTCAGTTTAAGCACAGTCATGTATAATTTTTCTGAGGGGACGTTTCATATGGTATCCACGTCCAAATGTTGCTGCATTTATCAACCCATAGTCTGCGTTACCTCCTTCGCCTTTATAATCGAATTTGGACCGGCAGTACTTTTCCCAGACGATGGCGGGAAGCTATCGTCGTTCCTGTTCCGAAACCTGGAAAGGACAAACTTCTCCCCTCTAGCTATCGCCCCATTTCTCTCACGAGTAGTGTCTGTAAGGTTTTGGAGCGTATGGTGAATTACCGTTTAGCGTGGTGGCTGGAATCCCGCAGTCTTTTAACACCTGCCCAATGCGGATTCCGAAAGCATCGTTCTGCAGTTGACCATCTTGTTGCTCTTTCCACTTATATCATGAACAATTTTTTCCGGAAACGCCAAACAGTAGCAATATTTTTTGATCTGGAGAGAGCATACGATATCTGTTGGAGGACAGACATCCTCTGCACACTGTTCTCTTGGGGCTTTCGAGGTCGGCTGCCCCTTTTTCTTCGCGAATTTATGGCAGAGCGCACATTTAGGGCGCGGGTGAACACTACTCTCTCCCGTACTTTCTCCCAAGAAAACGGGGTACCCCAGGGCTCCGTGCTGAGTGTTGTACTGTTTGCCATTGCCATCAATCCAATTATGGATTGTCTCCTTCCTGATGTCTCGGGCTCCCTCTTTGTGGACGATTTTGCGATCTACTATAGCTCTCAACGGACCAGCCTTCTTGAACGACGTCTTCAAGGTTGTCTCGATCGCCTCCACTCTTGGAGCATCGAAACCGTTTTCCGTTTCTCTCCCAGTAAGACCGTTTGTGTTAATTTTTGGCGACGTAAGGAGTTTCTTCCGCCCTCCTTACATCTCGGTCCTGTCAACCTTCCGTTTTCAGACGTCGCTAAATTCTTGGCTCTTATGTTTGACAGAAAACTGTGCTGGTCCTCCCACGTTTCCTATCTTTCGGCTCGCTGTCTGCGATCCCTTAACACCCTCCGTGTCCTGAATGGTACCTCCTGGGGAGCGGACCGAGCGGTCCTTCTCCGCCTCTATCGCGCCTTAGTGCGCTCGAAATTGGACTATGGAAGCATAGTCTACTTCTCTACTCGGCCGTCTATTCTTCGGCGTCTCGACTCTATCCACCACCGTGGATTACGTTTAGTGTCTGGAGCTTTTTACACCAGCCCTGTGGAAAGCCTTTATACTGAGACTGCTGAACCTCCGCTGTCCAATCGGCGAGCAGTCCTTCTTAGTCGTTATGCTAGCCATCTGTCTTCCATGCCTGCTAATCCAGCCCATGACCTTTTTTTCGACGCCTCCTTTGATGTAGGGTATGCAGGCCGCCCCTCCTCCCTACTACCACCGGGAGTCCGCTTCCGTCAACTGCTCCAGTCTCTTTCCTTCCGCTTTCCTAAAACCTTCTTGACAACTTGGGGTACAGCACCGCCTTGGCTCCGTCCCCGGATCTGCCTGCTCCGTGACCTTTGTCGATTTCCCAAGGATGGTACCCCTTCACTTGTTTATCGTCAGGCATTTGCTGCTCCATGTGCACAAATGACGGACGCCACATTTATTTACACTGTAACCTCCCCACAAAAATTTAGAAGGAATGTAATGACAATACTTAATAGAAATGGGAGCCAAATCTAACCTCCCTAGAAATTAAATTTAATGACAATAAAAGTGAGAATCGCAATCTGACTCAAGTATAAGTTTTTCATAAAAAAATTAAAGTCCATTCAGTGACAAGAAAATATCAGTGATAATAATGATTCAATTAAACCGGAATATCGGTCTTTGGCCCTGTGCAAAACAATCAGAATTAAAGTCTTACCTCAGAATAACTGGATGTCAAATTTCTGCTCTTATCTTTCCGCACGGCTTGGAGGAACTGCATTGCAAATGATAATATTCCTTTTTTCTGTGATTTTACTGAAATTTTTCTTTAACGGAAGTGGAATGAAAGGGGAAGTGCAACGAAATTTTTAGTTCAATAAAAATTAAATTTTTGAAAAAATGCTTTTGAAATAAAAATTATTATTGGGGCATTTGTTGGAAATTAATTACAATTAATAAATTTTTACATTATCTAATGATTATATTAATTAACAGTATACCTCATTCAGCATCTTGACCAGTGTTGCCGACCGCCTACATCACACAACCGCACTGGGCTGCTACTACTGACCAACTGCTCTGCATGACGACTATTAGCGTACTGCCCTGCACGACTACTACTGACCGACTGCTCGCAACTAAACCGAGCTACAGACTCGCAACGACTGACTGACAGACTGAGAACTGCTCGCAACACTCGCGCGGTCAAGCGCAAACTCTCTGGTCACAGATGCTACAATGCCTCGCCATCGCTGCTATGTTACATACATGTTTCATAACCCTCCACTGGGGGGGGCAAAAATTTGGCAGCGATGGTGAGTCATTTGGACTTGCCAAGCGCGGCAAAATTTTTCTTTAATTAACAAAATCATACAACTTACAGAATATTTAAATGTTGTGCACACGCACTAAGTACAAAATATATCAGACAAAGACAAAATGTGAGTACAAAACATAGTAGCAAATCAGAAAAATGTATATACAAATTATTTGACAGATAACAAAGTGCACAGGCACTGAAAAAATTCTTTAGCATATTCAGAACAAATAAACAGACTGGCAAAAAATATTATGTTGACAAGTGACATGAGTGCACTTGCACTGGAGTTGAGAACATATCAGTAAATGATGAAATGTATATACAATTAGTAACAAATGACATAAGTGCATACGCATTGAAGTATTGAATATACAGTATAGTACAAATCATATTGAAAAATAAGAAAAGTGCACAGGCACTGAAGTTCAATAGAAAACATATTAACACCTAACATAAGTGCACATGTACTGTAGTTCAGAACATATCATAAAAATAAAAATGTATATACAATATAAAAGACAAGAGTGTACATATACTGTACTTCAGAACAAATCGAAAAATGTCTTTAGCATTTTGGCAATAAATAAACATAATGGCAAAAAATCATGTCCAAAGTGCACATGCACTGAAAAAATGTCTTTAGCATTTTCACAACAAATAAACATAATGGCAAAACATCATGTCGACCAGTGACATAAGTGTACTCGCACTGGAGTTCAGCAAATCGAAAAAAATTGTATAGCCATGAACATAAATGATGTTACCAAAATAATGATTTTCACTATGTGACAAGAATTAGGATAGGAAAGGGAAGGATTGCATCATGGTTGTAGCACTTTAGATTGCACACAGCTGCTCTGAAAGTCCATATCTTTCCACAGAAGTACAACACCAAGTGACACAACTTGAAGTTCTTTTCCCATCAGAATTTATCAGTGTAGCCAAGACACTGAATTGTCGTAGTAATATTCCATGTTTTCATTTTGGCAGTACATTAGGTACACCAAACAGTGGGACCATAATAATGTCTTCATCGCTCACGGTGGTGGACAGCATGTCGTGTCAACACCACGCTCTTACAAGGCACACCAACGTAGAATTAGTGCAAAAACCAAATATAGTGCTCCATGATCACTAGGATAAACAGGACAAATGGACATTGCAGTAATTCAGGGTAGTCAGCTTATGAGGTGAAGGACATCAAGTCACATAATATTGACAATTACAGACTTAATTAGCAGTTTGTGGCATTCATAGCCCAGTTATTGAACATTTCTGTACCAAGTATGTAGTATTACAGAAAAATGTTCATTAATTGTTTTACATAGAATCAGTAACCTTCTTTTCCTAGTTACAAAGCATTTTGAAATAATCGCATTCTTTTCCAGTTACAAAATACAGCATAATTAATTAATCATTTGTCTTCCAATAGTAATAATCATTAGCTTTTTCCTGATTACAAAGCATTATGAAACAATCACATTCTTTTCCAGTTACAGAGTATAATTAAGAATCATTAACCTTCTCCTAATTACAGTTAATTAATCATTTGTCATTCCAATATAGTAAGAATCATTAGCCTTCTCCTGTTACAAAGTATAGGATAGTTAATTAATTATGTGTCAGTTAATTAATCATTTGTCATTCCAATAGTAATCATTATTAGTCTTCTCCTAATTACAGTTAATTAATCATTTGTCATTCCTATATAGTAAGAATCATTAGCCTTTTCCTAATTACAAAGCATTATTAAACAGTCACATTCCTTTCCAGTTACAAAGTATGGCATCGTTAATTAATTATTTGTCATTCCAATATAGTAAGAATTATTACCCTTCTCCTAATTACAAAGCATTATTAAACAGTAATTAAGATTCATTAGCCTTCTAATTACAAAACATCCTAATTACAGTTAATTAATCATTTGTCATTCCAATCTATTAAGAATAATTAGCCTTCTTCTAATTACAAAGCATTATTAAACAGTAATTAAGATTCATTAGCCTTCTAATTACAAAACATCCTAATTACAGTTAATTAATCATTTGTCATTCCAATAGTAAGAATCATTAGTCCTCCTAATTACAAAGCATTATTAAACAGTCACATTCATTTCCAATTACAAAGTATGAACATTGAAAACAAGAGCTAATTAATGGCATAATTAATAACATAATTCGTTGATTGACATTAATTATTGGCACTCAGTGGCCAGCAAGTATTGATTAGAATAAAACATAGTTCATCATTCAGTATTACTCAGATCATTACAAAGTCAATATTAAAATCAGTTAATTACAATCAAGGCATTAATAATCACAGGCATTATAAGTAGTCTCATTACAATAAACAGTGGCAGTTATTAGCTAGTGACAAAGCATTATTAAGTATATACTTCTTTTGTCTCATTAAGAGGTCATTACTCAAGTGACATACTATTCAGAGCTAATCAGTATTATTCAGAATTTTCTCAAACTGGTATCACTACTTGGGACTGGTAATACATTTTTTTTTTGTTAGCAATGCATTGCGTTGGGATCGATAATTAATTGCTGAGACATAACACTATTTGCTTTTGACCTGTTGCTGCAAATGAGGATAGGTAACGTCATTCGTCATGAGTCAGCTGTAGCAAGATTGTGTAACAAAGCAGTATATGTGATCACATTTATAAATGATAAACACAAATGGGTAAAAAAAATAAAAATGCAAGTACAAGAACAGGTATAATAACTAACAGGTTTAGTAAGTATCATGAAAAGCTTCTCCTGGAAAAAATACAAAATGGATTATTGACCTGAACGAAGAAACGCACACTATGCTGAAAAGTAGTGAACTTCGAATTAACAGGTAGTGAAATGTGTATAAAATGTGTTCCATAGCTGTCCTTTCCAAAACTTTCCGTCATCCTACTATGCAATGTAACACCTACTGTCAAAGCAAACTGCAACAAATACTTAAATAACTACATAGCATAAATACATAACTTCAACATTATCCTCATCTGTAAAGAAAACTTCATTATCCATATCATCATAACTTCACTATTATCATCACCTGTAAAGAAAAACTTCATTATTCATAACATCATATCCTTCATCATTATTCATCAGCATTCATTATCATCTGCAAAAAAAATAACTTCATTACTCATTACATAACTATTCCTTATCTCTAGCATATTTCATCATTAAAACTAAGATGTGTAGTTCTCTCTGACAGCCTGCATCAATCACCTTGTATTCTGAAAGAAAAAATTAGTTAAGACTGCTATTCTACGATGAGTATAGTATATTCTTGTTAATGCTTGTTAATCCTGATCCATTTACTCTTTCTCATAAAGTTATTGCATCCTCTTTCGTTTATTCCGTAGGTGAAATTCCATTTCTGTTGAATTTATTTCTTATATGCATCATTTCTTTCTGAAATTGATGAACAAGGATTAATGTCTTGCATTTAAATCATATACCCACTAGATAATGACTGGTTTATGGTGACACAATTAGCCATACAGCATAACATGACAGAAAACGTAATATGTCAAAGACATTGACAGTGTTCAGATGCAAAAATGTACACAGAATATCACAATGCAGCAGCAAAAAAATGTAAAACAGTCACGATGTTGAGATGTCATAAGGCAAAAAAATGTCAAAGTCAACTGGTGTGTGTTATATCTTAACTATTTCACAGTGCATATAAACAAAACTGGAATACAATCAAATACACAAAAAATGGAAAATGTGCACGGTCTGATGTGTAACAACAAGAAGAGCGACCTGCTAACCTTACCTTACCGGGCACTTGCCAAGAAAAAATACGATAATCATCAGTAATTAGTCAGGTGAAATAATTGCATCAGTAAATGACATCATAGTGTGTTGAATCATACAGTGTCTTCACTCAATAAACGGTTTAATGTTTGAGATATGGTGATTGCCTTTCGATTTTCTAGTTCTCAAAGTTTCGACGTGTACAACATTGGGGTGAGGGATGCTGCGAATCCGATATGGACCTGCGTATAGAAGTTCAAATTTACTGCACTTACCTTTTAATTTGCTGGATACATAGTGTGTACGTATTAATATCTTCTGTCCAACGTGAAAGTCGCGGCGTGTACAAACCTGTTTTTGCTGTCTTCTCCGGCGCTCTGCGGCACGTTTGATGTTGTTCAGCGCAATGTCAATTATTTCGTGGTGTCTTAGTCGCCGACATTTGGGGAATTTTACTAATTCTTTAATTTTGTTTGGTGGTTCAACGTTTTTCAGTATAACAGACGGAGATAGCATAGTGGATTCATTTGGAATGGAATTAATTACATCTTGGAATGAGAGTATGTGTGTATCCCAATCAATATGTCTTTTGTGGCAGTATATTCTACACAGTTTACCAATTTCTTTCATTAATCTTTCACAGGGGTTCGAAGAAGCATGGTACTTGGATATGTAAATCGGAGAAATGTTTCTGGCTCGTAACATGCGTGTCCATACGCTACTACGAAATTGAGATCCATTGTCAGAAATTACTCTCATCACATGCCCTACATGAGATAGAAAATGTTTTACAAATGCTTTCGAAACAGTTTTAGCAGTAGCTTTGCGTAACGGAGTGAAAGTAACAAATTTTGAAGTGAGCTCAACAGCGACAAAAATGTAGCAAAAACCTCTGTTAGTTCTGGGAATCGGACCAAAAATGTCTACTGCGGCCATGTGTCTTAATTTAACAGGTATAATGGGATATAATGGAGGAATATGTGAAGTGGTGACTGATTTAGCTTTCTGGCAAATTTTACAAGACGCTAAAACTCGTCGTATACGTTTCTCCATGTTAGTAAAATAACAGTTCTGTCTCAGTATAAGAAAACATTTTCGTGCTCCGTAATGTGCGTAACTTAAATGAGTGTACCAAATTAATTTGTTAACCAGTTCGTCAGGAATGCATAATAACCAAATGTTGCTGTTAGGATGAGAGCGGCGAAACATAATGTCATTGCGTACAGTGTAATGGTTTCTAATCGTAACATTATTCTTATCTTGCCAAAGCTGTTTAATTTCTTTCCACACATTGTCTTTATTTTGCTCCTTTCCTATGTCCTGTAATGACGATGAAATAAAGTTTTCAAATGCAACTTGCTGAATGTACATGACACTGAAATTTGTTTTGCAGAAGTTGGTTGCTACGTCTTGCTGACTGTTGCTGAGAGAACGCGATAGTGCGTCTGCTATAATATTTTGTGTGTCGGGAATGTGAACTATTGTAAAATTAAATTCCTGTAAATAAAGTTTCCATCTACTTAATCTGTCGTGAGTGAATTTAGCCGAAAGTAAAAATTGTATCGCTCTGTGGTCTGTGTAAACGGTGGTATGTCTGCCATAAAGAAAGTGCCTAAATCTCGTGAAAGCCCATACAACACATAATGTTTCAAGTTCTGTAACAGAATAATTTCGTTCAGCAGGTGACAGAATGCGACTTGCAAATGCGATGTTTTTAATTACTGTTGAACCATCTTCTTCTATTTCCTGGAAAATGTGTACGCCTAAAGCGGTGTTGGAACTGTCGGTAGCAATGGAAAAATTTCTGGTAAGATCTGGGTGCGATAAAAGTGGGGCATTCAACAAAGCATGTTTCAGGTTCACAAATTCAGAATGTGCTTGCTTATCCCAAGACCAAATAGTGTTTTTACCTGTTAATTGGCATAATCTAGGTGTGTCTAAAGCAGAGTGATGAATAAATTTGCGAAAAAAGTTAATTAAGCCCAAAAAACTGCGTAATTGTTTTTTTGTTGTAGGAATAGTAATGTCACGTAGAGCTTGAAGTTTTTCTGGATCAGGCGCAATGCCTTCTGCTGAAATTACGTGTCCAAGAAATTTTATAGAAGTTTTGCCAAAATGCGATTTACTGAGGTTAACTGTAAGTCCTTGTGCACGAAAAGTTTGTAACAGTTGTTCAAGAATCAGATTGTGTTCAGACCAGTTAGCTTCTGCGATAAGAATATCGTCTACGTACGTCGTAATTCTGTCCTTAATGCAAACGTGTGTCGGATGGCGTCAAAATTAATAACATTTTCGTGAAGAAGATTCTGCGTGTCAAAATTATTGCTTACGTTACTGGAATATGAAACCTGTACTGTATATGGTCAAATTCTATCGTACGTGCTGTTATTTACGGGAGAATATTGTGGCATATCCACTATATGAACTGTTCTGTTATTTCTTACTGACGTGTTACGCTATGGATGACACCTATTGTCTGTTTCATTCATGATTATTTGTTGTTGCTGATGTTGTTGCTGCTCATAAGATCGACTGTTATTAAATGTACGCTGAAAATTGTGCTCACTATTTTTACGTCTGTCATGATAGTAATTTCTATACGGCGCATTGCGATGCGAGTTGAAATAGTGTGTTGTCTGTACGTAGTTATTTCTTTGCTGCCATGCGTTACTATTTGTTGGGGCTGGGACTATACGTGCACGCGGCGAAACATTAAAGTTTGGTTGACCTTGTAGACTGCATTGTTGGTTAGGTATGCTAAGCGGCTTACTTTCATGCTGTTGCGGTGAAAAACATCTATTGTTACAAAAATGTGGTTCCTGTTACTAATACTTTTACACATACTGATGATTACGATTTCATCTGTAATTAAAATTACGGCGGTAGTTGTCATTACGGGAGTGCCTACTGAAAATTGTCACATTCGGTAAAATATTTGTCATATCCGGTTTTCATTACTCGTTTCTTAATACTAGGTAGAGCAATAGTTAAAGAGCAGTTTGGATAGATATAAAGGATAGTAGAAGAAAAGGCAGCAGTGCAGAAAACTAAAGATGAAACAGCACTACTACAGCTCGGGGCCCTATGCTCGCTACGGCACATATTCATTAAAGCGTCATGAATCCCCTGAGGTCAATTACGCACTGCAAATAAATTTTAACTTTTGCGTTACAGGCAATGGCGGTAAAATTCCAAAGGCAGATTGTTGTATCCGTGCTAATTCAAGTTTCCTCATTACAGGCAATGCTGATGAAAATACAATAGCAAATTGTCGCATCAGGTTCAAAGCTAGTTTCTGCATTACAGGTAATAGCGGTGAATGTACAAAGATAAATTGTCGTACACAGTGCAAAGCGTGTACCTGTACGCTGTCATTATTAAATTCTTTACATTTCCTTACAAATGCAAACTGCTTATTATCAACGTTCTCGTCACTGAATTTGAGAACACGTTCGGGTTTGTGTGAGAATTTGTTTGTCTGTGTCATTTCGGATTTCAAGTTGCATAGCTTTTCAGATTTTAAATTGCGTGGCTTTTCGGATTTTACGTCTCGTAGTCTCTGTAAATTGCTCACATTATACGCGTTGCGCGAGTCTGACAAATGTTCGCAAAGTGGCGGATTCTGTGACGTATTGGTGACTGAAATAGTTTTCAACTCTGTTACTGTAACACTTTCGTCAATTTGGTTGATCTGTCGTGCAAATTTCTCGTCAACTTCCGTATTCGGAGTGTGTGAAACTTCCACTGACTCTAAATTAACCTCGTCGCGAATCTGTACTGCGTTTTAGGGCATTGTTCAGTGACTGCATTAATTTCGTGTATCTGTGTTTCGTTCGTTGAACATTGTTCAGTGACTGCATTAATCTTGTCTTTATGTGATTCTGTTGTGCCTACACGTGTGCTACTTAATTCTTGTGCAACAGTGCCAACTTTTTCATTACTGTTATTAGCACAAGTCTTAGTATTCACACGTAATTGTCCTCTATCGTCATAATATTGCGCGGCAATGGCTTTAATCTTTGCATCAAGCTGTTCATTCCGTTCACTAAGTTGTCTGATTTTTTTATTAATGTTGTCTTGATCTTCATTCGATTGTTTATACCTTTCATTAATTAATTCACGTTGTTTGCGATCGTTTCTCTGTATTTCAGTCATTAGTTGTAATACTGCCAAAATTTGATCCAATGTAACTTTCTCTACTCTATTATCTGTGCTGTTTGATTGCGTACCTCCAATTGTCACGTTTTGTGCGACCATTTGGTCATTCTGTAATTTACAAAAAGATCTGTCACTCGAACGTACATTGTCAGTCACTATTTCGGAATTAAATGAATCCGTCGTATTTTCGGTACACTGTCCATTCTTATTAGAAACATTTGTCTGTACGTTATTTGAATTTTCCAAATCGGGTGTGTTAAGCTCGGCAGCGCTCATTACAATAGAGCGTTCTGCGTCATCGATTGTCGTCAAATTAACAGACGAGACAATTGAGTTTGTTTGTTCATTATCAGGGTAAAAGTCATCACTAGTGGTTGGAATGCATTGATTGTCAGTGAACGCAGGATTGTCATCATTACACTGCGTGTCACAATTACTATTCGTCACGTTGTTTAAGTCGGTAAATTCGTTCATAATACCTCGCGATACACTATTCACAGTCTTTCGCGGCATTTTTACAACAGTCACAAATATTCACAAAACAATAAGCACAAATGCAAAAACAACACACAAATACAACAGAGCAACGAATTGCCGCTGACCTGTAGAAAGAAAGTCACAAATTTAGTAAAAGCGTTGCGCCAAATCCTAATTATATCTAAGCAAATAAGAGCAGATATCTGACTGTTGTTCAAAAGACTCTCAACGAAATACGATCCTGGACTGGGTGTCGCCAAGTGTAACCTCCCACAAAAATTTAGAAGGAATGTAATGACAATACTTAATAGAAATGGGAGCCAAACCTAACCTCCCTAGCAATTAAATTTAATGACAATAAAAGTGAGAATCGCAATCTGACTCAAGTATAAGTTTCTCATAAAAAAATTAAAGTCCATTCAGTGACAAGAAAATATCAGTGATAATAATGATTCAATTAAACCGGAATATCGGTCTTTGGCCCTGTGCAAAACAATCAGAATTAAAGTCTTACCTCAGAATAACTGGATGTCAAATTTCTGCTCTTATCTTTCCGCACGGCTTGGAGGAACTGCATTGCAAATGATAATATTCCTTTTTTCTGTGATTTTACTGAAATTTTTCTTTAACGGAAGTGGAATGAAAGGGGAAGTGCAACGAAATTTTTAGTTCAATAAAAATTAAATTTTTGAAAAAATGCTTTTGAAATAAAAATTATTATTGGGGCATTTGTTGGAAATTAATTACAATTAATAAATTTTTACATTATCTAATGATTATATTAATTAACAGTATACCTCATTCAGCATCTTGACCAGTGTTGCCGACCGCCTACATCACACAACCGCACTGGGCTGCTACTACTGACCGACTGCTCTGCATGACGACTATTAGCGTACTGCCCTGCACGACTACTACTGACCGACTGCTCGCAACTAAACCGAGCTACAGACTCGCAACGACTGACTGACAGACTGAGAACCGCTCGCAACACTCGCGCGGTCAAGCGCAAACTCTCTGGTCACAGATGCTACAATGCCTCGCCATCGCTGCTATGTTACATACGTGTTTCAACACCGACGGCTCGAAAACATCGTTAGGTGTAGGGAGTTGCTGGATGTCCTCCTGACGGATGTCATGCAAAGTTCTGCTCAATCGTCGATGCCCCGTTGTGCTGTAAGGCTGCCGCGGATGACAACCAAAGGGGTCCTGCTATGAAAAGAAATGGTACCCCAGACATCACTCCTGGTTGTCGAGCCATTGACAGGCGACAGTCAGGTTGGTATCTCACTGCTGTCTGTGGCGTCTGCAGACACGTCTTCGGCCTGGAATCTCATTGACTGGAGTCGAACTGTCTTCAGTGTTGAGTCCCGCTTCGAAATGAACCCCAATGACCAGCGAATAAATGTCTGGAGACGCCCATACAGTGGTGGGATACCACCCTGACTCGCCACTGGGCCCGACATCCAGGAGTCATGCTCTGAGGTGCCATTTCATTTCATAGCAGGACCCTTTGGGTTTTTTTTTGTTTTGGTTTTAGGGCGCAAAACTGCTATGGTCATTAGCGCCCGGTCCGTGACTTAGGAAACAGTAAAAAACCGAAATTGAAAACCAGCAGCAATGGGAACGAAAGTCATAAAATTGGAGAAACTAAAAGCAGAAGGAAGGCTTAAAAATCCACTACAGAAAGGGGTTGGTTGTCCCCAAAAAAAGCTTCAAATGACTGACGTCATTTCACTGGCACTAATAAACTTGAGAACGCGGTCGGCTGAGCGCGTGTCATCTGCTAAAATCGACGATATATCAGGCGATAGCTGTAGACGGGAGCGTAACGGATTAAAATAGGGGCACTCAATTAAAAGGTGTCTTACCGTCCACAGCTGAGAGCAGTGGGGACTGAGTGGGGGAGGATCGCCGCTTAAAAGATGTCGATGGCTAAAAAGACAATGCCCTATCCGGAGTCTAGTTAAAACTACCTCCTCCCGACGACGCGTTCGGGAGGAAGAGGTCCAAGCACAAGGAAGAGGTTTCACGTCCCGCAATTTATTATGGGTAAGTGTTGACCATTGCGTGTGCCATCAATGAAAAACACGACAACATAAAACGCTCCGTAGATCGGCGAACGGAATCGATTGAATAGCTGGCCGAAGAAGAGAGACTGCAGCCATGGCTGCAATATCGGCCGCCTCATTTCCACAGATACCAACGTGTCCCGGGAGCCAGAGGAACGCCACCGAGACGCCCCCCAGGTGGAGCAAGCGCAGACAGTCCTGAATCCGGTGGACCAGAGGGTGCACAGGATAAAGAGCTTGGAGACTGAGGAGAGAGCTGTGAGAATCTGAGCAGATAACTTACTGTATCCGCTGATGGCGGCGGATGTAGTGGACAGCCTGGAGAACAGCGTAAAGCTCCGCAGTATAAACCGAACACTGGTCGGGAAGCCGAAAGTGATTTGGGGTGTCGCCAACAATTAATCAATTACAAGCCGCTTTCCGTCCCATTCGAATTATTCCTTTTTCTTTTTTCTTTGAGTGTGTATTCCTTTATTATCCCTTTTGTGTTTATGGACCATCTGAAGACGACAATAGGTCCATTGAAACGGGCCACAACGCTGTGAAATGCTCATGTAGTTTTGCCATGTAAGACATAAAAAACGAAAGGTCAGTAAAAAGCTGAGCGAGAGGTAGGTGGGAGAGCAGATGAGCCGTGGCTGGGTTCGGGCACCAGTAGGCGAGGCCGCGTGCCAAGTCACATAGCGTCTTTGCATGCACGGCCAGAGAACACACGTACAGAGACAGAGTGGCTAGTGCTCTTTGGCCAGAGACAATATGCACAGGCGGCGGCCATTTTTTTTTCAGAATTAGCGCGGGAAATGCTGCGCATGTTGACTTTTGCAAAAAATGGATTTAGCATTATTATAGCAGAAAATCTAGCTTGTTATTTAGTACACAATGAGGTGACAAAAGCCATGGGATAGCCATATACATGAGACCTGGTGGTCAAGGAAGGCAGTATTCGGTTACGATTTGGAAGGGGCCGTAATCAGTTATATTGGTTGGCTTTTCTTTCAATCACCCAAAATTTATTTAAATCAACAACAAAGTAAAATAATGGCTATAATTTAAGAATTGTTTATCAGCTGAAGACCTTAATGGCAATAAATTAAGAATTGATTAAACTTACTGCAACTTACAATTACAGCTATTAAAATATAAAAGACAAGTGACCAAGGTCTTAAGGCTCGCTGCAAAAATACAATTGCCAATTAAAATTTTAAGACAAGTAACGACACTCACGGTTGAAGGCCTTAATGGCAATAAATTAAGAATAGTTTCATGGCTGAAGGCCTTAAACGCCAAGAATGGCAATTACTAAATTATTAAATCAACATACATAAAATACAGACACAGCAAATAATGTTTTGCAAACAAGCCATTGTGGTCGCAATTAGAATTTTAAGGCAAATAACCACAGTCACGGCTGAAAGCCTTTAACGCCAAGAACGGCAATTATTAAATAAATTTAACAACATACGATAAAACAGCAAATATATAAACAAAGGTTAATTCAAAAGGACAAGCAACTAGTAACCAACCAGGTGAGACAAATGATGTTAATTTGTTAATACAATAATAAAATAGTAACAATAAAAAACACAAGAGCCAGTCACAGACGGTGCTCCAGGAATCAGCCTCTGAGTAGGTCAGGCCAAAAACACTTTCGCGAGCGCTGAGAAAGGCAGCCAAGAGTTGCATCCACACCACAAGATGGTAACTCAGACTAGTGGTAGTCTAACGAGTGACTAATGATAATCCTGGTGTGGCTGCCTGACGTCCAATAAACCAAATGCAAAGATGTAAAAATACGCCAAAGCCGGAACCGGCCGTCTGGACTCCGCCCGCAGAATACTGTGCTTAGAGCGCCCGGAACGAGAAAGGAATTACTACCACCAAAGTAGAAGAATCGCCAACCAACCTATAATCAAGAAAGCTGTCAAACTTACACGCATCACCGGACAGTGGTGGCAAGATGAGGTAACGTACACTGCCGTTACATACACTAGCCCCCAGGGCAGGTGACTGGTGCGTTAGTGGTCACCAGGCAGGAAAACACCACTCGTTGAACTTTACAATTATAACAAGCTGAAGGTAGTAAATAGTAATTAGAAGCCCTGCAAAGCTAATCAGATCCGCCTTCCCCAAGCACCCCACTTGCTGCTCTTTGCCTCAGCGACACTACGAGCAGCAACACGAACCCAAGTCACTGGAGAATAGCGAGATTTCACAATGGTGGAGGTTTGTCTACTCGAACTGAAATGCACTCTACTTAAAACTTGCAGGATCCGGTTTCGACGAGGTCGTGCGGCCTCGAGACCACAGCCCTTCGATCCGGCAGTCCTTGCGCGCCACCAGCGGTGCTGGCGTGTTCTCATTCTGCGCGGACCTGGCTCCTGCGTCACCAACCGAACTGCTCACTCACACGACAGGGAAAAACAACGACGTCACCCCAAAGATAGGGCCGCAGTTGCAACTTGTCGATAACGCCGCTGCTGCCACTAGCGGACAGGCAACGCTTGCGAAACCAAGTGGCGC
The DNA here is from genome assembly GCF_021461385.2 of Schistocerca piceifrons. Lineage (NCBI taxonomy): Eukaryota > Metazoa > Arthropoda > Insecta > Orthoptera > Acrididae > Schistocerca > Schistocerca piceifrons. The sequence goes on from NC_060145.1 coordinate 381,254,059, forward strand.
CAGTCAACACAAGAAGAAGACAAACAACAGCAACCATGTCAACTAAACGATACAGTCTGGCCTCCAACACAGGACGGAAGCCTACAACAGCAGCAACGCGAGCCGCAGCACGGCTCAGTACACACATACAGATGTTGGTAGTATCGCATGCACAGGGTATGAAAGCGAATTGGATTGGCGGAGCTGTCATTTGCATTCAGGTGATACATCTGTAAAGGTTTCCGACGTGATTATGGTCGTACGGCGGGAATATTTCAGGCGTTACCTCTCCCCATGGACGACGCTATGGCCCACGGCCTTCAATTAGCGACTGAGCGCAGCAGCGTTTGTGTAGAGTTGTTAGTGCTAATAGACAAGCAACACTACGTGAAATAACCGCAGAAATCAATGTGAGACGTGCGACGCGCGTATCCATTAGGGCAGAGCGGTAAAATTTGGCGTTAATTGGCTACGACAACAGACGACCGACGCAAGTGCCTTTGCTAACAGCACGGAATCTGCTGCAGCGCCTCTTCCGCCCTCACGACCATATCGGTTGGACACTAGACGACTGGAAAACCGTCGTCAGGCCAGATGTGTCTCGATATCAGTTGGTAAGAGCTGATGGTAGGGTCCGAGTGTAGCGCACACCCCACGAAGCCACGGACCCAAGTTCTCAACGAGGCACTGTGCAAGCTGGTGGTGGTTGCATAACAGTGTAGGCTGAGTTTACTTGGAATGGATTGGGTCCAACTGAACCGATCATTGAGCAATCGAAGCCGTTCATGGATTTCGTGTTCCCAAACAACGATGGAGGGCAACGACCTTGCTGCAGTGAATACACCGAAGTTAAGTGCTGTCGGGCGTAGTCGGCACTTGGATGGGTGACCATCCAGGCCGCCACGCGCTGTTGACATTTTTCGGGGTGCACTCAGCCTCGTGATGCCAATTGAGGAGCTCCTCGACCGAACAGTAGCGGCTTCTGTCAAGATACCATCATAATGACAGGGAGAGCGGTGTGCTGACCCCACGCCCGTCCTATCCGCATACTCCACTGAGGATGACACGGCGGTCGGATGGTCCCGGTAGGCCACTAGTGGCCTGAAGACAGAATGCAAACAAAGATGGAATTTTTATGGATGACAGTGCCGCATGTCACCGGACCACAATTGCACGCGATTGATTTGAAGAACATCCTGGACAGTCTGAGCGAATGATTTGGTCACTCGTGCCACCCGACATCACTCTCATCGAACATTTGTGGGACATAATCAAGAGGTCAGTTCGCGCTGAAAATCCTGCACCGGCAACACTCTCACAATTATGGACCGCTATTTAGGCGGCATGGTTCAGTCTTTCTGCAGCAAACTTCCAACTACTTTTTGAGTCCATGCCACGTTGAAATGTACTACTATGCCGGGCTAAAGGAGGTCCGACACGATATTATGAGGTAACCCATTACTTTTGTTATCTCAGTGTATGACTACTATACCTTTAATGTGGAGTAAATAAAAGTGTGGCGTCGTGCAGTGTGTTAGCCATTTATTACAACGTTCTGAAAAAAATAGGAACCGTCTGTTGTTGTTGTCTTCAGTCCTGAGACTAGTTTGATGCAGCTCTCCATGCTACTCTATCCTGTGCAAGCTTCTTCATATCCCGGTACTTACTGCAACCTACATCCTTCTGAATCTGCTTAGTGTATTCATCTCTTGGTCTCCCTCTACGATTTTTACCCTCCACGCTGCCCTCCAATGCTAAATTTGTGATCCCTTGATGCCTCAAAACATGTCCTACCAACCGATCCCTTCTTCTAGTCAAGTTGTGCCACAAACTTCTCTTCTCCCCAGTCCTGCTCAATACCTCATTAGTTACGTGATCTACCCACCTTATCTTCAGCATTCTTCTGTAGCACCACATTTCGAAAGCTTCTATTCTCTTCTTGTCCAAACTAGTTATCGTCCATGTTTCACTTCCATACATGGCTACACTCCAAATACTTTCAGAAACGACTTCCTGACACTTAAATCTATACTCGATGTTAACAAATTTCTCTTCTTCAGAAACGCTTTCCTTGCCATTGCCAGTCTACATTTTATATCCTCCCTACTTCGACCATCATCATTTATTTTGCTGCCCAAGTAGCAAAACTCCTTTACTACATTAAGTGTCTCATTCCCTTATCCAATTCCCTCAGCATCACCCGAGTTAACTCGACTACATTCCATTACTTTCATTTTGCTTTTGTTGATGTTCATCTTATATTCTCCTTTCAAGACACTGTCCATTCCGTTCAACTGCTCTTCCAAGTCCTTTCCTGTCTCTGACAGAATTACAATGTCATCGGCGAACCTCAAAGTTTTTATTTCTTCTCCATGGACTTTAAGACCTACTCCGAACTTTTGTTTCGTTTCCTTTCCTGCTTGCTCAATATACAGATTGAATAACATCGGGGTCAGGCTACAACCCTGTCTCACTCCCTTCCCAACCGCTGCTTTCCTTTCATGCCCCTCGACTCTTATAACTGCCATCTGCTTTCTGTACAAATTGTAAATAGGCTTTCGCTCCCTGTATTTTACCCCTGACACCTTTAGAATTTGAAAGAGAGTATTCCAGTCAACATTGTCAAAAGCTTTCTCTAAGTCCACAAATGCTAGAAATGTAGGTTTGCCTTTTCTTAATCTATTTTCTAAGATAAGTCGTAGGGTCAGTATTGCCTCACGTGTTCCAACATTTCTGTGGAATCCAAACTGATCTTCGCCGAGGTAGGCTTCTACCAGTTTTTCCATTCGTCTGTAAACAATTCGCGTTAGTATGTTGCAGCTGTGACTTATTAAACTGATAGTTCGGTAATTTTCACATCTGTTAACACCTGTTTTCTTTGGGATTGGAATTATTATATTCTTCTTGAAGTCTGAGGGTATTTCGCCTGTCTCATACATCTTGCTCACCATATGGTAGAGTTTTGACAGGACTGGCTTTCCCAAGGCCGTCAGTAGTTCTAACGGAATGTTGTCTGCTCCCGGGACCTTGTTTCGACTCAGGTCTTTCACTGCTCTGTCAAACTGTTCACGCAGTATCGTATCTCCCATTTCATGTTCAGCTGCATCCTCTTCCATTTCCATAATATTGTCCTCAAGTACATCGCCCTTGTATAGACCCTCTATATACTCCCTCCACCTTTCTGCTTTCCCTTCTTTGCTTAGAACTGGGTTTCCATCTGAGCTCTTGATATTCATACAAGTGGCCCACTTTTCTCCAAAGGTCACTTTAATTTTCCTGTAGGCAGTATCTGTCTTACCCCTAGTGAGATAAGCCTCTACATCCTTACATTTGTCCTCTAGCCATCCCTGCTTAGCCATTTTGCACTTCCTGTCGATCTCATTTTTGAGACGTTTGTATTCCCTTTTGCCTGCTTCATTTACTGCGTTTTTATATTTTCTCCTTTCATCAATTAAATTCAATATTTCTTCTGTTACCCAAAGATTTCTACTAGCCCTCGTCTTTTTACCTACTTGATCCTCTGTTGCCTTCACTACTTCATCCCTCAGAGCTACCCATTCTTCTTCTACTGTATTTCTTTCCCCCATTCCTGTCAATTGTTCCCTTATGCTCTCCCTGAAACTCTGTACAATTTCTGGTTCTTTCAGTTTATCCAGGTCCCATCTCCTTAAATTCCCACCTTTTTGCAGTTTCTTCAGTTTTAATCTAGAGTTCATAACCAATAGATTGTGGTCAGAGTCCACTTCTGGCCCTGGAAATGTCTTACAATTTAAAACCTGGTTCCTAAATCTCTGTCTTACCATTATATAATCTATCTGATACCTTCTAGTATCTCCAGGATTCTTCCATGCATACAACCTTCTTTTATGATTCTTGATCCAAGTGTTAGCTATGATTAAGTTATGCTCTGTGCAAAATTCTACCAGGCGGCTTCCTCTTTCATTTCTGTCCCCCCAATCCATATTCGCCCACTACGTTTCCTTCTCTCCCTTTTCCTACTCTCGAATTCCAGTCACCCATGACTATTAAATTTTCGTCTCCCTTCACTACCTGAATAATTTCTTTTATGTCATCATACATTTCATCAATTTCTTCATCATCTGCAGAGCTAGTTGGCATATAAACTTGTACTACTGTAGTAGGCATGGGCTTCGTGTCTATCTTGGCCACAATAATGCGTTCACTATGTTGTTGGTAGTAGCTTACCCGCACTCCTATTTTTTTTATTCACTATTAAACCTACTCCTGCATTACCCCTATTTGATCTTGTATTATAACCCTGTATTCACCTGACCAAAAGTCTTGTTCCTCCTGCCACCGAACTTCACTAATTCCCACTATATCCAACTTCAACCTATCCATTTCCCTTTTTAAATTTTCTAACCTACCTGCCCGATTAAGGGATCTGACATTCCCCGCTCCGATCCGTAGAACGCCAGTTTTCTTTCTCCTGATAACGACATCCTCTTGAGTAGTGCCCGCCCGGAGAACCGAATGGGGGACTATTTTGCCTCCGGCAGTCAATCATCCAGACTGTTGCCCCTGCAACTACTGAAAAGGTTGCTGTCCCTCTTCAGGAACCACACGTTTGTCTGGCCTCTCAACAGATACCCCTCCGTTGTGGTTGCACCTGCGGTACGGACATCTGTATCGCTGAGGCACGCAAGCCTCCCCACCAACGGCAAGGTCCATGATTCATGGGGGTAGGAGGAACCGTCTAGGAAAAATAATTTCATTTCTATTGTTTTAGTCAGTCTGAAGCGATTTTACCGTTACCTGCTTCGATATTCACTGTCGAAGTGAGTAAGTTCTAAGCTTTTCTTTCCCAGCTTAATATATTTAAATGAGTACATTGTGGATCTGGGAGCTATGTCCTATACCGGACAAATCCAGAAAACATACATCTGCAATGATTTTTAGAAACGCTAAATAATGAAAGCATGGTAAATCAACTTCACAGTAGCTGATTTTAAAAAAAAAAATGGTTCAAATGGCTCTGAGAATCATGGGACTTACCATCTCAGGTTATCAGTGTGGAACCGCGCTGCTGCTACGGTCGCAGGTTCGAATACTGCCTCGGGCATGGGTGTGTGTTGTCCTTAGGTTAGTTAGGTTTAAGTAGTTCTAAGTTCTAGAGGACTGATGACCTCAGATGGTAAGTCCCATAGTGCTCAGAGCCATTTTTGCGACCGTAGCAGCAGCGCGGTTCCGGATTGTAGCATCTAGAACCGCTCGTCCACAACGACCTGCAGGATTTTCAAAAACGAAACTTGTTATTGCAGATACTCGCAATTTCATGCGATTAGTGGTTGAGCATAAAAAATTATGATTCAAGATTTGTTGACTGACATTTCAGTTCGATAAGTGTAACTCTGTTAAAAGTAGGAAAAAAGTTACTGACAGCGAAAATTCATCTGCCGGCAGAACGATGTGTAATATGATAATTATACATGGTAAGAACTTATCTCTTTTCCATTTATTGTTGAGGATCTCTTGTTTTCGTTACTTACTGAGCTGCGCGCTATATTGCGAAAGACAGGCGGGATGTTTTGTAGGTGCCTACGCCCAGAAATGTTCTAAGTACATTTGTTCGTTCCCAAGACAAGAAATCTGTAGATGCGGTATTCTCCACACTGAAACAGATTCCCAAAAGTCTTTAGAACAATAATTTCATAAAGCACTGCGAACATACGAATCAAGAGGGACCCGTGAATAAAATGTGCGATTTCAGCTGCGGCCACTCCAGCCCTGTATACAGGCTCTCTAGGATCGGTGAGTGTGAGTGGAGTGGGCGAATGAACCACTTAAACAGACACGAACCACATAAACAGAATACAATTGAATTATCTGTGCGTATTGTTGTAAAATAATAATAATAATAATAATAATAATAATAATAATAATAATAATAATAACCAAAAAACAGTGACATTTTTGTAAGTATTTTGAAAATTTTCGAGACTGTGAATGTCTGAAATCAGGATTTAATTTTACACAAGGAAGCACTCGGTACACGGACTTAGATTCAATGAAAGGGGAAATCAAGGAAATCATCAAATCTCTCAAAAAGGATAAACACGTCGGAACGATTCCATAACTGCACAACTTTGGAAATATTCAAGTAACAAATTTGTGGTCAAACTAACCGAAATCGTCCAAAATATTTCGTTAACCGACGAGATTACTGAAGACTGGAAGATAGATTTGATCCACCCATTGCACAAAGCAAGTGATAAAACTGGTGTGGACAGTCGTCCGCTCTCTCTAGGGTCATTCCTCTCCTACCAGTTACCTACAAAAATCTTACCAAGAGTATAATTAGCTATGGCGGAACAACAATTGGACACTCAAACTGGTGAATATCAGTGTGGTTTTAGTGAGAATAGATCACGTTCGGAGCAGATTCTCAAATAAAATCAATATTAGTTATCCGTAAAGAAGATCTAAAAATTTAGTAATCGTCTTTGTTGACTTCGGAAAAGCCCATGACTTAGTTAATAGGAAGTCATTGTTTGAAATACTCAGTGAACTGTGCTTAGATGCTAAAACCACAGCTCACATTAAGCAAACTTGAACGAACACCAATTCTAAAGCGAAATTTAGAGGTGAACTTGGTTCTGAGGTCTGAGGTCAAAACTGGAGTGAGACAAAACAGCTAAACAGCTTATTTGTAGGTTGTCCATATTGTAACTTATTCTAACTCTCTTGTCGATTTGGCTTTCTCCTTGTGATATTCGCCATTCTCTTATAATTTTTGTAGGACACAATAAAAGAGCAGTATTTGGAGAGGTCTTAGGCATTTTTAGGCTCAATGGAAACAGTCGCTAGACAAATAGAAATCCTTAGAGAACAAACAGTAAAATCAGGCTTACAAATTTACTTTGAGCGAACCAAATTTATAACGAACATCGAGGAAGCCCGAAACGTGTTGTTGCTGTTGTGGTCTTCAGTCCAGAGACTGGTTTGATGTAGCTCTCCATGCTACTCTAGTCTGTGCAAACCTCTTTATCTCCGAGTAACTACTGCATCCTACATCCTACTGAATCTGCTTATTGTATTCATCTCTCGGTCTCCCTCTACGATTATTACCTTCCACGCTTCCCTCCAATAGTAAACTGCTGAACCCCAAACATAATGGAAACTAAATGTGGAAAAATTGAGAGAAGCAACAGGTTCAAGTACCTAGGAGAAGTAATTCAACAAGGCATTTTGGAGGAAGAAACCATTAAAGACAGAGTCAATAAAATGAAACCAGCATACTACTTCACTAGAAACATATATAAGAAATTTGTATTCATTATTGCTAAGGTTACACGCTAGTCTACAGTAATTTGCCCAGAAGCACTTTATGCAGCATAATGTTGAACTCTGAACAAAAAGATGATGATAGAAGTACCAGAAATCACAGAATGAATAATACCCAAAAAATTCTGTGACAAATTAAAAAGCAAATACAATACATAAGACGTCATAATAGCTAACTTTCTACACACAATGAAAAAATTAGAAAAAGAAGACTAGCTTTCTACGGCCACGTTCAAAGGACGAATCCCAACAGACTGACAAAAAATTATTCACTTATTCGGTAATTTAAAAATGGATAACACCAGAAAGAAGTTGGAAGGAACATGGACGATTTCCGGATCACTTCACAAGGAAATGAGGAACGACTGCCACTGAAGGAGAATTTCCAGGACTCCAAAGGTTTCCATGAAAATCTCAAGAAGAAGACTGGAGCCACTTGGAAAGAAGAAAGAACAGAGAAACATCGAAAATTATGAGAGAAATGTGGAAGAAAAGAAAGGAGAAACAGTTGAAATAAGGATATTTCATAGTGGATCATACGTAAAATGGTAATTTAAAGTTATTATAACTAATGAAATCAGTCGTGCACTACGCGTGCCTTTTCTGTTCACAAAGGTGAACATATTTTTGTCCAATGAATCTCAATATTATGCAGTTAGCATAATTTACGTCTCGGGAGAGCTCTCTGTCAGCGGAAGTAGAAATGAGAAATAACGAACTAAAGGTGTGTGTCTACACTGCACAAGTGAGTGTGCTTCAGCATAAATTTCGGTCCTCGATTGCACAATTATTTTTGTTTTACTTCATCTGTTTCAACAGATTAATTTGGCAGTTTCGGACATCTAAAAGACTTGGGGTATTATAAATCATAAGAATTTGACCATGCTTCTGCAAAGTTTAAGAAGTGTATTACAAAAACTTACTTAATATTGCTGTATCAGATGTCAATATCTTTTTCGCTGAAGCATAATGTCACAACATGTCCAAACACGTACATATTGTCTGTGATAATTATAAACACAGATTGATAATTTACAGCAGAAGACCGACTTTCATCAGTACTTGTTCAACAAAGACGGGGAATACTTACGTAAGTCAACTTTTGCAGAACATCTCAAGATCAAGAAATACGCTCTTCCTCCTCCCATTCCGCTTAACAGTGAAAATTCTGCACATAGTTCACGAGGTCTACAAAATGAGCCTTTTAGAAGAGTTCAGAGTATATAAACATTCCTATCTAAATCCAAAGATCAGCTTACTTTGAAAAATATACACTATTTCTGTCGTACGGCATCTTTTATAAAATGGTGAAAATATCCCATTCCTTCTAAATATTCAATTCAGCAATAACGTATGTGGCATACTTGAATGAAATTGGAAAAGGAACAGGTAGTAAGATCCTACTGAATAAAATATGAACAACAGAGCAATTGATGTCCTTTCGTGAGCAAGAAATTTATTTCTGGTGTTTCTTCTTTATGAGAACTGTTGATTAGCAGTGTGACATGTTTTGTTTTGCGAGACTGGAGCAATATTTGTTCACTACGCATTCAGCCGGGTAGACTGAACTCGGTAACTTTTAATGAGCACAAGAAGGATGTTGCGGAAGGGTGAGTTAATTTCACACTCGAGATCGGCAGCTCTATAAGCAGATAGCAGGGCGGCCCGGTATGAGACAACGGGATGGTGTTCCTGGCCCTAATCGAACTCATCAGTCCTGTGAACGACAACACCTCCCTACCGTCTGTGCAGAATCACGTTGTGTTTCGCTGTGGAGTTCAATTTGCCATCGAAGCGGAAAATATAGCAGAAAGTCACGTTTTGCAAACCACTTTTAGTGATCGTGGTAATATACATTTTACTTGCGATCGCATAAATTCGAACCTTACAGAAAAGTTCTAGGGACTGAAGAATGAGGATGGGGGTGCTCTGGTGAAAAATCGCGGTGTTGTGTTAAATTACTTACAGTAGGCAGTGTAAACTTATTTTAGAGTTTGGTAGGTAACCATAACCACATATATTTCCCAGAACACTTGTTAAATAGGAGAATGTTACCGAATTCTATCAAAATAAAAAGCGAAGCCTAGGATGAAGGACGATCAAAGCTTATATGCAAAGAAATAAATGACAATCCGGGAGCCGTGAACACATTAGGGAGGAATAACTGAAGGTTTATTCACAACAATATTACTCATGCTCGTTTGAAGACTATGTCGAAATTGCCAAAATCCCCAAAGGAAATTCAGGTTACCTTATCGCAGGTGGAGATGATAACTACAAAGGGCGAAGTTTTTGTCCTTAATAGTGATGTTGTTTTTTCAACCGACTTCAATCTGTAATAACTTTGTAAGCATGAACCTATACTGACCGACAGTACTTTTGCTCTGGAGGTTCTTACATGCCATTAGTGTTGAGCCTTATAAAAAACAATAAGAAGGAAACACATTTTAAAATCATACAGCATGTTCAGGATGAACGTAGGGAGAGGCATCTGTCTTTTAAGCCAAAGACGTTGGTAACTGGCTTCGAACGGGTCCGCCATGAGAGTATCAGGGTTGCCTTCCCATCAATCAAGATTACTGGTTGTCGGTTTCACCTACCTCAGGCTTGGTAATCGCTATTTTAAGAAAACTTTATTTCTGTTGAACGATAAACGGCCATAATTTGTAAAAAATATTGAAAACTGCGTGTTTCGGTTTATTTTAGTGAGTGAATCTGAATCTGTTGGTGACGTTAACGCCGACTCTTGGTGACAAAATCCAACTGCGAGAATGCATAGATAAATGTAACTGCGAAAGCCTTCAACTTTTTGTAATCACAAAATTTGACTATGAACTTCGCTAAAAGAAAACTGATTTGTTTGAAAGTAAAGTTGGTTCCTGTCAAATTTAATTAAAGAAAAATATATGCTCTACACAATTTGTCTTACCTAGGCGCAAACAGATATCGTAGCTACAGCGCACCTCGATAACAGAGCTGCATAATCTAATTACAAAGATATGCAGAGGTACAATGCATCCTCTAAAAAATATTGTTATTATTCTTAGTTTATAGTTTTTTGATAATGGTTTTTAAATAATTGAAATTTAATTGACTCTCACAATGTGGACAATGACTCTGGTTTAAATGAACTCAATTCCATTTTCATTTCCTTAGACTTAATAGCATTTAATGTTAGTTAAGAAATACTTAAGTTTTCTCCGAAATCACATAGCAACGAATCAAGAATTGCAAAATCTGCACTTACAAAAATTGAACTTCACTTCTATAATCTCTTCGTAACCAAAATTCCAAAGCCTAATTCTTAAATCCGTTTCCCTCTCAATGATCGATAAATTCTAGAAAAACAGAAAGATTCTTGATCTGGATGTCCGACGACGTCTGGCGAAGCAAGAATTCTGCATTGTGAAACGGCTACCGCAAATAAAACAGACTTATTCGTTACCTGTAATCTATTCCTCACAAATAGTATTGTGCCAATGTAAAAATCAATTGTTTTTCTATTCTTCTGATCTCTGTGGACACTGCGCGCATGTCTAAGACATTCAAACCTTACGAGCCTGATTTCAGGCATCCAGAACAAGACAGAATCCTATAAAAATTAACACACACACCTTTCAACATTATTTGCCTTTTTCTAAAACTCGGTTCCAGGCGCTTCAATCCGGAACCGCGCTGTTGCTACGGTTGCAGGTTCGAATACTGCCTTGGGCATGGATATGTGTGATGTCCTTAGGTTGGTTAGGCTTAAGTAGTTCTAAGCTCTAGGGGACTGATGACCTCAGATGTTAAGTCCCATAGTGCTTAGAGCCATTTGAAATATTTTTTGAATACAGTTATTCCTAAAATTAGGTTACTCCTAAAGTTAGTTCTGCGTTATTCACCCTACCAACTGCTGTGTGCACTAAAAAAGTCGCGGACGTTAAAAAATCTTTTTTCTTTTAAATTTTCACAGATATTATTTTATACATATTTCAGATGGCGGAAAATACGAACACTTGGTTTGGGTTCGATATATAAAACCAGACAAGGGAAAGGGCAGTGAGTGCGTAACATATTTGGACTTAGGTACTTAAATCTTCAAGATTTTCCTGATGTTTTTGCTGACTTGGTCAGCATAAAGCTACGAGACCAAAAACTCACCAAAGTTGCCGATTTGTAACTGAAAATTACATCAATGACGAAGAAGATGCGCTATTTCCTCCCCACGCGTGGGCAACAGATTGCACTTGATTTGGAGAACGACTAACGCTTGTAGAAAGCTTCTAATGCCATTTCAATGCTTTCTTGTGAACCTCTTCACCCAGACATCTTCAAGTTTGTGAAAAGTCAGAAGCATGAACAAACTGATCCCTACATAAGAATTAACTCTGCAAGTAATGGTCACGTCATCAAAACAGAGACGGAAACTAGGAAGAAGAAAGCTTCCTACAATAGAAATTAGATTTACTCAGAAATGGTGAAACTGACGCATTAGAATTTGTGAAGTGCGTTTCATACAAAGCAGCAATGAGCAGAGCGTAAGATGAACTCATCTTCTGTAATATCATCCAAGATCCGCGTAACAGCTTTTTGGACATCTTGTGTTGTATGAAAATGGCGTTCCTTGACCGCCGTTTTGACTCTTGGAAACAGAAAAAAGTCGCACAGGGTGATATCTGGTGAATAAGGTGGCTGTGGTAGTACTGAAATTTGTTTTGAGGTTAAAAATTGCTGTACTGACAGAGCAGTATGGGATGGCGCATTATCGTGATGCAGAATCCAATTATCAGCAATGTTGGCCCGGACACAAAGAATTCTTTTACGAAGTCTTTCTAAAATTTCTTTGTAGTAATATTGGTTAACTCATTGCGAACTTTGGCGTTTTGTCTCTGGATCGTGCCGAAAAAACCAACTTTTATCACCGGTGATAACACGGCTCAACATTTCTGGATTGATTTCTGTTTGCTCTAACAGATCGGCTGCCACATTTTTCCGTGTTTCTCGCTGTTGTGGTGTGAGATTTTTGGGGACGATTTTTCACAAACCTTTCACATACCAACATCTTCAGTTATTATTAGATGAACCATTTCTCGATTGATGTTCAGTTCTTCTGCAATCATTTTCACAGATAATCTTCGGTCAGATCGCACAAGTTCATGCAACCTAGCCAAGTTGACATCTGTCCGTGAGGTTGTTGGTCGTCCACTGCGGTCTTTATTTTCAACATTCGTTCTGCCTTCACTAAACATTTTAAGCCAACGAAAAACTTGAGCTCTTGACATAACATGCTCTCCAAAAGCCTTCTGAAGCTTAGCGTAAGTTGTCGTGGCGTTTTCACCTAATTTAACGCAAGAAGAAATGGCATACCATTGCGCAATATTATGCTGTTCCATTTCCGTGATGAGAGACACACACATGTTAACTTATTACAGCATAACTCACGACTGAGCAGTTACATCGATGTGCCGCTTGGACTAGAAGCAGCTTATAGACCAAGGTCAAAGATATTGTGCTTACGAAAGCCTACAGGTTTGCCACATCCTGCATAGAAAATCAGTCTCATTACTTTATTGTCGCACTTCGTTTGCCAAAAACCTCATTTCGATATCTGGAATTGTTTTAGGAAATCAAAGGGGCGTCATCTGACTCGATCTGTATGTGGCCTGCAACGAAATTATTTTTGCGGTGAATTTCAGTAAATACAGAGCAACTGATTGCCGCTATGCATGAAATTTCCTTCTAAATATTCGTGAAACATTGCGCAAATAACTTGGTGGGGACGACCAAGCACGCTATCTTGGACAGGGCCACTGTGCCTGGGGTAGGATGTTTGACTGGAACACATGTCCGAATGAAACAGCCATATTTTACTGTTATTTTAAAGAAATTTTGACATGATATAAACATAACGTAATTTGGGGAATATTGGAGACACACAAATAATACTCAATGGCATGAAATACAGAGTAAATATAATTTCTTATTACACACTAAACATCTGTTCACAAATGCAAGTTATACTATTGTACGATGCATTACTCGAACTCGGTAGTATATACACATGCGTCATTGAGCCACTATTAACAACACTAACAACAGCTTACATTGCATGTTGGATGCAGTGTTAATCTGTATTGCAGAATCTCAAAAGATTCGAGTAAGTTATTGCAGACTATGACATGTCATTTATTATATTTAGAAAGCAAATGACGCCGAAGAAATCGTGCCATCTGTTGCGACACAGAGCAGCAAGTTTGTATACAGATGTATCATAGTAACTGTTCTTATTTTTCTGACGTCACAGAGGATGTGAATGAGAACATTATTATCAATAATACGCTGCATGCAAATGCTTCGTTTTCTATGTAAAAGCAAGTGCTCATGACTCAGGTTTTAGATTTTTTTGTTTCAGTTGTTATTCTTACCATGGTAACAATGAACAGCTAAAATTTGTTTATGATTATAAATCACAGGATAGCTTACGTGAAATGTGTTTACCTTCATTGTTTTTTTGTGACATTGTGGAAAAACAGGCTTCCAAATTACAGAGTTGACACTGAAATTTAAATGAAATTTAAATTACCTGCCTCCAGTATGTAAATTTTCTCTGAGAATATTTCCTGCATTCACATTTCTGATTCCTACATACATTTTCAAACAGAACTACAACAGATTGCAATAGCTACAAATGTAAATAATATTTAGAAATATACTGAAAATGTGCATTACATTTAATTACAGTAATTTCGTAGAAAGAAAAGTTTGTGGCACACTTGCTTCATGATTGCTGAGACCATGCTGTAAATTTCACACTCGTTTTGCAAAGAAGTTCATCCAGCAGTTTTATTATACGAGTGTTACTCGGAAAGTAAGGAACGATCAGTCGCGAAATCGAAAATATAGTGAAAATCTGATGAAGCTTTGCACAGATGCGTTCGGCACTGTCTAGTACGACCTTCGATCGCATCATGTCGCTGTTTTCAGTTCTGGGCTCACAGTGAGAACGTAAAGATGGCTAGAAATTAGCGTCTCCCGCCAAGTATGAGTGCCTGGCGAAAGATTTCGCCTGAAGCTATGCAATCCACATAACATAACTGTCATGCAGTTCGTTCTACATGACAATTCTTGGCCGTACTCTGCAGGGGTAATGAAGATGCTCCTGCAGCGTTTTCGATGGGAAGTGTTTGATAACCCACAATACAGCCCGTAATTGGCTACCCCTAAGGTTCATCTCTGCTCAAATGAACCCCCGTCTATGAAGACAATATTTTGACACAGACTACGAGCTGCAGTCCAAAACAGAAAATTGTCGAAAAGCACTGGCGGCTGTCTTCTATAAAGAGGGAATTGAAAAGTTGGTACAGCGCTACTACAGATGTCGAAGTCTGAACGGCGACTGTGTAGAGAAGTAGCTGGAAGGTGTAGCTAACCGTTCCAAATAAAACTATTTTCATTTTCACTGTTGTTTCCATTTCGCGACATATCGTTCCTTACCTTCCGAATAGCCCTCGTAATATACAGTTTCCTTAACCCTAGCACAAGTACAAAACGACACATAGCTGTATGTAACTTTTATAAGAAAAATGTTTACTTTCATACCCTCTATTATTATTATTTCAGAAAATTAGAACCTTGTGTAATGGTCTGTTACAATCAAACTCATTTGGATTATAGTAAACAAAAGCTATTGTAAACCACATCTCTAACTTCGCACTTCTGCTTTGATAGAACTAACGCATCAGTCGGGTGAATTGTGAATGAGTGCGACGCTTTCATGAAGCAGGAGACTGAAAGAATAGTAATAAATATTGGTTTGAAGAGTAATGAGGAAGACAGTCATCAGGAACCCAACACTAGCGCCAGGCAAGACGCGCGAGTTTTTGTGCTCATGTAAAGATAAGACATTTAGATTCTAATAAATGTTAGTTTAGTACAAACTAGCTTAGCCTCAGCTGCTTCGCTCGCATAGACTGTTTGCTCCATACATAGTTTTTTTTTTTCTCATTAATCGAATTCCTATATTACTCACAAACTGTTACACCTTCTAAACTTTTCACGCTAATTAAGTCCATAGAAGCACCGTCTTTTCCGGATGTACTTCTGACCAAAATGCGACTGTTGTAGCTGGAGTCCAAGTTTTTTGTTAAACTGCCTGTTGCGTTCTTAGCAATTTTCGGCTCCTAACACTTATTTCTTTATATCTAACCGAGAGCAGAAATACCACTTTTAATAGATTTAGTTTTGAAAATATTTTAATATAACGAAATATTTTCTTAAACTTTCATCACCTATTTCACCTCCTTGGGGGTTGAATTTCCATAAACGGTGAAACAAATATTTTTTCAATTTATAACAAAGAAAGAACCCAAATACAAATTTCATAGATTTAGCTTTTAAAATGCTTTCATAATGAAATAATTTCATAACACTTTTCATCCGCTATTTCACTGCCTTAGGAGGTTGAATTCCCAAAAATTCTGAAACAAATTTTTTTTATTTATAACCGAGAAATCAAATACCAGTTTTCATAGAAGTCGCTTTAAAAATGCTTTAGTAATTCTCTAACAATGATTTACTTTCAAAGAAACTATCACCACTGATTTACTCCCTTTGGATTGGATGCCCAAAAATATTGAAATACGTATTTCTTATTTCTAACAGGGAAGCCAAATACAAATTTTTCACAGGTTTTTGCTTAAAAAATTCTTGCATTATGAAATATTTCCATAATAACTTTCATCCCCTATTTCACCCCACAGGGGTTGAAATCCCAAAAACGATGAAACATGTATCTTTTATTTCTAGCCGAAAGGCCAAATTCAAATTTTAACAGATTTAACTTTGAAGTGGTCTCATCGTGCAATATTTTCGTAAAGCATTTCACTCCCTTCTCCAGTCCCCTAGGGATTGAATTTCCCAAAACATCAAAACATGTATTCTGTTACTTCTAATCGAGAAGTCAAATACCAGTTTCAATAGATGTAGCTTCAACAGACTTTAGTAATTCTTTAATAATGATTTATTTAAAAAAATTCACCTAGTATTTCACCCTCATAAGGGTTAAATTTCCAAAAGTGCTAAAACACATATTTCTTTATTTGTGACCGAGAAGCCAAACATCCCTTAAGTGGTGAAAGTTCGATATATCCCTTCTTAAACGACGTCTACAGTATACTTACTCATTAAATACGAGTACTAGTGCGTTTCTAAGGCTACTATTACATGTATCAATTTTCTTTATGTATTAGTCCAGAAAACTCGAAAAGGTTGTAAGGTCAGGTTGTAGCCGTATATTTCTTTACGTTTTGGCACAGTTAACTTAGAGGTTCCCGTTCAATCTTTCTGATTTTCTCTCCAACAATTTAAGTAGATCCATTCATTATTAAGTTAGTATTTTCGGAAAGCTGCGTAAATCTTAAGTTGTTCGATTTAGAAACTTTCGCAGTAGTAGTTTGTTTACATACAGCTTGTGTACATAAAACTTAATTGAAAGTTACATTCTATTGCGATCAAGTTAATTAACAGATACTGCAGTTACGTGAATGCGGAATTCTTGTTGTAAGCGGAAATTATTAACTTTTTAAGTCATGTAATACACCTGAAGCGCTAACCTATAGGCCTAATTTTTGCGGTTCGTAAATAACGAAAATTCGTGTAGTGTAAAGTGTGTTATACTATTTTAAGCGTGTAATCTGTGTTCCTGTACGCGATAAGTGTAGATGTTGCCGTAGGATAGTCAAAAAGCGAAGTTACATGAAGACTGTGGCATGGAATTTCACTGGAGTGACTGCAGTGAGAAACAGAACGGGGAACGCAACGAGGTTTTCCAACGGACCTGTAGGCCTTGGAAAAAAAAAGAAACACTCAGAATTTGAGCTACATAGGGGGAAAAGATCAAGGGAAACGGGTACATGTAACAAACAATGGGCGAAAAGGGATCAGCTCTTCAGTTTCATCCGCATTTAAGCTGACCGTATCGAATAAATTTGACTTGTTACCTGAAGTAAGGGGAGAACAGCCTCACCCAGTTGTAGGTCACAATAGGATGCAGCAGACTCCTAGCAAATAAACTCTTTAAACATCTGTAAAGAGAGAGTAGGAAAAAAAGAGTGCTAGGCAGTAACCGTTGGAGAGGCGTAGGCCATATGGTTCAGGACAGAGCATGAACAGCGTACCAGGTCACAAGCACTGTGAATCCAAATGCTAGCCTTAGTCAGTTGACAGAGGACATACGAAATTTGTGCATGGGTTCTGGTAAAGAGGGTCAGGTTATTGTACTGGGTGGAGCAGGGGACAGCCTGGCTAAGGACAGAAATTACAGCATTAAGGGCGACCTGGTTGGAATAGGAGTAGCAACTACACAGGCAAATGTGAGTTTTGCGAAGATCCTGCAGCGCCATGACCAGCCCTATGTTAACAATGCTGTGAGCCGTATGGATACCGAGTTGAGCAGGCTGCTGCTGAATGAAATGAAATCTCATATGAGTACAGTGCCTGTTGTCGCAGTTGGCAGTTGGAGATATACCAGACATGGCTTACATCTAAATAGAAGAGGGAAAGAAAAGAGAAATATAGTCTGGATGAGCTTCTTGCAGATAATGTATGGGGGGGGGGGGGGGAGAGCACTATCCCACAAAGCAAGATCACTGGATCACTGTGATTACTGGTGTCAGAGAGGCACCATTTTTAGTTTAGAATCAGACTGAGACATTCTGTTTTGAAAAAAGTCAGACTAACAAAAGAGCCCCACAAAATGCTTCATGGTGAACAGAAAAGTAAGTTCATCAAAACATTAGAGGACTGAGTAATAAAGTAGAGGAGCTTCTTGTTTGTTAGCAAAATATAGACAGCTCTGAAAAGATAAACATCCTGTACCTAACTGAGCACCAGATAAGCACAGCGTTAGATAAGTTAAATATAAAAGGTTACACTCTAGCAGCTTACACATGCAGGACTAATGTGGGAAAAGGAGAAGTTGTTGCATATATTAAGATAGAGCACAAGGTCAAAAATATTGAGGCTAGTAGATTCTGTAGCGAATAGAAGTGCATGCTTGTGGATTAATACTGAAAAATAGAACCCCACTAGGAAACTCTAGGAAATTTAGAACTGTCTGGGAGTAAACTTTCTAAACTATTCCAATAGGAAAAATGATCTGGAAACCTAACTTGGATCTTTCAGTTTGATCTCAGTAATTAACTTTCCAACACACGTGGATAAAGACACTAGTATCCTAACTGATAGTGCCTTCTTTGATGAAACTGAAACCAAGAAAAGAATTGTTTGACCAGTAGCAAATGCTGTCTCTGATCATGATGTACAGTTAATTAGGGTAAATAACATAGTGCCTTACAGTGTGAATACTCTTCAGTGACAATCAATTACAATAATGAATGACACCAGGACAAATGTTTTGAAGAATAGTTTACAAGAGATGACCTGGGATGAAATTTATAATGAACCAAATGCAAACTCAAAATTTAATGCATTCCATTACAAGTTCATATCATTATTTGAAGATACCTTTCCATATAAGCTAATCAGAACCGACTTTTAATAGCCACGTAAAAAACCATGGATCACTAGAGTGATTGTGAAAGGAAAAGGAAAATGTATCTATTGGCAAGAATAAGTAGAGATCGTGCAGTAGTTGCACACTAGAAAAACTACCCAAAATTACTAAGAAAAATTATTAAAAATCAAGGAATATGCACGTAATACAAGAAATCAGTAATTCCCGACAACAGGCCTAAGGGTATATGGAATGTAGTGAAGTGAAAGACGGTACAACTAGCCACAGAACAGGATAACATCACTACAGAACTGAATGGAAGGGCTGCAAATGGTGAGTCAGAGGTAGTAAATGAAGTAAAAATTATAGGGACAAAGAATTCAGGAGAAAAATCACAGCAGTATATTCAAAAAGGAACCCTCATAAAATAATGTCATATCACTGTATCACCAACTTTTCCTTCAGAAATTAGGAAAATTATACATTCTTTCGGAAACGAAACCTCATTTGTTTTTCACAGTGTTTCCAAAAGTGTATGAGACTTTTCCTAATGGTTATCCTGCTCAGTAATTGCTCTCTAAACAGCATCCCACACGAGAAAAGCACTTGCGTCTTTACCTGACGTTGCTCACACATTAGGAAATCAGTGTCTGCACGGTTCGGTTTAAGAAAGGACACCTCTATAACGTCGTAAGGTTTATCCACACACCTCTACTTTCAATCCCGGCAGCTAACTCGCTGCATATACGATTAATAACCTGAAGGTGTCGACCTGCAGTCAAATAGTCTATGCATTGGCTAGAATTGCGAATTAATAAAATGTACAGAAATACACTGAAGAGCCAAAGAAACAGGCGCATCTGCGTCATACCGTGTAGGACCCCCGCGAGCACACAGAAATGCCACAACACGACTTGGCATGGACTCGACTAATGCCTGAAGTAGTGCTGGAGGGAACTGACACCATGAATCCTGCAGGGCTGTCCATAAATCCATAAGAGTACGAGGGGGTGGAGATCTCTTCTGAACAGCACGTTGCAAGGCATCCCAGATATGCTCAGCAACTGCACGTCTGGGGGGGTTTGGTGGCCAGCAGAAGTGTTTAAACTCAGAAGAGTGTTCCTGGAGACACTCTGTAGCAATTCTGAACGTGTGGAGTCTCATTGTTCTGCTGGAATTGCCCAAGTCCGTCGGAATGCACAATGGACATGAAAAGATGCAGGTAATCAGACAGGATGCTTACGTACGTGTCAGCTGTCGGAGTCGTATCTAGACATATCAGGGGTCCCATATCACTCCAACTGAACACGCCCCACACCGTTACAGAGCCTCCACCAGCTTGAACAGTCTCCTGCTGACATGCAGGGTCCATTGATTCATGAGGCAGTCTCCTCTCGATGCAACGAGACTCGTCCGACCAGGGAACAAATTTTCAATCATCAACAGTCCAATGTCGGTTTTGACAGGACCAGGCGAGGCGTAAAGCTTTGTGTCGTGCAGTCATCAAGGGTACACGAGTGGGCCTTCGGCTCCGAAAACCCGTATCGATGATGTTTCGTTGAATGGTTCGCACCCTGGCACTAGCTGATGATCCAACACTGAAATTTGCAGCAATTTGCGGAAGGGTTACACATCTGTCACGTTGAACGATTCCCTTCAGTCATCGTTGGTGCCTGTTCTTGCAGGATCCTTTTTATGTCACAGTGATATTGGAGATTTGATGTTTTACCGGATTCCTGATATTCACGATACACTCGTGACATGGTTGTACGGGATAATCCCCACTTCATCGATACCTCGGAGATGCTGTGTTCCATCGCTCGTGCGCCGACTATAACACCACGTTCCAAATGACTTAAATCCTGGTAACCTGCCATTGTAGCAGCAGTAACCGATCTAACAACTGCATCAGACGCTTGACTTATACACTCCTGGAAATGGAAATAAGAACACCGTGAATTCATTGTCCCAGGAAGGGGAAACTTTATTGACACATTCCTGGGGTCAGATACATCACATGATCACACTGACAGAACCACAGGCACATAGACACAGGCAACAGAGCATGCACAATGTCGGCACTAGTACAGTGTATATCCACCTTTCGCAGCAATGCAGGCTGCTATTCTCCCATGGAGACGATCGTAGAGATGCTGGATGTAGTCCTGTGGAACGGCTTGCCATGCCATTTCCACCTGGCGCCTCAGTTGGACCAGCGTTCGTGCTGGACGTGCAGACCGCGTGAGACGACGCTTCATCCAGTCCCAAACATGCTCAATGGGGGACAGATCCGGAGATCTTGCTGGCCAGGGTAGTTGACTTACACCTTCTAGAGCACGTTGGGTGGTACGGGATACATGCGGACGTGCATTGTCCTGTTGGAACAGCAAGTTCCCTTGCCGGTCTAGGAATGGTAGAACGATGGGTTCGATGACGGTTTGGATGTACCGTGCACTATTCAGTGTCCCCTCGACGATCACCAGTGATGTACGGCCAGTGTAGGAGATCGCCCCCCACACCATGATGCCGGGTGTTGGCCCTGTGTGCCTCGGTCGTATGCAGTCCTGATTGTGGCGCTCACCTGCACGGCGCCAAACACGCATACGACCATCATTGGCACCAGGGCAGAAGCGACTCTCATCGCTGAAGACGACACGTCTCCATTCGTCCCTCCATTCACGCCTGTCGCGACACCACTGGAGGCGGGCTGCACGATGTTGGGGCGTGAGCGGAAGACGGCCTAACGGTGTGCGGGACCGTAGCCCAGCTTCATGGAGACGGTTGCGAATGGTCCTCGCCGATACCCCAGGAGCAACAGTGTCCCTAATTTGCTGGGAAGTGGCGGTGCGGTCCCCTACGGCACTGCGTAGGATCCTACGGTCTTGGCGTGCATCCGTGCGTCGCTGCGGTCCGGTCCCAGGTCGACGGGCACGTGCACCTTCCGCCGACCACTGGCGACAACATCGATGTACTGTGGAGACCTCACGCCCCACGTGTTGAGCAATTCGGCGGTACGTCCACCCGGCCTCCCGCATGCCCACTATACGCCCTCACTCAAAGTCCGTCAACTGCACATACGGTTCACGTCCACGCTGTCGCGGCATGCTACCAGTGTTAAAGACTGCGATGGAGCTCCGTATGCCACGGCAAACTGGCCGACACTGACGGCGGCGGTGCACAAATGCTGCGCAGCTAGCGCCATTCGACGGCCAACACCGCGGTTCCTGGTGTGTCCGCTGTGCCGTGCGTGTGATCATTGCTTGTACAGCCCTCTCGCAGTGTCCGGAGCAAGTATGGTGGGTCTGACACACCGGTGTCAATGTGTTCTTTTTTCCATTTCCAGGAGTGTATATGCGTTGCCGACTGCAGTGCCGTATTCTGCCTGTTTACATATCGCCGTATTTGAATACGCTTGCCTATACCAGTTTCTTTCGCGCTTCAGTGTACAGAATAAAGATAAATGAATTATTTAATAAAAAGGGCTCTATGTTCGTAATAGATGAAGATGACACAGACTTAAGCTGAATAATGTTGATTTGTGGAACTATATCTCAAGTAAAGAGGAAGTGGTCTTACGCTCTTCAGTTAAGATACAGACAGAAAATAACCTAATCAGATGCAGTAAAGTTGCGTTGAGAGCGTTACGAGAATGGTAACAGAATCAGCTAGCTAAATAGACATCCAAGATGAGCGAACAAGAGCGCTCATAGCGTAGTTTGTAGGGGAGGGAGAATTCCTGGGCTGTAGAGTATTTTTAATATTTTGGAAGACGAATGGTGACTTATAAGCAGCCATAACGAAATTCCATTTCCGATCCTTTTAAAAACCTGCATAACATCGATTTTTAAATCTTTTCTTGAGATAAAAACACCTGGCGTCACTATATTTTTCCCTTTCCCTAAGAGCTGGGGAGGGGGTTGGGGGGGGGGGGGTGAGGCAGCCCCCTCGTACCCCTGGATACGGGTGCCCTCGTGCGCGGGAACTAAGTCCATATGGTGATCACAATCCACGAAATATTCACCGGCTCACACTAGTTCATAGTTCAACATGATTATTTACAAATGTACGTACGGAGGATGACGAGTAGAAACTCTTGCTCTGTCTATTCTTAGTTCCGTAATACAATTGGAAAAAATTAGAGCATCGTAGGGGCCATTCACTGCCCAAGATCAATCACCTACGTGACTGAATAAGGCGCTATACTACAGACAGGTCTGCCTTCTTAAAGAACGAATGTAAAACTGTCTTCTTCAAGAACAAAACGAAAACTATTCTGAATCGCTCCATTGAGCACACCACTCCCAAAAGTCTCCGCCTCCACTTGATTCTAGTGGTATTCTGCCACTGCCTGCTTGTGCTTTGGCTGAAGTATATCCTCACCAAAAATCATTGTTCATAAGTTCTACAGCCACGATTTGACTCAACTCAACCACTTCCCACACTAAACTAATATATTAAACCAATATTCAAATAAAGAAATGTTGTAAATATTTGGTCACATTGCACTTTTCACTATAAATATGAATAAAGGTTTATTCATAAATAAATAAGCCAGTTTTTTTGTACCAATGCACACTCATTAAATGACAACAAATTCTCGTTAAGTTTTGTTTAAACAACTATTTACATTTGGTTGATATTAGTGTCTTTTGGCACTTGTTACAAGAATGGTGTCAGCTAGCACAAGCGTATTTTTTGAGACCTACCTAAGGCGTAAATCACAGTATTTTCCTGGATAAATTGCCATATTTAACCAAAAGAAAGAAGAAAGAAGTATTTAGCAATATAGTCTGGGGATGCAATTCTGACTGGGGAGAAATTACATATGGGTTTCCCCAAGGCTCAATCTTAGATCCACTATTGTCCCTCATTTATGTAAACGATCTTCTGTCTAACATATAACGAGTAGAATTAGTTCTTTTTGTAGATGACACTACTGTTGTAATCAATCCAAGCATACATAAACAAACAGAAGAAATGGTAACCATTGTTCTTAAAACTATCATTGACTGGTCTCCCTCTTAAATTTAAAAATATACAACGTATACAGTTTTGCACAACTGGGGGTATTAAACCAATGATAAGTGTAACATACGTGAGAAAGTAATAAATAGGGTGGAAACTTCAAAATTCTTAGGAGTCCATATTGATGAGGATTTAAATTGGAAGACCACGTTTTGGACCTTCTACAACGATTTACTTCAAACAGATTTTGCACTTAGAATCACTGCAAATCTTGGGGAGAGAAAAATTAGCAAGTTGACGCATTCTGCTTATTTTCACTCAATAATGCTATATGTAATAACGTTCTGGGGTAAGTCATCTTTAAGAAACAATGAATTCATTGCTCAAAAATATGCCGTAGGAATAATATGTCGCGCTTACCCACGATCATCTTATACACATCTGTTTAAGGGCATGCCGACTACTGTTTCATAGTATATTTATCTCCTCATGAAGTTTGTTGTAAGTAAAATACTACACTTCAAAAGGAACAATAATGTACATAATTACAATACCAGAAGGTAAAATGGCGTTCACTACTCCATGTTAACGTTATCTTCAGCACAAAAAAGGGTGCACAATGCTCCATCGAAAATTTTTGATCACTTATCTTTCCATTAAATACGACCGACCGACTTAAGTTTCGTTTGAAGCATGTTCACAGCAATAAGTTATTGTTGTTTCGAGGAAAAGGACTCGCTGGCAACTGTCTGCTTGTCTTCTGTTTTACATCATGCGACTCTGGGGAGAACATTAAACGTATCTCTAGTACTTAACATTGCTGCATGATTTTTGGCCCCAAAACACGCTGACAAAGTTATTTGATTCACTGCAGTGCTTATTCCTACGAACTGGTTGACGCACTAAAAAAAAAAAAAAAAAAAAAAAAAAAAAAAAAAAAAAAAAAAAAAAAAAAAAAAAACGCAAATACGAAGTGACAGATTACGCTTCATTCTTTTAAACTTTAAAGTATTCAGAGTTAACTCGATACAGGAAAGAAATACCAAGAGACAGCTGTCGAGCATTTTTACATGTCAGCCCTTATGCAAATAATGCAGACTGACACATTTTGATTTGAAATGCGAACAAAGAGTCTTAAGGTAGCTAATTTCGTGATGTGCTGAAACGAAAAAAAATTTACGCAGAAGTAAATCTAATTATGTAGCCAATCAATTGTGCTTAGTAGATTATGTTCATAAAATACAAAGTACCCTATTTATAGCGCAAAAAAAGTGGATCACGCGCAAACTTCACCTTTACTAACGCTGCGAAACTAAGAATTTCCTTCCAAGCTGTACCTTTTGTCACATAAATAACAAACCTACGTGTGATACATAACGAAGTAGCAACATTCATGGCTAAGAAAATGGTACGACGCATGATTAAAAAGGGACGGAAATTTTTGTTTTTCTTAAAGAACCTTTATTTATACCGCAACATCAACTCCCCCTCAGATACAATACACCTATGGCAGCATTTTTCCCAATTTTGGAATCACTTCTGGAGCTCACTTTTCGTTATGGTGCCCAGGCCCTTCAGCGATTCTGTTTTTATCTCATCTCAAAATAAGGACCTTCCATGGTTCTCTTTACCCTCAGGATTAGAAATAAGTCGGCGAATACGGTGGCTGAGGTAACACGACGGTTTTATTTTTTGCCAAAAAATCACGAAGAAGCATTGAGGTGTGAGCGGCAGCATTATCGTGATGCAATTTCCAAGAATTGTTTTGCCGCAATCCTGGTCGTTCTCTTCAGATTGCTTCACGCAAACAGCGAATAACTTCCATGTACTTTTCCCCACTGACAGGACGACCATGAGGCAGGAACTCATGAAGCACTATCCCGTTGCAATCGAAGAAAACAGTGAGAAGAACCTTCACATGTGATCGAACTGGAGGGTCCTGGCTCTTTATGCAGTTTCCACTGGGACAATTGGGCCTTGGTTTCGACATCATACCCGTCTAACCATGTTTCGTCATCTGTTATATCCTACTTGAGAAGCTCTGGATCGTATTCGACTTCATTCATCAATTCTTGGGATATGTGTACGCGACGTCGCTTTTGGTTGAAATTCAACAATTTCGGATAAACTTTGCTGCTACACGTTTCATGCCCACAACATCTGAAAAAATTGCTTACCATGAGCCAGAGGATATTACCACATCATCATCAACCTCTCTGATGGTGATTCGGCGATTTTCCAGACCCGTTTCCTCTACTTCTTCCACACTGTCGTCAGTAACTGATGTGCTAGGGCGCCCACGGCGGTCGTCGTCTTCAACATCTTCTCGACCTTCTTTGAAACGTTTATACGATTGGTAAACTCTTGTCTTACTCATACTGGATTCGCCAAAAGTCACATGCAACATTTCAAAGGCGGTACTGCAATTTATTCCATCTTTTAAGCATAGCTGCGCGAAATTAGCCGAGCGGTCTCAGGCGCTGCAGTCATGGACTGTGCGGCTGGTGCCGGCGGAGGTACGAGTCCTCCCTCGGTCATGGGTGTGTGTGTTTGTCCTTAGGATAATTTAGGTTAAGTAGTGTGTAAGCTTAGGGACTGATGACCTTAGCAGTTCAGTCCCATAAGGTTTCACACACATTTGAACATTTTTAAGCATAATTTATTGCAGATTCTTTGATCCATCTTTTTCAATAGTAAAAATTCACCGAGCACTGAAAACACGTAGAACTTATTCGATTGTCGACAATAAACTAAATATTCAAAACAGCTGAAAATACGAATCAGGACCTCGTGTACCAAGAAGGTAAAAAAATTTCTAAATCGGGTGTATGAAGCCAGCGAATGTTCTCGTAAGTAGTTTTTGCTCTTAGCTTGGTTGGTTATCTCAGATATTTGAAATGTGTACACATCGCTACAGCTATTGCATCTACGGCGAACAACGACACAAGTGTTGATTTTTTCTTTCTCGATTGTCTGCTTGCAGCTAGGTCAATGATACCTTGCGCTGCCAAAAATAATGTAGCAAGGAACTACAAGTTGAAGTGGCGCGCTACCCCTCCAACAGTGAGTTAACAAAAATAATCATTATATTATCTGTATCATGAAAATACCTTATTTCACCTTCTTTCTCGCGAAAAGAATGTGAAGGCAACATTAGAGATAGTCGAGCTCACACCGAGGCTTGCCGACAATCGAAAACATGAGCGGAAAAACAGGCTAAACTTCAAATGTAAAGGTTTAGAGATAAGTGTTGTCACCTGTTGCTGGGTACGGAAACTATCAAAATTGACATTGGTGTCAACCGTAAGTGATATTTAGGGGTGAGACCAAAGTCAGTTTTGTGAGCCCGTACCCAGCAGCAGGTGGCAACACGTATTTCTAAGCTTTTGCATTTGAAGGATAGCCCGTTTTTCCGCGCATGTCTTCAATCGTTCTTCCCCCGAAACATTCGCGACTGGAACAAGAAAAGGCGAAAATGACAGCAGTAAACAAAATACCCGCCGCCACACACCGAAAAGTGGATTGCAGAGTATAGCTGTGGGTGTAGATCTAGACTCCAGATTTCTTTTGAAAAAGCAAAATTTCTGAAAAAAACTTCAACGTTCTCCCTTGATACTCGAAGAAAAAAACGTTAAAGATAGGAAAAGTTGAAGGCTGCAAATATCACGGGGATATGCTCGTGATTACCACTAATGACAAGAACTCCAGAACTGAGAGCAATCGGGAGATCCTCCACAAGATAATGGGCCAAAACATTGTGAATGGGCAATATATGCTACGAGGACGGGAAAAACTGCACCAAAAAATTAACGATTAATCGAGCCAGTTATTAAATAGGCTAAATTTTTACGGACGTCTCGGATGGATGAGAGAAGGCTAACAAAACGAAACTGTGATACACTTGAGAGCAAACCTAAAGTTTGCGACAGATGGTTCATGGAGGTGAGAAAGGATCCTGAACGGGATGAATTAAATCGAGATGACATCTCACAATCAGACCGGACAAAGTATACAGGGTGTTACAAAAAGGTACGGCCAAACTTTCAGGAAACATTCCTCACACACAAATGAAGAAAAGATGTTATGTGGACATGTGTCCGGAAACGCTTAATTTCCATGTTAGAACTCATTTTAGTTTCGTCAGTATGTTCTTCCACCTACGCTCAATGGAACACGTTATCATGATTTCATACGGGATACTCTACCTGTGCTGCTAGAACATGTGCCTTTACAAGTACGACACAACATGTGGTTCATGCACGATGGAGATCCTGCACATTTCAGTCGAAGTGTTCGTACGCTTCTCAACAACACATTCGGTGACCGATGGATTGGTAGAGGCGGGCCAATTCCATGGCCTCCACGCTCTCCTGACCTCAACCATCTTGACTTTCATTTATGGGGGCATTTGAAATCTATTGTCTACGCAACCCCGGTACCAAATGTAGAGACTCTTCGTGCTCGTATTGTGGACGGCTGTGATACAATACGCCATTCTCCAGGGCTGCATCAGCCCATCAGGGATTCCATGCGACGGAGGGTGGATGCATGTATCCTCGCTAACGGAGGACATTTTGAACATTTCCTGTAACAAAGTGTTTGAAGTCACGCTGGTAAGTTCTGTTGCTGTGTGTTTCCATTCCATGATTAATGTGATTTGAAGAGAAGTAATAAAATGAGCTCTAACATGGAAAGTAAGCGTTTCCGGACACATGTCCACATAACATATTTTCTTTCTTTGTGTGTGAGGAATGTTTCCTGAAAGTTTGGCCGTACCTTTTTGTAACACCCTGTATATCAGTAATCGTCAGCTTTCAGAAACAGGGGATGGACAGATCAAAGGAGGCAGCCTCCCAGAGAAAGAATGCAAAGATTTTGCACTGCAAATGATACTGTCAGAAACAGGTACTTGCCACATAATGTGATACGTAATGGCTGTTATCGAATAAAAAATAACGTTAACTAGAGTTTTGCTCGCGGTTTCATCCGCATACGCATGTATCGCGTACATATAACCTATATTTGTGCAAATGTTTCATTATATTTGTATGTGGAATGTAGTCGATTTAAATCAGGTGGTGCTGAGGAAATGAGACCGTGAAGTAGTAGATGCGTTTTGTATTTGGGCAGTAAAATAACTGATGACGGCCGAAGTAGAGGGGATATAAAATGTAGACTAGCAATGGCAAGAAAAGTGTTTCTGAAGAAGAGGAGTTTGTTAACATCGAGTATAGATTTAAGTGTCAGGAAGCCGTTTCTGAAAGTATTTGTATGGAGTGTAGCCATGTATGGAAGTGAAACATGGACGATAAACGGTTTGGAGAAGAAGAGAATAGAAGCTCTTGAAGTGTGGTGCTACAAAAGAATGCTGAAGATTAGATGGGTAGATCAAGTAACTAATGAGGAGGTACTGAACAGAACTGGTGATCAAAGAAATTTGTGACACAATCTGACTAGAAGAAGGAAGGAATCGGTTGATAGTACGCGTTCTGAGACATAAAGGAATCACTAGTTAAATATTGGAGGGAAGTGAGTGGAAGTAAAAATCGTAGAGGGAGACCAAGAGATGAATAAAGTAAGCAGATTCAGAAGGATGTAAGTTGCAGTAATTACTCGGAGATGAAGAAGCTTGCACAGGATAGAGTAGCATTGAGAGCCGCATCAAACCAGCCTTCGGACTGAAGACCACAACAACATCTGCAGCGAAGTTCGTCTCACAGTTTGAAACGTCCCCTCTGGAAATTTATAAATTACTGTTCTGGTAAACCTCTTACGTTATTTGATTTTCAAACAGCTGAGCAAAACTGAAAGTGCTCAGACACTTCTCTCTTTACTTATTCTGATCACCAATAAAATGACACACAATACTTTCAGCGCAACGCAACCTGACTTTCAGTAATCCCTATACCTTTCATGAATCACTTACCTCACAAAAATCTTCGTTACTCGAACTACTGCAATACAGCGAGCGCCAATACTGCCAACTAAATAAAAGATTCTAACTACTGAAGGCACTAACTACTGATAGGCGTAGTTAGCAAATGAAAGATTTTGGTAAGTAATAAACAATGTATTTACCTTAATAGTGTTCAAAACTCATAATATATATATATCAGTCCCACAAATTTCCTTTTTCTGACGGACACACGTCCAGACCGTCCGCTATCAAAATTCTGCCATCTCTCTCCCCACATCCACCACTGCTGGCGGCTCACCTCCAACTGCCCAACACTTCAATAGCAAATATTCCAACAATGCCAACCAGCCACAGACTGCACACAGCACAGCCCGCGATTTTCATACAGAGCGCTTCGTGGCGTTACCAACATAAAAACCTAAACAGTCTAATTACAAGTTTCATTTCTTGGGAATGGTTTCCATTTTTTTTTCCTTTCCATGGAATATGAAATACTTATGGTTCGTTTGAAGCATGTTCACAGCAATATGATATTGTCGTTTCGAGAAAAAAGACTCGCTGGCAACTGTCTGGTTGTCTTCTGTTTTAGATCATGCGACTCTGGGGAGAACATTAAACGTATCTCTAGTACTTAACCTTGCTGCATGATCTTTGGCTCAAAAATACGCTGAGAAAGTTATTGACTCACTGCAATGCGTATTCCTACGAACTGGTTGACGCACTGAAACAAAATACGCAAATACGAAGCGACAGATTACCCTTCATTCTTTTAAACTTTAAAGTATTCAGAGTTAACTACATACAGGAAAGAAATACCAAGAGACAGCTGTCGAGCATTTTTACATGTCAGCCCTTATGCAAATAATTGGACAAATAGTGAGTCACGTATGTAGAAAAGTTTGTTGAAGTATCTCCAGACGTTCCTGAGTTATGCGTGTATGTCATCCCCTTTTCACTGCAACCCCGACCCCTGTGAGTGGAATGTGGTTCTTACTCCGACAGAACTTCTTCCCAGATTTTAAGTAATACAAGGTGTGCGGGAAAAGAAATGAGATGACAATACAGCGAGCGATCTGGTAACGCTGTGTTATTCTACTTGGCTAGACCGATGTGTTCATCCCCTCCAGATGCTCATTCCGAGTTTCAAATTCAAATGGCTCTGAGCACTATGGGACTTGACATCTGAGGTCATCAGTCCCTTAGAACTTAAACCTAACTAACCTAAAGACATCACACACATCCATGCCCGAGGCAGGATTCGAACCTGCGACCGTAGCGCTCGCGCGGTACCAGACTGTAGCGCCTAGAACCGCTCGGCCACTAAGGCTGGCTCCGAGTTTCATTTCTGTACAGCAGTCAGTATTTTTGGGAGCCCCATCAGTGAAGTTGTGTGTTACTAAGATAGAACAGCGACATTTAGAGCAACGTTATGCAATCAAAATTAGTGTTAAACTCGAGGAATCCACGAATGTGATCTTCGCAAAATTGAAGCAGGCCTACGGGGAGCACAAGTTTTTCGCTGGAACAAATAATTTTTGTAAGACTGAGAGATCACGTGAAGATGGACTTCGCTCAGGGTGACCTTCAGCTCCAGAAACAGGCGAAAACGTCGAATGTGTGCCCCCTCTTGCGAGATCAGGCCGACGTTTTAACAATAGGGACGATGGATGAGCTGTTAAACATATTCACCGTACATCAAATTTCGACCGAAGTTTTACATATGCGAAAGGTCCGTGCCGAAATGGTTCCGTAAAACCTCATAACTGAGCATAAGGACAACCGAAGAAGCATGTGTGTTGATCTTCTTAAGAGGACTGCCAATGACCACGAATGGTTTAGTCATGTGACCGCAGGTGATGAATCTTGTATTTTTAAGCACGATCCTGACAGAAAATGGCAGTGGGCATAATGAGACACCTCCTCGACGGGAAAAAAACTCTAATGAACAAATCAAAAATGAAAACAATGTTGTGCTGCTTTTTTGACAGGATGAACTGCCCACCAAGTGTTTTACAAAGATGTCCCTGGAAGTCTCGGGAAAAGGGTGAATCGAGTGAGAGCGGACATTGCAAACAAGTAGATGCTTCATCCTGACAGCACTTCATGTAACACGGCGACTTCCATCACGGATTTTCTGACCTCAAAATGGATTCGTGGTGTTTCTCAGCCCTCCTGTTCACCTGATTTGAATCCTCGTCACTTTTTTCTTCTCCTGGAATTGAAGAACGTCTTAAAAAGACGTCGTTTTGGGACTCTGGAGAACATTCAAAAGAACATTACTGACACGTTAAAGGCCCTACCAGTTGAAGCCTTTCAACGCTGCTACCAACACTGGTGTAATGCTGCCGAAGGGAAATTCTTTGAAGGGCGTAATGGTACTTGAATTACGTAACCATTACGGCACGTCACCTGAACCTCTCGATACCATATAATATTCTACTGTTTTTCTGTAAAGTAGTTGACATATTTCTGAGACAACATTCAGATTTGATTTCATTAATGTAGAGGTACTTTGATACATCGATATGTTTGAATTGCAATGACATTATTCTTATGTATATTCTTTCTTTTGTCACTATGATCTTTGACGTAACTCTTGATTTTTGGGCGCATAAGCGATTATTAGTTAGTTTTGTTAGAGAGTCGGACCTTGAAAAAGCCAAGTCTTGGACGTCATGTTGGAAAGACGCATATTGTAGTTAGCTTATAAAGTGAGAGGAAGAGGTTTTCAAGTATGTTTTGTATTGTGAAGTGATGTTTTGTGTGTTACGTGATATTGCAACAAAAGCAATAAAAAGGAAATGTAACTTAAATTCGGAGTGCTGATTTTTTTTTTTGCATCACCATTGTGCTAACTTTGAAAGATTTAATTTTGAAGAATGGTTTGTGAAGCGCATCTACAAAACTTTTGAATACAGCAGAATGAAACCTAGGCCTCTTTGCATCCGAGCTTGGAATCATCACCACCTAGATTTTCGACGATTGTGCCATGATTTTACAACGAGACCAGCGTGGGAAACACGAAAAGATGAGTGCCTAGTTTATTCATTATTACATGAAATGACTTTATTAACTGTATTCTAATGACACCTGCCACATAATGACTTTGTTGTTGCCCGAAAATGCAGTA
Organism: Schistocerca piceifrons; assembly: GCF_021461385.2. Classification (NCBI taxonomy): domain Eukaryota; kingdom Metazoa; phylum Arthropoda; class Insecta; order Orthoptera; family Acrididae; genus Schistocerca; species Schistocerca piceifrons. The sequence continues at coordinate 381,286,849 of NC_060145.1, forward strand.
TTTAGCAGTGTGAGTAACACCACAATCATTATTAAATTTTGACCTTTGTTGTGGTAGGGTTGTTAGAAGGGGACATCATCGTTGTTTAAAAAATATGAAAACTTTGGTAGATAAAAAATTAATCTCATTACTTTTCTCACACATCTTGTATGTGTATCAAGTTTGGACGAAATAGATGAGTGGTTTAGGAGATCAGATTTTTTTGGCGTATAGACGACAGATAATCCGCAAAAGCTGTAACCAAGGTGTGGTGTGTAGCCGACACTGACTGTCAAGTCATCCTCCCTTTCTTGGTACGGCAGAGTATTTCAACCTCGCGACTCTTGCGAGAAGCGCAGCTGTGGCGCGACAGTGGCGCCGCGAGCGGCGGCCGTGTGCAGCACAGGAGGCGGAGTGCGGTCCCGCTCAGTGTTCGGTGCGCGCTGGCCGGAGCGTGTGGTGCGAGGCTATGGCTCCCGCGGGCGACTGCTCCAGCCCGCTGCTGCAGGAGCCGGGCGCGGCCGCGGAAGCGGGCGACCGGCACGCCATCAAGTGTGTGCTCGTGGGCGACGGCGCCGTGGGCAAGACCGCGCTCGTCGTCAGCTACTCCACCAACGGCTTCCCCAGCCGATACGTGCCCACCGCCTACGACACCTTCACAGGTGCGTCCACCTCATCAGTACATACATTTACCATCTTAGAGTTCCAAGGTTCGAAACCTGACTACTAACAGGGAATTTTTATTCTGGTAACGTCACTTTTCACCAATACCCATCATCTTAGAGATTCCCGATGCTCGCGCAATTTGTCTGCTACTGATGTGCGGATTAGCCGCGACAAACCTACTTGGGCATCATCATTTGTTGCAGGTCGTGGTTGACGTTTCACATGTGGCTGAACACTTCCTGTTTCCTTAAATAAAGTAACTATCTGACGAACGGTCCGGACACTTGGATGACGTCGTCCAGGATACCGAGCAGCATACATAGCACACGCTCGTTGGACATTTTGATCACAATAGCCACACATCAACACGATATCGACCTTTTCCGCAATTGGTAAACGGTCCATTTTAACACGGGTAATGTATCACGAAGCAAATATCGTCCGCACTGGCGGAATGTTACATGACAGCTCGTACTTCCACGTTTGTGACTATTATAGCGCCATCTATCACAAAGCGAAAAAAGCGGTCCAACTAAAACATTCATATTTCTTTACGTACTATACGAATATGTAATAAAAAATGGGGGTTCCCATTTTAAAAAAATGCAGTTGATATCCGTTTGACCTATGGCAGCGCCATCTAGCGGGCCAACCCTAGCGCTATCTGGTCTCCCCGTTCAAGCTACACTAGTTTGTAGTTTTTTCGTTTGACGCTTATTTCGTGAGATATTTGTCCCGGTCACGATCAATGGACCATCCTGTATATATACCACTCTGCACCACATTTCGAATAGTTTACGGTAGTCAAGTATCCCCAATCTACGTTTACTGTTTGTATCAGTTCTCACGCGTTTCGCAGATAAAACTCGACTTATGAAAGGCCCACAAGCATGATTTCAGCGTTACAGTGCTTCAATTTTCCATCTGCCAGTCGAGCGTAAAACAGTTTTTCTTCTAAATTTATTGACTTCGTGACGTGCCCATATAGCCATCCCAAGAGTGGAATTTCATTTACGACGATACGTAAGCACAATACCCAGTGGGCGAGCAGAGAAGAACTCCGATTCGGCCGGGAATCGAACCGGGGCTCTTTCGGTTAGAAACCCACCGTGCTGAACACGCAGCGGCCGAGACAGACTAAAACAGTTTTCTAACACGCAAACTGCATTTTGAAAAAAATGGTTCAAATGGCTCTGAGCACTATGGGACTTAACTGCTGAGGTCATCAGTCCTTCAGAACTTAGAACTACTTAAACCTAACTAACCTAAGGACATCACGCACATCCATGCCCGAGGCAGGATTCGAACCTGCGATCGTAGCGGTCACGCGGTTCCAGACTGTAGCGCCTAGAACCGCTCGGCCACCCCGGCCGGCTGCATTTTGATTTAAGTTTGTAATTTATATACACTACTGGCCATTAAGGTTCCGTTTTATAGCATCATGATGGTTGCATGCGTGTTTGGCGACATCGCAGTGAACGCACTTTGGAAGCGTGTATTCGTCATCGCCATACTGGCATATCACCCGGCGTGATGGTATAGGGTGCCACTGTTTACACGTCTCGGTCACCTCTTGTCCGCATTGACGGAACTTTGAACAGTGGACGTTACATTTCAGATGTGTTACGACCAGTGGCTCTACCCTTCATTCCATCCCTGCGAAATCCTACATTTCAGCAGGATAAAGCACGACCGCATGTTGCAGATCCTGTACGGGCCTTTCTGGATACAGAAAATGTTCGACTGCTGTCCTGGCCAGCACATTCTCCAGATCTCTCACCAATTGAAAACGTCTGGTCAATAGTGGCCGAATCCGCCCCGGTAGCTGAGTGGTCAGCGTGACAGACTGTCAATCCTAAGGGCCCGGGTTCGATTCCCGGCTGGGTCGGAGATTTTCTCCGCTCTGGGACTGGGTGTTGTGTTGTCCTAATCATATCATTTCATCCCCATCGACGCGCAGGTCGTCGCCGAAGTGGCGTCAAATCGAAAGACCTGCACCAGGCGAACGGTCTACCCGACGGGAGGCCCTAGCCACACGACATTTCCATTTCCAATGGTGGCCGAGCAACTGGCTCGTCACAATACGCCAGTCACTACTCTTGATGAACTGTGGTATCGTGTTGAAGCTGCATGGGCAGCTGTACCCAAGCTCTGTTTGACTCAATGCCCGGGTGTATCAAGGCCGTTATTACGGCCAGAGGTGGTTGTTCTGGGTACTGATTTCTCAGGATCTATCCACCCAAATTGCGTGAAAATGCAATCACATGTCTGTTCTAGTAAAATATATTTCTCCAATGAATACCCGTTTATCATCCGCGTTTCTTCTTGGTGTAGCAATTTTAATGGCCAGTAGTGTACATCATTACACAAGTCACAGCACATACAGTCAGTACCATTGTTTATTTATTCGGCGACATATTTCGAAGGTTTCAAACTCCTCCCCCTCCCCCTTCCCGTCACTCTCATCGTCAAGAGCACAATCTTATGCTACTGGGGTGTGGGCAAAAAGGGCTTAAAGGTCAACAATACTTCCTTGATTAACGAGAGTGTTCCCATGAAATGGGAATAAGAAAGTATTGTGGAACAGAGGAAGAAAATTTTTGATTCTTCACTTAGGCATGTACACTCCGTAAACCACACTAAAGTATCTGATGGAGGGAACCTCTGGTCCTATTTTCATTTCCCTTCGTTTCCTGTATCACTCATGAATGTCGGTAAGCCTCCGTAAGGCCGGATTTCCACGTACAACTGAAAGGACGCCACAGAAAGGCGTTTGACGACTGACACGGCAATTGCACCGTCTGCTACTATTTCCACATGCCCCCGTCAAAATTTTAGTTGCACGGTTTTTAATACGGCGTAAACTGAGATTATTCGGACAGACGTTGGTGTTGTCATTTGGGTTACAGCATTAGAACTGAGTCAAGAGGCCATTAAGAAGGAGAGAAAGCATTAATGACGGATTTGAGTTTAGCACAGAAATAACACAGGGGCATCAAAATACTCATAAACTAAATAGCACTCACGAATGAAAATCGATCCTTGAATTACTTTCAGATAATAAAAGTAAATCTGGAATCTTGTTGAGCTGCATATTGAGCTGTATTAAAAAATCCGATACCGCACTCACATTAGAGATACAGTCCTAGCTCAAGGGAAACTACAATTGACACTTCGATATTTGACACCTGGCGATTGCCTGTCATCTCTGCAGTACTTATACCACGTCCTCAAAACTAAAATTTCAACTGTGTTGTGTGATTTGGTGGATGCTATTGACAGTGCTCTGAAAACTCATTTGGAAGCTAATATTTTCAGACCTGCACCCGACGTTAGTTAAATTTTGCTTAGTAACATTACTCTATGCCGAAATGTAGAGTTCGTGCAAGACACTATAATATAGTTGATTTCCTTCAATAGAAGCTACACTCAGCCCGAGATTATACTACCATCAGAAACCTTCCGAGTTCCTATCTCAAATCCACTCAACAAGTATTCAAGAGCTCTGAAGCTACCAGAACTAGAACCTGAATATACTGCATTAATTTTCAGCTTTTGTAGAATTAAGCGAGCTGCTGTGAAGCTACAGATCACCATTCATTAATTATTAAGTAACACCTGCTTACTCAGACACACATCTTATCCATGCATCATATAATAGCTGCATCACATACTTCCACCACATAAATTAACAATTATGTTCTCCCATGAACACTGTCGTTCGTGGGGAGGCTTGCGTGCCCCAGCGATAGAGATAGCCGTACGCAACCATAACGGACGGGTATCTGTTGAGAGGCCAGACAAACGTGTGGTTCCTGAAGAGGGGCAGCAGCCTTTTCAGTAGTTGCAGTGGCAACAGTCTGGATGATTGACTGATCTGACTTTGTAACATTAACCAAAACGACCTTGCTGGGCTGGTACTGCGAACGGCTGAAAGCAAGGGGAAACTAAAGCCGTAATTTTTGCGGGGGCATGCAGCTTTACTGTATGGTTAAATGATGATGGCGTCCTCTTGGGTAAAATATTCCGGAGGTAAAATAGTCCCCCATTCGGATCTCCGGGCGGGGACTACTCAAGAGGACGTCGTTATCAGGAAAAAGAAAACTGGCGTTCTACGAATCGGGACGTGGAATGTCAGATCCCTTAATCGGGCAGGTAGGTTAGAAAATTTAAAAAGGGAAATGGATAGGTTAAAGCTAGATATAGTGGGAATTAGTGAAGTTCGGTGGTAGGACGAACAAGATTTCTGGTCAGGTGAATACAGGCTTAAAAATACAAAATCAAATAGGGGTAATACAGGAGTAGATTTAATAATGGATAAAAAATAGGAACGCGGTAAGCTACTACGAAGAGCATAGTCAACGCATTATTGTGTGCAAGATAGACACGAAACCCACGTCTACTACAGTAGCACAAGTTTATATGCCAACTAGCTCCGCAAATGGCGAAGAGATTGAAGAAATGTATGATGAGATAAAAGAAATTATTCAGGTAGTGAAGGGAGACGAAATTTTAATAGTCATGGGGGACTGGAATTCGATAGTAGGAAAAGGAAGAGAAGGAAAAGTAGTAGGTGAATATGGAATGAGGGTAAGGAATGAAAGAGGAAGCCACCTGGTAGAATTTTCCACAGAGCATAACTTAATCATAGCTAACACTTGGTTTAAGAAACATGAAAGAAGTTTGTATACCTGGAAGAGGCCTGGAGACACTGGAAGGTTTCAGGCAGATTATTTAATGGTAAGACAGAAATTTTGCAATCAGCTTTTAAATTGTAAGACATTTCCAGGCGCAGATGTGGACTCTGATGACAATCTATTGGTCATGAACTGTAGATTAAAATTGAAGAAACTGCAAAAAGGTGGGAATGTAAGGAGATGGGACCTGGATAAACTGAAAGAACCATAGCTTGTAGATAACTTCAGAGGAAGCATTAGGGAACGATCGACAGGGACAAGGAAACGGAATACAGTAGAAGAACGATTGGTAGCCTGAAGAGATGAAATACTGAAGGCAACAGCGGATCAAGTATATTTTAAGACAATGGCTAGTAGAAATCCTTGGGTAAAACAAGAGATATTGAATTTAATTGATGAAAGGAGAAAATATAAAAATGCGGTAAATGAAGAGGGCGATAAGGAATACAAACGTCTCAACAATGAGATCGGCAGGCCAGCGACAAGCCAGAAGCAAGAGGGTTGCCATGGGCCACCGCCTCCGCCAGACATTCATGGTCTGAAGATGATCTGATAAAAAGATCGGAACCGGTCACCATATTAAATAACTTATGCGATCAAGACTGCTTCCAGTTTATTAATGAAATTATACTTTAGCGCTTCAACGGAAATGGATTCAGAAGCTACACAGGTCGTCGACGGAAGCTCGTCCAGCGTGGTGGGGTGATTCCGGTATACAGTGTCTCTCAATGTGCCCCCCCCCCCCCCAAAAAAAAATGGTCTCAAGGAGTCAGATCGGGCTAGAATGGATGCCAATCCATCCCTGCTCCAATTTGGAGGAATCCAAAGCAGTGACTCTGATCCCGAAGTTTTAATCAAGAAAGCGAAACTGTGTTCGGTGTGATGCGGTCTGGCCCCATCTTGCATGAACCACTCAGTTTCTGTTCGATCCTCCAGTGCGTGGCGACAGATTGTTCCATAATTCAAGGTAACGTTCACTGGTGATGCTTTCTCGCATGAAAAAAGACAAATAATGCCTCTGTTGCATACCGCATGCCGAACAGTAGCTTTTGGGAGAAAACAGGGGATTCGCTTCACACAAGTGGATTTTGACTGAAGACATGTGCAGGTTCTGTCTAGTATTTTTTTGCATGCTGAAACATTTGAAACCAGTGTCTGCCTCAGTTCGTCGGACGGGTTTCCTTGGACTTAGCTGAATAATTCCAGAAAGCGTGGCGACATTTCCACGAGTAGCTACAGTTTGCCTGCAGCCAACACTCACCGCTAGATCATCAGCAGCGGTGCCTGTCCGCTGAAATTTGGCGAAGAGCTTGCGGATGGTTTTCGCGTCGGGGCCTTTTGGAACATTAAATCGTGTTTTAAAACTGCGCCTTGCTGCCGTAGGTCTGTTCTATAACCTGTGGTATCCCTCTACCAGAAAAACAAAAAAATGGTTCAAATGGCTCTGAGCACTATGGGACTTAACATCTATGGTCATCAGTCCCCTGGAACTTAGAACTACTTAAACCTAACCAACCTACGGACATCACACAACACCCAGTCATCACGAGGCAGAGAAAATCCCTGACCCCGCCGGGAATCGAACCCGGGACAGAAAAACACCTTCTTCAATGGAATACGTGATTTCAACCTCTTCCTTAGCTGCGCTAACCTTCACTCGCATTTCAGTAGGCCAATGTGGCGTCGAATGTGATAAGACCTGCACCAAGGCGGCCGGACCTGAGCCGTAAGGGGCCACCCGGCCAATGACGCCAAACGCTCATTTCATTTCATCGCCGTGAACTGCGGCGTACTATTTATAGGCATTTCATATTGTGTTTACAGCGCCATCTGTTAGCAGACTTTAAAAATAATTCCAAATTTCTGTATAAAATTCTTATAACTCTCACAATAAACATATCGCTTGCACGATTCGTCTATCGATTTTGATTTTCGAGACATTTAATTTTGAAATCAGGGACTCTTATGGTGGGCACCCTGTGCGCATCTTTCACCCAAGATAGTGCGTCTCGATGTTCCGCGGGGTAGCCTCGCGGTTCGAGGCGCCCTGTCACGGTCCGCGCGGCTCCCCCCCGTCGGAGGTTCGAGTCCTCCCTCGGGCATGGGTGTCGTCCTTAGCGTAAGTTATTTTAAGTTAGATTAAACAGTGTGTAAGCTTAGGGACCGATGACATCAGCAGTTTGGTCCCATAAGGCCTTAGGACAATTTTCCAATTTTCCTCGATGTTCAGACCCGTTATGGCCGTAATCACTGCCATAGGAGGCAGCTCCGGTGCTAAATTTCGTACTGTGTATCCCCCGCATCAAGTGAATATTTAAACCCGTATTCTTTCTACAGTACTGCACACTCACAACAAATAAAATTTCATTAAATACTTTGTTTACTGGTTCTGAAATTTTATTGACCAGCATTGTGTTTTGCTGGAAATGCTGATGCAGCAAGTTGCCGTCGCTTCATTGTATTAAGTTTTACGCTCGTGTTTCCCTTTACGTCACGCAGTAGCGCTCTGTGGGCTCTGACCCTGGGCTGACAAGTAATAGGATAGCGATATGTACATGTACAGATGACGGTAGAATCTCATACAGAACGTATAAAAGAGCAGTGCGTTGGTGAAGCTGTCGTTTGTACTTAGTTGATTCATGTGGAAAGCTATCCGACATCATTATGACTGCACTATGGGAACTAACGGACTTCGAACGCGGGATGGTAGTTGGAACTAGAAGCTTGGGACATTCCATTTCCGAAATCGTTGGGGAATTCAGTACTGCGAGGTCTACAGCGTCAAGAGTGTGCTGAGAACAGCAAATTTCAGGCATTCCCTCCCACCGCGGACAACACTATGGTCGACGGCCTTCACTTAACGACTGAGAGCAGCGGCGTTTTGGGTAGCGTCGTCAGTGTTAGCAGACAAGCAATACTGCGTTAAACAACAGCGGAAATCAATGTGGGACGTACGACGAACGTAGTCGTTAGTGCAGTGCGGCGAAATTTGGCGTTAATGGGCTATGGCAGCAGACGACCGATGCGAATGCCTTTGCTAACAGCACGACATCACCTGCAGCGCCTTTTCTGGTTCGTGACCACACAGGTTGTACACTAGACGTCTGGAAGACCGTGGCCTGGTCAGATGAGTCCCGATCCGTGGATCCAAGTTGTCAACAATGCACTTATCTGGTCGTGGATTCATATTGGTGTGGGCTGTGTTTTCATGGAATAAACTGGTTGGTCTGCACGAACTGAACCGATCATTGACTAGAATTGGTTATGTTCGCCTACTTTGAGACTATCTGCAACTATTCATGGAGCTCATGTTCCCAGACAACGATGGAATTCTTATGGATGCCATGTCACCAGGTCACAATTGTTCGCTAGTGATTTGAAGAACACGTTGGACAATTCGAGCGAATGACTTGGCCACCCAGATCGCCCGGCATGAATCCCATATAACATTTACGGAACATAATCGGGAGGTCAGTTCGTGAACAAAATCCTGCAACGGCAACACTTTCTCAATTATGGACGGCTATAGAGGAAGCTTGTCTCAATATTTCTGCAAGGGACTTCCAACGACTTGTGTCCATGCCACGTCGAGTTGCAGCACTACGCCGGGAAATAAGGTCTTACACAATATTATGAGGTATCTCAAGACTTTTCTCACGTTAAAGTAAGTACTGACTAGTAGAACACGACAAGTGCCACAACCCGATCTCCCAGAAACTTCTCTCAGTGGAAGAGGAGTCAAAATAAAGGACACACTTATTTTGGCTCGTATGTAGATAGTTGAGGATTTGTGAGAAGAAAACTGCCAAAGTTTTCGAGGTAATTTATATGTCTTTCAGCTAGTGAATAGTTCAGTCGAAGCGGCGGCACGGTTTCTGACATCGCCGTTTCACACACTTGCATCCCTGTTTAAAACCCGATTATTATTTCTATTTTTGTTTTTTATTTATCTGCCTATGTCCAAAGAAGATTGCTACTCGAATGTCTTCCATTGGATATTAAAATAACTCTATCCTTATTCGTCTACTAATGTGTGTCTGGTGAACGAATTAAAAAAAAAAAAGAAACAATAAACGAATGAGAAGGCTATTTGAAAATGTTTTCGGTGAAATTCTTGTAGTATATCTTGATACATAATTAATTGCAAGCGCCAGTTTTCGCCAAAGTGACCCGTTACGCGTGGTTTGCCTCGTAATTGTTACTAACGTGTGAAATCTTCAGCAGTGTTAACAACGTTTCTCTCCCGAGTGTTGACTCATATGGGAAAATGTCAGTGTGGCGAACCTGCCTGCGCGCGATGCTCGTGGCGTTCGAAGTTTCTGTGCTGCGAATGTTTCTGCCATCGCTATCACCCAAGGGAATACACTAAATCTTCCTGAAGAATAAACATAAGAAAAAATATAAGAACTGATATAAGAATGAAATATAAGAAAATGATAATTTAAAAGTATTGTAACTTCGGAAAATACCATACACGCATATTATATAATAAATGTATGACATAGGCAAGTCAAGTTGTATTTTTACAGTTAATGTAACACCTTTACGTCCCCCAACCCAATAAGAAATATTCTGATAGTAAACTTCTACGGACATGAGTAGACAAATAAAAAGTAAAAAATGTAATAAATAAAAGCAGTAACCTGGTTTCGAATACGGTGGCAAAAGCGGGAGGCCGCGACGTTACCCACTGTGCCGTAATTTCGGCTCACATCATCGCACGCTAAAAGGAATCTAAGTTACATCGAAAACTTTGCCCGTCGTTTTCTTAGAAACGGTCGAGTGTTTGCGGATAAGCCAAGACACGTGTTCGCTTATTTTGACTCCTCTTCCATTACGCGAAGTTTCTGGGAAGTCGGGTTGTGGCACTTACCGTTTTCTCCTCGTGACTGTACACTTTAATCCTCAGCGCCAAGTCTATTTATCGACTTACAGAATGGTCGTGTTAGATCCTCCCATATCTATATGGACTGGGAAAACGTACTACTTGCATATTTTCCAGTTTTCAACCCATTACTTATCCACGCTAGGAATGGCACAGCGGGTTTACAACATTCCAGACACAGTTTTTCAAGGGAAGTGATCAGTATATCGAAGTAAAATGGACTGGTAAACATCAGATTTCAGCAGGTGAAATGGCTCTGAGCACTATGGGACTTAACGTCTGAGGTAATCAGTCCCCTAGAACTTAGAACTACTTAAACCTAACTAACCTAAGGACATCACACACATCCATGCCCGTGGCAGGATTCGAACCTGCGACCGAATCAGTCGCACGGTTCCAGAGTGTAGCGTCTAGAACCACTCGGTCACCGCGGCCGGATCAGAAGGTGAAAAGAGACGACCGTCTGGAGTTGGCATTTACAGTTCCGGTGCTTGGACAGGAGTCTGACAGAGCTGACTAGCGACCTGGGCGAGTGTTCAGGAACATATTTCGGAAGATATACTTCTTTGAAACTTGTTTCAGCATAATTTATATGTATTAACTGTCATATTCCTAGCCTATGCAATTTTAATCTCTGTCTCACTTAGACTATTACTTTTAAAAAATTAACTGATCACGAAGTTGGCTTTTGCGAAACTGACCACTGGATATCACAGTAGTCGGAGCAATGGCCGACTTTGAGGAATGCACCCCTCCACTGTCCTGAACACATACAAAACCTTGATTTGGCCCTTCCTTTGCTATTCGAATGTTGCATGGATCTCCGCCCCACCCAACTTTTATCATATATGAAAATGGTATCTGTTCTTTCGAACATGTCTGAAAGAACAGATACCATTTGTGATCTTGCAGCTCTCGGAGAGTGAAATTACAATGACATCCAGACCTTTAGCTGCTTACAGGCTTTGATAAATATCAGCGGGGACAGTTGAAAATGTATCACCCGACCGGGGCTCGAACCTGGGATCTCCTGCTTACATGGCAGACGCTCTATCCGACTGAGGCATCAAGGACACAGAGGACAGCTAATCGTCTGGATTTCATTGTAATTTAATTCTTCAAGTGCTCCAAGATCACCGATGGTATCAGTTCTTTCGGACATATCCGAAAGAACAGATACCATGTTCATATAGGTAAGGCCTACCGGCCAATGATCTTCTTCAGTGCGGATGCACTCACTTTGCTCAAATCGGTAGATTGACTGCCGCGAGTAATGAGTATAGTGGGCAGGGGCACTACAAATGTAGTGTGTGGACAGTAAGCTGGAAGTGTAGGTCTCACGGGGAGCGTGCCACAGATAAGTCCTTGCAGTCGCACACTCTTCTGTGTGCTCGATGCCTCAGTCGGATAGAGCGTCTGCCATGTAAGCAGGAGGTCCCGGGTTCGAGTCCCGGTCGAGGCAGACACTTTCAACTGTCCCTATTGATATTTAACAACGCCTGTAAGCAGCTAAAGGTCTGGATGTGATTGCAATTTTATTTAAGTTTTATCAGTCCCTCCAGATCGTGGAACGCCATTTACTCTGCCTTACTTTCTGCATCCGTTTACCTTCCCCAACAAGGATCCTTTACCTCTCTTCATTCACAGTGAACACCTTCGAACACTCTGCTCCATCCGCAAACTCGACTCCAATGATCCTATCGTTTCCCATCTGCTTTGCAATCCTCACAAGCTGCACACCCCGTGCATACTCTCCCAAAGAAACTTCTACCATCTCTCCCCTCCCAGGTCATGAACTCTGTCCCCAACACTTACCCATCCTGTCAGCTATAAATCCGCCCCACCCACTCCACCTCATCAGAGCTTCCTCTCCCTCCCCTTCTAATACTTCCTTATTCCACTTTTTCCCCATCTGCCTCTCTTTGACCATCCCCTTTTCCCCAAATCTTCCCTCTTCTGTCCCACCAGCCACTCCTACTGCACCAGTCCTCCATCCTTATACCACCACATTCCTGCCCTCCTCACCAGCCAACCCTTCCCATTCGACAACAGGCTCCCTAGCCCAGGGCAGGTCCTTCCAGTTTTTAGTGACAGGAAAATGCTACTTTTAAATATCGGTGTTCCGGCATCATGTTTTAACTGTTTTTAAATGTGTTCTTATTGTGTTTTACCTTTTGTTATTACTGTTTTTAGCTATCATCGCAAGAAGTCATACCTCTCGTATGTCTAAAAACTTCCGTCTTATATCTCACCTTTAAAAAGTTTTAAATTCAGAGTAAATATCTCCACTATCTGTCTCATGTTTTATCGTCTCATTTAAGTTTTTATTGTCAATTGGCTGAAGAGCGGGTTGCCTGACAGCCCATCCCCACCGCCTATTTGAGGTGCGGTGGGGGGGGGGGGGGCGTGGAGGGGCGGCGTTGAAATAACTGTAAAGAAAGAAAAAAAAAAGAATGAAAGTAGTCAGGGAGTATTGTGTTGTCTGTAGAGACACAAAACGGGTCGGTAAGGGAGTTAAGTCGCTTCAAACATGAACTAGTCGTTGGATGTCACCCAAGTAACAAATTCATCAGCGACATTTAAACCTACCTAAAGCTGCGGTAATTGTGGACTGGAAACGGGAAAGAATAAACGCAACTAAATCAAGACTAGGCGGACCTCAATTACGGACGCACAGGATGACTGAAAAATCAAAAGAATCACTCGTGATGTACCAGCAACCCAGCTACCAGAATGACTGTGAATTGAGAGTTGAAAACAATGTGACACAGTGGTCGAGCAGCACGTAATGAGCCACACGTTTCTGTAGTCAATGGTAAAAGCGCCATTTTGGGATGGTTTAAAGAGAGACGCCATTGGACTGTGGTTGACTGAAAACGAGTGATTCGGAGCGATGAATCACGTGGAACCCTGTGGCAATCCTGTGGAAGGACTTGGGTTTGGCGACAGCCTGGAGAACGCTACCTGCCACCATGTGTAGCTCCAACGGCGAGATACGGATATTACGGTGTGGGGCTGTTTCTCGTGGTCAGCGTGGGCTCCCCCATTGCGCTTAAGAAACCGATAAATGCGGATGGATAAAACCACATTTTACTGCATTGTGTACTCAGGACAGTAGGGGAACTGTTCGGAGATGATGGTTGTATCATCATGACAACCCGAACCCAATGAAACACGTTTGGGATGAGTTAGAACGTCGTCTTCGCTCCAGGCTCCAGCGTCCAACTTCACCACCGTCTCTGGTTTTGGGGTTTGTGGAAGAATTGGCTGTCATTCCTCCACAGACATCCAGACACCTCATTGAGAGTGTTCGCTGTAGAATTCAGGCCGTCATAAAGGCGAAGGATGGGCAGACCCTATATTAATACCCACTGATAGGTGTGCGCATACTTTTGATCAGGTAGAGTATATGCATTCCCCCACGGCTTCCTCTTGAACAACCATCGTAATGTTCACTAAATCCTCCTCCTGCTAACAAGCTGCGGTTTACAGGCATTACTTACTCCAGAAAGTTTTGTTTTTATTTGTGTACTGCCAGTGGCTCTTTCTAATGTAACATTACTGCCAGTTAGGCACAGCCGAACCCCTCTTCCCTTTTTGCTAGTTATGCGGAGTTGTGGATGACCTATATCCCGAGTCGAAACAGGTTGGCCGGCCGCGGTGGCCGAGTGGTTCTAGGCGCTTTAGTCCGGAACCGCGCGACTGCTACGGTCGCAGGTTCGAATCCTGCCTCGGGCATGGATGTGCGTGATGTCCTTAGGTTAGTTAGATTTAAGTAGTTCTCAGTTCTAAGGCACTGATGACCTCCGATGTTAAGTCTCATAGTGCTTAGAGCCATTTGAACCATTTGAAACCGGTTGTCCACACAAAACATAGCAAGTCCCAGGCCGTACTTCTATGTGCCGCATGGAAAAGTCTGGCAAGCTGTATGCCGATGTGGCACTTTTATCATCCCCAATAGAAGCGGTACCACTTAAGTGATAAAACTCAGCGATTGCAGTGTTTATATGAAGTAATTGCTGTATGCGGATTAGTTGCATTCAGTATTACTCCATTCGTGACAGCATCAAAACCATTCATAAATCATGCAGACGGTGAAAAAAGCGTACATTATGGTTACACAATACCGACATCACTTGTCAGTATATGCTACGAGCGGTTGTGGTATTTCTGCTGTTGCGCTCATACTCTTGCACCTGCTACATGACGTCGGTCTGTGATTGATGACCTAAAGAGACTGGCAGTTAATAAGAGACCTGGGATATTGCACAGATAACAATATGTTAGTAATCGTGCATACGCCAGCCAACCAATGCCTGGATGCGTAGCACAGAAGGAAGTGTCCGCTAAGCTCACACCGAGCAAAGTGCCGCCATGGTCAAGACGTCGAGTCGCTTTCGCAGGAATGGTGGTAGAAAGTCAGGTCCGGATGGGCAGATTTAGTTTGTCCTTGGTTTCCCTAAACCGATTAAGGCAAATTTTGGAAAAGTTCCTTTGAAAACGACGAGGCCCATTTCCTTCCCCATCAAATCTAAGCTAGAGCTCCGTCTCTAATGACATCGCCGTGGACGGCACGTTAAACAAGATGTTTAAATAAAAGTATCACATGTTCCTGCAGGTGTTAGTACTGGTCAAAACAAGAAGAAAAGTTTAACTTCTCCCAGGTATAAATTTAATTCCTGTTTGAATTCTCAAGTCTATAAAACAAAATAATTAGGCACTTACACTTTGTAATCATACTCTGTCTGTCTCTCGATGACGAAGTCAGCACCTGGAATAAAATTTTTCTGACTCTGCGGACTTCCGGTGATCGTCGACTGTGAAAATTCTTAGAATAGTCAGAGTCACCGTGGGAAAACCGACTTGGGTGGTATGACGTACTCACTCTGCTGCTTGGGGGATCAGTGTCCAAGGTGTGTATTAATTTCCATAAAAGTTCAGAAATTAATCTCTCAAAATAGAGCGTCAGCGACCGTGGTGCAGGCTTTACTGACTTCCCAGGATACAAAGTTCCCTACGAGTTCCGACGCACCAAATGATGCTTCGAGCCACAGACAAGGAAGCAGCTAAAATAAATAATGAATTAAACGTATCTTTTCCATTCATGACATTATATTTTTCCGCAAATGATCTTCAGGCTACATTTCACGATACATCATACTCTGGTCTGCGATGAAATGTTATCATAATTAATCTAATTACAATCTGTATTCAAAATGGCCAATTCCAATAATGCCTCCAACTATAGATTCGCTGCGAAAATAAAGTAAGTCCACAGCACACGTGATGTTCCACATTATATCCACACAGTTTTTATATAACGAGTCAGTCTCTCCCTCTCTCGCACTCGTAATGTGCCCTTGATCCATGTACACCATAGAGCCAAAGAAACTGGTGCACCTGCCGAGTGTCGTGTAGGGCACCCAAGAACACGAAGAAGTACCGCAACACGATGTGGCATGGGCTCGACTAATGTCTGAAGTAGTGCTGGAGGGAACTGACACCATGAATGCTGCAGGGCTGTTCAAAAAATGGTTCAAATGGCTCTGAGCACTATGGGACTTAACATCTGAGGACATCACATACATCCATGCCCGAGGCAGGATTCGAATCTGCGACCGTAGCAGTCCCGCGGTTCCGGACTGAAGCGCCTAGAACCGCACGGCCACCGCGGCCGGCTGCAGGGCTGTCCATAAATCCATAAGAGTACGAGGGGGCGGAGATCTCCTTTGAACAGCATGATGCAAGGCATCCTAGATATGCTCAATAATGTTCACGTGTCGGGAGTTTGGTGGCTATCGGAAGTGTTTAAACGCAGAAGAGTCTTCCTGGAGACACTCCGTAGCAATTCTGGACGTGTGGGGTGTCGCATTGTCCTGCTGGAACTGCTTAAGTCCGTCGGAATGCACAATGAACATGAATGCATGCAGGTGATCAGATACGATGCTTACGTACTTACCACCTGTCAGAGTCGTATCTAGCCGTATCAGGGACCCCATATCACTTCAACTGCACACGCCCCACACCATTACAGAGCCTCCGCCAGCTTGAACAGTCCCCTGATCACATGCAGGGTCCGTGGATTCGTGAGGTCGTCTACATACCCTTACACGTCCATCCGCTCGATACAATTTGAAACGAGACTCGTCCGACCAGGCAACATGTTTCCAATCATCAACAGTCCAATGCCAGTGTTGAAAGGCCCAGGCGAGGCGTACAACTTTGTGTCGTGCAGTCATCAAGAGAACACGATTGGGCGTTCGGCTTCGAAAGCCCATATCGATGATGGTTCGTTAAATAGTTTGCACGCTGACACTTGTTAACGGCCCAGCATTGAAACTTGCAGCAATTTGCGGAAGGGTTGTCCTTCTGTCACGTTGAACGATTATGTTCAGTCATCGTTGGTCCAGTTCTTGCACGATCTTTTTCCGGCCGCTGCGATGTCGGAAATTTGATGTTTTACCGAATTCCTGATATTCACGGTACACCCGTGAAATAGTCGTACGGCAAAATCCTAACTTAATCGCTACCTCGGATATGCTGTGTCCCATCGCTCGTCGACGACTATAACGCCACGTTCAAGCTCATTTAAATCTCGATAACCTGCCATTGTAGCAGCAATAACCGATCTAAGAAATGCGCCAGATATTTGTTGTGTTATGTAGGAGTTGCCGACCGCAGCGCCGTATTCTGCCTGTTTACATATCTCTGTATTTGAATACGCACGCCTATACCAGTTTATTTGGCGCTTCAGTGCAGATCATTTGTACTATTACACATAAACATTTGCACTAAAACAGAAACAGTAACAGAATATAGGTCATACTACAAGTTCAGACATAATAAATCTCAACATCTATACGGATGCGAATCAATCTGTCGCCTCATTCCCATCTGACTGTCAACACAAAGGAAGACGCTATAGGCAGAGCCGCGTGTGGTTACCGCGCATGCTGACACATCCCTCGGATCTTCTTCGCTATGGGAGATAAGCTCTCTCACATGAAGATGCCCCCATTCACATGTATTGATCACACGCTCCTGTAACGTCTGCACGTTGCCGACGGATAGGCATATAGCTGTGCCCTTAAATGCCATGAACTCAATGGCTTCAGGTCAGGTGAACGTGGGAGGCCACACTACCAGAGGAGCTCGACCAATCCATGACCCGTGAACTTTTGTGGTGATGTACTGTCCCACGATCTGTAGAAAATGGGGCGCTGCTCAATGGTGCGTAAACCAATGTCGTTGTCTTACTGCGAGGTTAGCGTCCCCCAATACCGCTGGTAATTCATCACACAGAAATCGGTGCCCTTAAATGCCATGAACTCAATGGCTTCAGGTCAGGTGAACGTGGGAGGCCACACTACCAGAGGAGCTCGACCAATCCATGACCCGTGAACTTTTGTGGTGATGTACTGTCCCACGATCTGTAGAAAATGGGGCGCTGCTCAATGGTGCGTAAACCAATGTCGTTGTCTTACTGCGAGGTTAGCGTCCCCCAATACCGCTGGTAATTCATCACACAGAAATCGGTGCCCTTAAATGCCATGAACTCAATGGCTTCAGGTCAGGTGAACGTGGGAGGCCACACTACCAGAGGAGCTCGACCAATCCATGACCCGTGAACTTTTGTGGTGATGTACTGTCCCACGATCTGTAGAAAATGGGGCGCTGCTCAATGGTGCGTAAACCAATGTCGTTGTCTTACTGCGAGGTTAGCGTCCCCCAATACCGCTGGTAATTCATCACACAGAAATCGGTGCCCTTAAATGCCATGAACTCAATGGCTTCAGGTCAGGTGAACGTGGGAGGCCACACTACCAGAGGAGCTCGACCAATCCATGACCCGTGAACTTTTGTGGTGATGTACTGTCCCACGATCTGTAGAAAATGGGGCGCTGCTCAATGGTGCGTAAACCAATGTCGTTGTCTTACTGCGAGGTTAGCGTCCCCCAATACCGCTGGTAATTCATCACACAGAAATCGGTGATACACAGCGTCTGTTAATCTGTTTGGTAAAGTGTATGACGGCATGAGTTCTTATGCTGTTTTAAGTGTGTGTGTGATTTATAAGATGTAACATAGTTAATTTGCTCCGAAGGAAATTACCTCTTTACATTTTTTCGTCGACCGTGAACAGCTATTTGTACACACTACTTTTTTCCTCCTTTTTTCCTTTATTGAATTTCGATTCCCCCCGAAGGGGCCAGGCTGGCAGCAGTTTAGTATGCTGATCTTGAGCCTACAGAATTCTTAAAACATAATAAGATAAGAAACAATAAAAGCGGGAGATAAAACGATGACTTAAATTGTGAAACGGCGAAAATTGTGGAAAGTTAAAAATAAAACAAAGGGTAGGCGGTGCTAATAAAATACACAGGAAACAGACAGGTAAAATAGTAGACCGACATTTACATTTAAAAAACACGGCGAGAGTGTGGTTTATGTTTGCAAGGGATATAAAAATCACACCCAGCTACAGTATGGTGTCCGTTCGCAACACTTCGGAAAAGACGCACAACACTTAACAATCACTGGAAACACAGCACTAAAAATTCGGCGCGAAGATAACACACCACAGCCAAGGGCAGATGGGGGGGGGGGGAGACCTGGACAGATGAGGGGGGAAAAAGGGGAGAGGAGACGAAAAACGAGAGGGGGCGACGGAGGGAGAGGACTCATAGGGGGGGGGGGGCAGAGCAGACGAGAGGGAATGGGGAAAGGCAGAGTGGGGAAATGCAAAAGGTCTCGAGGGAGAGGAGAGGAGAGGGTAGGCAGGGAAAAAACAGGATGGAAGGGGGGGAAGGGAGCCCAGGAAAAGGACAGAGGAAGGGAGAGGGAGGAGAGGATCAGAGTTAATAGGAGGGATAAATGGAGGGAGAGAGGGCATCATCTGGGAGTGGGAATTGACGGAAGCCACCTTGGGAAAGGAGACGAAGTGTGTAGAGATAGAGGGTACGGGGGACACAACACTGAATGCATGGCAGGGGGCGGGTTTGGAGAGGAAAGGAGCAACCAGGGGATCTACATCTACATCTACATTCATACTCCCCAAGCCACCTGACGGTGTGTGGCGGAGGGTACCTTGAGTACCTCTATCGGTTCTCCCTTCTATTCCAGTCTCATATTGTTCGTGGAAAGAAGGATTGTCGGTATGCCTCTGTGTGGGCTCTAATCTCTCTGATTTTATCCTCATGGCCTCTTCGCGAGATATACGTAGGAAGGTATGTTCTATAAAATTCAACAAAAGCCCATACCAAGCTACTGAGCGTCTCTCCTGCAGAGTCTTCCACTGGAGTTTATCTATCATCTCCGTAACGCTTTCGCGATTACTAAATGATCCTGTAACGAAGCACGCTGCTCTCCGTTGGATCTTCTCTATCTCTTCTATCAACCCTATCTGGTACGGATCCCCCACTGCTGAGCAGTATTCAAGCAGTGGGCGAACAAGTGTACTGTAACCTACTTCCTATGTTTTCGGATTGCATTTCCTTAGGGTTATTCAAATGAATCTCAGTCTGGCATCTGCTTCACCGATGATCAACTTTATATGATCGTTCCACTTTAAATCACGTCTAAGGGAAATCAAGGTGGCGGGAAGTGTAGAGTATGCGGATATGTTTGAGGAATAGGAGTAGATGGGGGAAAGGAATCAGGTCATAGAGGATCTACGTGGGGGACGACTATTTTTTTATACTTATTAATGCTTTATTATTTTACTGGTCTTATTTGGTCGACGAGAATAGAAGAGTCATCGTGCGAAATCTTCCTGGTACAGATTTTAATGTAATTATATGTAAGGCAGCTGTTGATTTCTACGCTGCTTAAATAACCAGCGATTTTTCGAGGAGCGCTTCTCGGCTAGTTTCGGTAGAAAAAAATGCAGAATTTGTTGTGGGGCATCGTGGAATATTTCCGCTTTAGCCCCTCTAGTTTCATGAAGTTCCGATTGGTGGCGGCGCTATACATAGTATTCGAAATGACGTCTATAACGGAGATGCGTTCCAGGCAGAGAGTTGTCATTGACTTTCTTTCTGCGGAAAGCCAGAGTAACACAGATGTTCATAGACGTCTGCAAAATGTCTACACAGACCTGGAAGCAAACAAAAGCACAGCGAGCCGTTTGGAGAGACGACTGTCATCATCGCAACAAGGGTGCGCAGTCTTGTCCGATCTCCCGCGTGCTGACCAGCCACAGACATCTGTGACACCTGCGGTGTTTGAAAGTGCGGCCACACTCATCAAAGCATTACAACCAAACATCTTTCTGGTCAACTCAACGGCTCTGTGGTAGTGCTGACACCCACGTCAGCCAGTTGGGGTACTCAAAGGAGTGTACCCACTGGGTTCCTCACTGCGAAACAGATCATGAAGAACAATGAAGGACCATGTGTGCGCGGCTCCTGTATGACCTCATCCCCTTTCCCCACCTCCTCCTTTTCCTCTAACATCCTTGACACTGTTCGCAGGCTTGATCCCCCCCACCTCCTTCCTCTCCACCCCCCGCCCAATGCTGTGCCTTCCAGCACCTCCCCCTTCCAGATGATGAACTTCGATGTGACATTACCCTTCCCTTCAACTGTAACCTGGCCTTGTTCCCCCCCTTTTTCCTCTCCCCTCCTTCTCCAAGAGCGGATTTTCCTCCTTCCCTCCCTGAATCCCTACACCCCCTCCTTGGCGGTTTTCCTCTCCTGCCCCTTCCCTTCAGAGCCCTCCTTCGGCGCGCCCCCCACCTCATCCCCCTTTCTCTCCCCTCCTCCTCGCCCCCTCTCCACCCCTTTCCGCTTCTTCCCATTCCCTTGTCCTCACCCCCCCCCCTCCCGCCTTGCAGATCCTCCCAAGTTTCTATTCGTTATCAGTGTGTTACGTTAGTGTTGTGTTTCAGTGCTGTTCTACAGTGTCATCTAGTGATGTGGGTTTTAATTGTGTGCTCGACCTGTTTTCCGACCATGGCAGTTCCTTCCTACGCCATCTGTCACGTGGCGGTTTTACTCATTCTACAGACTTTTATGCTCCGGCCGTACTTTGCCTGGTACCTTTTAATGTAGTGTGTGATTTTTTTGTGTAACATACTTTTTAGATTTTTATCCTCGATTTACAGTTTCCGCTTTGTATGTCTTTTTTGCTTCTGTTCCGGCTTTTTGTTTCTATATTCCACCAGTTATCTCCTTTATATTGATTTTAAATGTGTTCCTGTCTATTTATGTCTCTTGGCTGAAGAGCAGCGCTTATGCTGCTGCCAGCCCGCCCCTGAGGGGAAATGGAAATGACAATAAAGGAAAAAAAAACATGTGTGCGGAACTGCTTGCGTGGATGAGGGGGTTACTGATGCAGCCATACGTTGGCTCGGACGTCGACCAGTAGCGTGGTGCAATGCAAGCATACATGCCATCCTGATAAGATGGCGAGGCCGTCGCATTGAACGGAAATTATGTTGAAGAGTAGGGGTTTGCAGCCAAGAGAGTGTGGAATAATATAGTGTACCGGAATATTGATTAAAACCAACACGATTACACAAAAAAAGTATGTTGCATTACTCGCTGAACGCTCCTCCTATATTAATGCTGCGTAGCTACTTGTATTATCTTCTGGATAGCTCCTCTGTCCGATCAGACCTCAGAAGACCCAAACGTGCTGACCGACCGCCGTGTCGTCCTCGCCCGATAGCGTCGCTAGATGCAGGTATGGAGGGACATTGTTCAGCACACCGCTCTCTCAACTGTTGTCAGTTTTTGTGACTGGAGCCGCTACTTCTCAGTCAAGTAGCCCCTCGATTGTCCTCACAAGGGCTGAGTGCAACCCTCTTGCCAGCAGCGTTCGACACACCCACACAATGACCTCTCCAAGTGCTAGCGAAGCCTGACAACGCTTAACATCTGTGATCTGACGGAAACCGGTGTCACCACTGTGGCAAGGCCGCTGGGATGTTCTGCATACAGATTAATTATTTTCAAATAAATTGAAAATGTTTCGTTCTCAGAGCGATTACTTTTCTGATAACTGGGCATTGTACGTTTCGCTGAGAAATAACTTATATGTCCTTTCCTCTGAAGAAAGCAAAATAAACTACCACAAATTCCATCCGCTCGATACAATTTGAGACGAGACTCATCCGACCAGGCAACATGTTTCCAGTCATCAACAGTCCAATGCCTGTGTTGAAGGGCCCAGACGAGGCGTAAAGATCTGTGTCGTTCACTCGTCAAGGGTACACGAGTGAACCTCGACTCCGAAAGCCCATATCGATGATGTTACGTTGAATGGTTCGCACGCTGACACTTGTTGAATGCCAGCATTGAAATCTGCAGCAGTTTGCGGAAGGATTGCTCTTCTGTCACGTTGAACCGATTGTCTTCTGTCGTCGTTGGTCCCGTTCTTACAGGATCTTTTTCCAGCCGCAGCGATGTCGGAGATTTGATATTTTACCGGATTCCTGATATTCACGGTACACTCGTGAAATAGTCGTACGGGAAAATCCCCACTTGATCGCTACCTCGAAGATGCTGTGTCCCTTCGCTCGTGCGTCGAATATAATATCACGTTCAAACTCACTCACATCTTGATAACCTGCCATTATAGCAGCAGTAACCGATCTAACAACTGCCGTGATGTCTTATATAGGCGTTGCCAAGCGCAGCGCCGTATTCTGCCTGTTTACATGTCCTTCTATTGCCTTTATCAGTTTCTCTGGCACTTCAGTGTATAACATGTATATTGTCCAGTTAGGAACGTAATGACATGTCTGCACTATATGATCAAAAGTATCCGGACACCCCAAAATACATACGTTTTTCATATTGTGCTGCCACCTACTGCCAGGCACTCCATAACAGCGACCTCAGTAGTCATTAGATATCGTGAGAGAGCAGAATGGGGCGCTCAGCGGAACTCACGGACTTCGAACGTGGTCAGGTGATTGTGTGTGACTTGTGCCATACGTCTGTACGCGAGATTTCCTCTCTCCTAAGCATACCTAGGTCCACTGTTTCCGATGTGATAGTGAAGTGGAAACGTGAAGGGACACGCACAGCACAAAGGCATACAGAACGACCTCGTCTGTTGACTGACAGACACCGACGACAGTTTAAGAGGGTCGTAGTGTGTAATAGGCAGACATCTATCCAGACTATCACACAGGAATTCCAAACTGCAAGTACTATGACAGTTACGCGGGAGATGAGAAAACTTGGATTTCATGGTCGAGCGGCTGCTCATAAGCCACACATCACGCCAGTAAATGCCAAACGACGCTTCGTTTGGTGTAAGGAGCGTAAAGATTCGACGATTGAACAGTGGAAAAACGTTGTGTGGAGTGACGAATCACGATACACACTGTGGCGATCCGATGGCAGGGTGTGGGTGTGGCGAATGCCCGGTGAACATCTGCCAGCGTGTATAGTGCCAACAGTACAATTCGGAGGCGGTGGTGTAATGGTGTGGTCGTGTTTACGTGTTGTTTTGCGTGGCACTATCGCAGCACAGGCCTACACTGATGTTTTAAGGACCTTCTTGCTTCCCACTGTTGAAGAGCAGTTCGGGGATGGCGATTGCATCTTTCAACACGATCTAGCACCTGTTCATAGCGCACGGCCTGTGGCGGAGTTGTTACGCGACAATAACATGCCTGTATTATACTGGCCTTGACATTGTCCTGACCTGAATACTATAGAATACTTTTGGGATGTTTTGGAACGCCGGCTTCATGCCAGGCCCCACCGATCGACGTCGATACCTCTCCTGAGCATAGCAGTCCGTGAAGAATTGGCTGCCATTCTCCAAGGAACCTTCCAGCACCTGATTGAACGTATGCCTGCGAGAGTGGAAGCTGTCATCAAGGCTAAGGGAGGGCCAACACCTTACTGAATTCCAGCATTAGCTATGGAGGGCGCCACGAACTTGTAAGTCATTTTCAGCCAGGTGTGCGGATACTTTTGATCACATACTGTATACAATGGCTCGTTCCACATTATTTCGGCAGGAGGCTCGATCAGGTAATGTGTGGAACCAACCGGGCCTTGCAGGCTGGCGCCCCATATGTAAAAGCGCCCCTGCAGACAGGCCGTGAGCCCCCGGGTTTCCTGGCGCCACGCTTCCTCCTTCTCGGCTCGCCCGCTGGCGGGGACGGAGGAGTCAGCGACCCGCCGCCCGCCGCCCGCGGCCTCGCGGCAGCCCGGGGCCGTCACAGACTTCCCTCCGCTGCTGCCCCCCTCCCCCTCCCCCTCCTCTACCACCAAAGCGCTCGGAGCGCCGGCGCCTGCGCTGTGTGGTGTGGGAACTCCGGCCGTCTGCAGACTCAGCTGAGCGCGACCGCCGACAAGCGACCGCTCTTCCGTAGCGACTGCGGCGTCGCTGTCAGCCGCGTAATGCGGGGACCTTGTTCTTGTCACCGCGTCGCCGCTTATCGCGCGCATCAGATAGGCCCGGAGAGGCGATTCCACGCAGAGATTAGCTGCCGCTTGACTCCCACCGCTGCGCCACGGTCAGTTGTAATTAATGGATGAATCGAGTGTGCAGTCTGACGTCCGGTCGACGTCGTGGTCGTTAGAGACGTAAGACTGCCGCTGGACGCTGCGTGACAATGCGAACAGATACTCAGCGCGCATTGCAGCCACACCATGTGATGTGGATGGAAGGGGGGAGGGGGTGGTAATGCACCTAGGCACGCCTCTATGTAGCCCTATAATACAAGATTAATACAAAATCTTAAACATGGCTGCGATTCAGCGGCTGTATAAATTTGGAAGAGGTTGAAAAAAAAAAA
Organism: Schistocerca piceifrons; assembly: GCF_021461385.2. NCBI lineage: Eukaryota > Metazoa > Arthropoda > Insecta > Orthoptera > Acrididae > Schistocerca > Schistocerca piceifrons. Next base: position 381,311,840 of record NC_060145.1, read on the forward strand.
AAACCAGTCAACTATTTGCAAACCAAAGGTGTACTTAGCCCTTGACCTAAGTTTCGATATTTATAAAAATATCATCTTCAGAAGGAGATGGGCCCTAAAAATGTATAAACGGTAGTCCATTGACAGTGACCGGGCCAAATATCTCATGAAATAAGCGTCAAACGAAAACACTACAAAGAACGAAATTGTCTAGTTTGAAGGGGGGAAACCAGATGGCGCTATGGTTGGCCCGCTAGATGGCGCTGCTATAGGTCAAACGGATATCAACTGCGTTTTTATTAAATAGGAACCCCCATTTTTTATTACATATTCGTCTAGTACGTAAACAAATATGAATGTTTTAGTTGGACCACTTTTTCGCTTTGTGATAGATGGCGCTGTAATAGACACACACATTTGGCTCACAATTTTAGACGAACAGTTGGTAACAGATAGGTTTTAAAATTAAAATACAGAACGTTTGAACATTTTATTTCGGTTGTTCCAATGTGATACATGTACCTTTGTGAACTTATCATTTCTGAGAACGCATGCTGCTACAGCGTGATTACCTGTAAATACCACATTAATGCAATAAATGCTCAAAATGATGTTCGTCAACCTCAATGCATTTGGCAATACGTGTAACGACATTCCTCTCAACAGCGGGTAGTTCGCCTTCCGTAATGTTCGCACATGCATTGACAATGCGTTGACGCATGTTGTCAGGAGTTGTCAGTGAATCACGATAGCAAATATCCTTCAACTTTCCCCACAGAAAGAAATCCGGGGACGTCAGATCCGGTGAACGTGCAGGCCTTGGTATGGTGCATCGACGACCAATCCACCTGTCATGAAATATGCTATTCAATACCGCTTCAACCGCACGCGAGCTATGTGCCGGACATCCATCATGTTGGAAGAACATCACCATTCTGTCATGCAGTGAAACATCTTGTAGTAACATCGGTGGAACATTACGTAGGAAATCAGCATACATTGCACCACTTAGATTGCCATCGAAAAAATGGGGGCCAATTATCCTTCCTCCCATAATACCGGACCATACAATAACCCTCCAAGGTCGCTGATGTTCCACTTGTCGCAACCATGGTGGATTTTCCGCTGCCAAATAGTGCATATTATGCCGGTTTACGTTATCGCTGTTGGTGAATGACGCTTCGTCGCTAAATAGAACGAGTGCAAAAAATCTGTCATCGTCCAGTAATTTCTCTTATGCCCAGTGGCAGAGCTGTACACGACGTTCAAAGTCGTCGCCATGCAATTCCTGGTGCATCGAAATATGGTACGGGTACAATCGATGTTGATGTAGCATTCTCAACACCGACGTTTTTGAGATTCCCAATTCTCGCGCAATTTGTCTGCTACTGATGTGCGGATTAGCTCCGATAGCAGCAAAACACCTACTGGGGCATCATCATTTGTTGCAGCTCGTGGTTGATGTTTCACATGTGGCTGAACACTTCCTGTTTCCTTAAATAACGTTACTATCTGACGAACGGTCCGGACACTTGGATGATGTCGTCCAGGATACCGAGCAGCATACATAGCACACGCCCGTTGGGCATTTTAATCACAATAGCCATACATCAACACGATATTGACCTTCTACGCAATTGGTAAACGGTCCATTTTAACACGGGTAATGTATCACGAAGCAATTACCGTCCGCACTGGCGGAATGTTATGTGATACCACCTACTTACACGTTTGTGACTATTACAGCGCCATCTATAACAAAGCGAAAAAAGTGGTCCAACTAAAACATTCATATTTCTTTACGTACTACACTAATATGTAATAAAAATGGGGGTTCCTATTTAAAAAAAACGCAGTTGATATCCGTTTGACCTATGGCAGCGCCATCTTGCGGGCCAATCATAGCGCCATCTGGTTTCCCCCTTCAAGCTAGACGAGTTTCGTTCTTTGTAGTTTTTTCGTTTGATGCTTATTTCGTGAGATATTTGGCCCGGTCACTGTCAATGGACTACCCTGTATAAACGATTACAAAACTATTCTTAGATTCTTAACAAAATACTAATAATACAAAATATTTCTGAGGTAAGCATGCCCACTTGTTAGATCACATGGTGGTAAATCAGCTGAAGCTAAGCGGCTCTTGTCAGATATAAAACTGATGTAAAAACCAGAAACATCGCGTGCCATGGCTTGAGACAACACTTAGGTTACATTCATCGTATGTGAGCATAAATTATAACAGGAGTCTATAGAACAAAATATTTGCATGAAATAAGTACTCATCATGCCAGAGACAAAGGCCAGCTGTTCCAACAAGCGATAAGGAAAAATTGGGTTGCAGAGGACGCTAAATACATGGGCGTAAGAACTACGCCTTGATTGGGTTAAGTAACAGCATTTTATATTAAATTTAGAAAAAAAAATGTTCAAATGTGCGTGAAGTCTTATGGGACTCAACTGCTAAGGTCATCAGTCCCTAAGTTTACATACTACTTAACCAAAATTATCCAAAGGACAAACACACACACCAATGCCTGAGGGAGGACTCGAACCTCCGCAGGGACCAGCCACACAGTCCATGACTATTAAATTTAGAATGAAAATTTCTTCCACACGGCTACCAATAATGCAATAAATTCATAGGTATACATGACGTATATATTCCCTAATACATTTGTTGACAGAGTAATAGTGTACCCAAATTCGGTGTCCCTTTATCAGTGGGCGAATACACGTGTGCATTTATTTTGACGTATGCTGAATGTAATCTGGCTGCTGTCTTAAGCCATGGCATGTGATGTTTCTTGTTTTTTTACATCAAATTTATATATGACAAGAGCCGCTTGGCTTCAGCTAATGTAATTTACCGCCGGCCGGTATGGCCGTGCGGTTCTAGGCGCTTCAGTCTGGAACCGCGTGACCACTACGGTCGCAGGTTCGAATCCTGCCTTAGGCATGGATGTGTGTGATGTCCTTAGGTTAGTTAGGTTTAAGTAGTTCTGTGTTCTAGGGGACTGATGACCATAGATGTTAAGTCTAATAATGCTCAGAGCCATTTGAACCATTTTTTTTTTTTTTTTTTTTTTTTGTAATTTACCACCATGTAATGTAACAAGTGGGTACGCTTATCTCGCAAATATTTTCTATTATTTTTATTTTGTTATGTATGTAATTATAGTTTGTAACCGTTTATATACACTTTTAGGGCTCGCTTCTTCTGAAAAAGACATTTCTCATAAATATCGAAACCTAGGTCAAGGGCTAAATAAAGCTATGGTTTACAAATGATTTGGTCTATTTTTCCAACCTCTTCAGAAGTGTAATACACTTTCTTATTCCGTTTTCCATTGATGACATTCACTTTTCATGTTCTGCAGTCTTTTTCCTAAATTGGAAAAAGTACTCCGGAAAATTAATGTTTTTTTCAAATGTGAAAAAATGTTCCAAGGAGCAACATCGTCTTGTAGCTAGGAACAAAAATTCTGTTGAAATTTAAAAGTGTTGCAATCGAGAAAATCTTGTCAATACTGTGGTTGATAGTCTGCCCCTTACATTATTACTCTGCTACACACCTATAATCAGTACCTAAAATCAAATTAATTGAAGTTAAATATATTTTAAATGCATTTTCAAATAGAAGCCATTCGAATCTTACCGCAAATTTCCATTTTCCACACGTGTACAATTGTTAAGTCATTAAAGAAACTAAGTTCATTTGCAAATATCTCGTATACTATTGCAGAAGAGCTTCTTCCGTTTCAAGGTACAAGATGCTAAACGACCGATGAAGTGTGGCTCAACCGTACAGACGTTATACAGGGTCTCCAGTGCTTCCTCTGCCAGAATATAAAAGAAAAGGATGGACAAAAGAATAAATAAAAATGGCCCACCGTGCATAGCTAATTTTAAAAATATGCAGAATTTTCTCGCCATAAAATTCTGTAACTGAAGAATTATCAGCAACTTCCAGATGACTTTAATTACGCAGCGTTTCCATGTGTAGATATAAGATTGGTAAATTTGTGGTAAGAATTTATGGGACCAAACTGCTTAGGTCATCCGTCCCTAAGCTTACACACTACTTAATCTAACTTAAACTAAGTTACACTATGGACAACACACACACCCATGCCCGAGAGAGGACTCGAACCTCCGTTGGGGGGGGGGGGGGGGGGTGATCCGCGCAGACCGTGACAAGACTCCTGAGACCGCACCGCGTGGCTGTGCAGATCTGAAACAAACGCTGAACCTCATCCAAAAAAAAAAAAAAAAAAAAAAAAAAAAAAGGATGGACTATAGAACGTGCCGAAAATTGCATAGCACGCATTCTTTCAAGTGATTCTAAAATAATTGACTAGACTGAAACACCGACCCGGTAACGTAATGTGTCCCTAGGTAGACCATCCTCCAGGTACAGCCGTACCACTGTCAATCCACCCTTTCTTATTCCAGTCGGGAAGAGCTAATGTTCGTAACCCTCCGTGTGAGCGGGAATATGCCTGATTTTACAGTAACAGTCTCTTCGTGACATATGCGTAGGACTCTTCTAGCAACGTACGGAGACTAACAGAGAGTCGAGTTTTCCTCGCTATGTATGCGAGTGGAACAGGAAAGCAAATGACTACCAGTTGTACAAGGTATCCTCCGCCATGCGTCATACGGTCGTATGCGACGTACGTAGATGTAGCTGTAGACTTAGTAAGGGATCCAGTCCGACGAACAATACTCAAGTGTCGGTCGAAAGGGGAGCGATTTTTCCTTTTTTTGTGATAACGCTACGCTTCTTGAGCAGTCTTCCAGTGAATCTCAGTTTCACATCTACCTTTCCTACGATTAGTTTTGCTTTAATTGCCCCATATTCTTGCTCCAGATACGAGAGGACTTCAAAAAGTAAGTTACACTTTATTATGGCATGTCAAGTAGATTTTAGAGAACACTGTACTGTACTTCAAAGTGATACAAACACGTTACACTATTTTTCCACATGGTCATCAAATTCGTATAAACAACGGTCCGACCGCTCTACCACTCGTCTCCTTGGTCTCGTGGCCATTCGAAAACCACTTTCAGAACGTCCTCGTCAGTGAAAAATCGCTTCCCTCCCAAATGCTTGTAGTTTCAGCTTGCCGAAAAGACTGAATGGGACGGTGGTACCTCATCAGGACCTTCGGATCAGCATCACGTAGGTCTGAACGACCCTGGTCAAATTGTTCGTACCAAGTCGGTGCAGCTGGACGCACATTGAATTCGCTCCCACATCTGCATATCTACATATATATACTCTGCTAGCCACCAAGCGGTGGGTGGCGGAGGGCACAATTCGCGCCAAAGTCATATTCCACCCTCCCTCCCCCCATGTCTGAACGCCTCAGTACGAGCTCAAATTTCCCCCCTATCTTTGAACTTTGAATGGTGCTGATCATTGCGCGATTTGAAAGTTGTGTGGTAATAATATATGCTCTACATCCTCGGCCAAGTGAGCAGCCCTTTACCTGCCAGGGTAGTCGAGAGCGCTAACGCGCTGCTTCCTGGACTCGATTAGGGACGCCGGCCCCGAATCGAATCCGCCTGGCGGACTAACGACGAGGGCCGATGTGCTGGCCAGCCTGGATGTAGTTTTTCGGCTGTTTTCCACATCCCACTAGGTGAATACCAGGCTGGTCCCCACGTTCCGCCTCAGTTACATGACTCGCAGACATTTGAAACACGTTTGCGCTATTCCATGGATTACACTTCACACAGAAAGGTTGGGGTACACACATTCCATCCTGGGGAGGGGGGGGGGGGGGAGGGGAGTACAGGGTGGCGACAGGAAGGGCATCCGGCCACTCCTTAAAATTAACACGCGAAATCCAGTTAACCATAACAGCAGACCCCGCCAGTCGGGATAAATGCTTGGAAAGAGAGAGTGAGCAGCCCCTTCGTTTAGCGCGTCGTCTATCTGCAAGTGTGACCCACTTCAAACTTTCTATGAGATTTGTAACGCTCTCGCGATGGCTAAATGTAGCAGTCACGAATCTTGTCGTTCTTCTTTGGACATTCTCAATCTCTTGAATCAGACCCAACTGGTAAGGGTCCCACACAGACGAACAATACTCTAAGACTGGACGAACTAAAGTATTATTAGCAATTTCCGAGTTGAAGGACTGCATCGCTTCAGGATTCTACCAATAAACCGCTATCTAGAGTTCGCCTTACCCGTTACTTGTGTAATCTGATCGTTCCATTTGAGATCATTTCGAATAATCACACCCCTAAAACTGTGCTGATTTTGGCGGATGAACTTCTCAGAGTCTAGAAAGGTCATTATGTCTGAATACAAAATATGTTCGATGATTCTACAACAAATCGATGTCAGTGAAATTGGCCGATAATTATGTGCATCCAATTTTCTACCCTTTTTATGGATTGCTACGACCTGGGCCTGCTTCCAGTCCCGTGGAACTTTCCACTCTTTCAATGATCTCTGATAGATGATGGATAAGAATAGTGCTATATTTGTAGCATAGTCAACATAAAATCTTAGGTGGATTCCGTCTGGGCCAGATGCGTTCCTGGCGTCTTAGGAACCTAGCTGTTATGCATCTCCAGACACACTAAACACTGTGTAAGGCATCCTTGCGTTTGTTCGACAAGTGAAAGGGGGAATGGTGCTCCTCCGTGTATCACCAGAATTTTACGGTGAATCAGCGTGCAGTTTAGACGTTTTGCCCACAAGTATCGCACTACCCAGCGCACTTCAGCTTTAGAGTACATTTGCAGTTGCCACGCCATTTCACTCGCACAGTGTGCTGTACCACACCAAAAAATATCTGCAGGAAGCCTGCCACTCTTGATGTGGAATGATCTTTCCGTCGCACGACATGTGTAACTTACTACCTGAAATACGTGGGTATTTCATGGATGTATTTGCTTCAAGCAGTTGTTCGACAGTTGTGTAATGGTACAATAACGGATCGTTACGTTTATCTATGCGGTACTTTAATGTTAAAACTGTCCAGGACTTCTCATAACTTTCCGCAAGTAGAGCTGAACGTCTCCACAATGAGGTTGCTAAAGTGCTACAGTATTGCAACCAACATATGTATGTGAAAGACATTTTTTCGATTATGAAACTAAATGAGTGACGATTACGTGGCAACATGAATGCGAAAATCTGTGAAACTGTCTACGTCTGTCGTATGTTGACAATATGCACCAGATAAAAATTATATTATGTCTTCAGTGCGCCAAAAATAATTAAATAATACTGGAAATTAGTTTTGTTTTTCATCTGCAGTTTTGAGAGATGTGTTATATGAAACCAAGTCGTGCGACGTACATTGCCATTTATATGCGTTGCATGGGCGCGGCTCGCGAGCCCAATTCTTGGTCACCCCTACTGTAAATTGTGCAGAAGTGAATACTTTTTACTGCTACCATACGGTAAAGTCTGTTTCTGCTCCATTCCCAAATAGAGTGTTCGAAGAACGACTGCTTCTGCATCCCTGTGCGAGCTAATTTAATCTGCACGATCTCAATTGGACAGTTACGAATGGGCCTGAACATTCTTGATTTCTTTGCTGAACGTCTTGGATTTTTCCAAGGACGTTCTGGAGGGGGTGTACGGCGTCTTGCTTCCAGCTTTGCCAGATAACATTATTCAATATTGCTGTTACAATCTCTCCCCCTGTCCAACAAGCCTGTGACCATTTGCGCGCCGGCCGCAGTAGCCGAGCGGTTCTAGGCGCTTCAGTCCAGAACCGCGCTGTTGATACGGTCGCAGGTTCGAAACCTGACTCGGGCATGGATGTGTGTGATGTCCTTAGGTTAGTTAGGTTTAAGTAGTTCTAAGTTCTAGGGGACTGATGAACTCAGATGTTAAGTCCCATAGTGCTCAGAGCCATTTGAACCATTTGTGCCATCTTCCCCGTATTGTTTTTCTTTTCATAGTACTGCTAAACCAGCCAATTTGCGTGCCATATTGTATGACATAGTATTAAAAAATTATTTTTAGCTTGGAATACCAAGTCTTAGTTCTTGCAACATCAGTAGCTTTTTATAGAAAAATAAGGATGTTGTGCACACGTCAGGGTCACTTGACAATCGCCATGCTACATTTTGTACACTAGAAAATTGTTATATTTGTGCTTTGAATAACGTGTGCGTCAGCATCAGCTGCGTCAGAAACAGAAAAGAAATGTCATGAGAAAATGTCATTAAAAACGTTAAGTGCTTAATTTTTAGTTTCTCTGTCTCAGGTGGCAGATATGAAAAAAAGTTATACTGCCTATGCCTGTGTCCATAACACACATCATTCCTTAAAATTAGGTACTTAGCTTTGAGTGCTATCAATCACTGAATAAAGAAATGCCACTTTAAGCCCAGTTACGGGCTCTGTCATCGTCTAGTCGAAGTGTTTCTCTACTACCTTAACTCGTTTGCTACGCAATCTACACTCAGTGCTCTGTCTTTCAAAAATGTTGATAATTACGTCAAGCAGTATGCTTTGTGATCTTCTGATGCTAGTGGTCAGACACTGGAGGCTGGTCATTCCAATTCTCTTCTGCCCACTCAGACTGAGATTTTCCGTTAACTCACTCGAGGAAAATGCCTTAATTTTTCCTTCGAGAAAGATACGACCTTTATTCTTATCCATCCCTCCCCTGTGCGAGTTTGTGCTCCACTCCTAATGACGTCGCCGTCGGCGAGACGTTGAACTGTGATGTTCCTTCTTTATTTCGACAGCGCCGTTCCTAAGAAGTCATTTGCAGCAGTAACGTCTATTATCCCACACAACAAAGGCTTTATGTTCTGTTTGAAGTCTTTCTGGTGTTTTATGTAGAATCTGGAAAGATCAAGATTGTGTTTTTAAGACCTATTGATACTCATCGTTCGCCACATTCTTTATTATTACGAATCACGTTTCTCAAAGCCTTAAGAACTTTGATAAATCTCTCTTTAAATGTATAGATTGTTTTTATTAGCCAGTCCAAAGCACTGGATTTGGCCTCTATAGCGTTACCTGGGAAGTGTACACCGAGAATTTTTTAAAATCCTTCTACCGTAGTATCCGATGCCTGTGCAATGATGCAACTAAGACCACTACGCACCAAAATACGCCAACCAAATAACACACCAGCTATTGCTAAATGGGAAGCCCAGCCATAAATCCAAAGCACCAAAAGTACAAAGAACTGAGCAAGAGGAGAATAACTGCTTTACACTCCCATTCACGATGGTTGAATTACAGATGGCTATTAAACAGAGTAAAACGGTAAGTGATTTGGCTTGTACGATGAACGAACTGAGCAAATTAATCACTTTGGATTAGCAACATAGAAATTGCTTCTCTTTAAATTCCAAAGATATGGCAGAAGAGCCGAGCAATTGCTATTTTGGGAACTGGTAAAGAAGGAAACAGTCAAAAGAATTTTAGACCAATCGCACTACTGTGTCACCTTTACAAACTGCTAGAGAGAATGATTTTAAACCGTCTCTTATGTTATTGATCCCTTGCTTATACCTCAGGAAGCTGGATTCCGCCCTGGTATTCGTGGACTTGACAACAGCGTACGATACCGTCAGCTACCAGTTAGCATTAAACAAGGTCTACAACCTGATCAGCGATTTCAGCCTCACCAGGCTCATCATACATGTTCTGCAGAACCGAAGATTCTTCGTTGTCGTCGAAGAACAGCGTAGCCGATAGAGGCTGCATAGAAACGGCCTTCCCCAGGAAAGTTTGTTGGCTCCAGTTCTGTATATAACGACCAATTGCAGGAGTTGGTTGTATTCTGATGATATCGTTCTGGCAACTCAAAACACAAACTTCAGTTCAGTAGACTTCACTATAAAGAGTGTTCTTGAAGAGCTATCAAAATACTGCAGAATAAACCAGCTTAAACCAAACCCATCAAAGACACAAGTGTATACTTTCCATCTGAGAAATAGGGGAATCACACGGAAGTTAAAGATAGAATGGTTAGGCGTTAAACTGGAACACTGTGACGCTCCAAAATATCTAGGAATAACACTTGACAGATAAAGTTCAAAAACACTTAATGATTTTAAAGTCAAAAGTCTCCACCAGGAACAACTTAATGAGAAAACTGGCCGGATCACAGTAGGGCAGTCAAGCTGAAACCACCCGAACTTCTGCAATGGCACTATGCTGCTCCGTCGCAGAGTATGCCTCTCCTGCTTGGTATAAGTCAACACATGCCAAACACGTGGATATTGCCCTAAAAGACGCATGCAGAACTATAAGAGGCTGCCTTGAAGTCAAAACCAGTCGAATGACTCTACCACCTTGCAGGAATTCCACCACCTCCTGTTCGAAGAGGAATAGCAGCAGACATGGAAGTCATTTCTGAAAGTATTCGTATGGAGTGTAGCCATGTATGGAAGTGAAACATGGACGATAAATAGTTTGGACAAGAAGAGAATAGAAGCTTTCGAAATGTGGTGCTACAGAAGAATGCTGAAGATTAGATGGGTAGATCACATAACTAATGAGGAAGTATTGAATAGGATTGGGGAGAAGAGAAGTTTGTGGCACAACTTGACCAGAAGAAGGGATCGGTTGGTAGGACATGTTCTGAGGCATCAAGGGATCACCAATTTAGTATTGCAGGGCAGCGTGGAGGGTAAAAATCGTAGAGGGAGACCAAGAGATGAATACACTAAGCAGATTCAGAAGGATGTAGGTTGCAGTAGGTACTGGGAGATGAAAAAGCTTGCACAGGATAGAGTAGCATGGAGAGCTGCATCAAACCAGTCTCAGGACTGAAGACCACACACAACAACAACATGGAAAGAACGAAACCGGAGCAGGAAAAGACGCATCCCATGCATGAGCGACAACCCTACCCACAACGACTAAGGTCAAGGGAAAGTTCCCCCAGAACATCGGAGAAACTAACAACCACTGATGGAGAAACCAGGCTGCAACTATGGAGGGCTGAGACATCCCACACTCCTGCTTGGAAAAGATTTTCAGAATATTTACCCCCTGCTCATGATGACAATAGGCCAGTCTGAAAGTCCATGAATAGGCTGAGATCAGGAGTGGGTAAATCACGTGATAACCTGGCAAAATGGGGATACATCGAATAAAATAAAACCCATGTGACTGTGGGAAAGAACAAACTGTTCAATATGTGCTCCAGCGTCGACTGTGTCCAGCCACCTGCAGAGAAGGTGACCTACACCAGGCAACAGAAATTCACTACAAGTGGGCAAATTTGGTCAAAGACTATATAAACTGTGTTGATGTGTGTTTTATGTATGTTTCTGACACGAGAATAGTAACCGTAGTATGCTGTGACCAAAATAATTTGGTGATACTGTTATTTGTTTTGAAGTACAAGGCTCTTTCTTAATTACCCTCTTAGCTTTCACATCGCGTTTAAATAATTTAAATTACGATTTGATTATTTTTTGCACGTCGCTGTATTCGCCACTCGTGACGGATGCTTCGTTATAGTCTTGGCCGACACACTTGCTTACATCTAGTTCCTTTCATTCTACGTATTTAATCAATTGATGCTCGTATGCTAACGCAGAATTATCTTTGAAATAAGTGATCTGCGTATTTTTACGTCATAATAATTTCCAAAACAATGTGTTATTCTTTTACCGTTGTGAAATCAGTGGATAGTTTGCTTAATTGTACTTTCCGTATATCCCCTTAAACAAACATACCGCGCGACATGACGCAGTTCTCAACAATACAGGGGTCACTGAAGCGACCGGCGCCGTTGCTTAGTAACAGTCTGAGACAAGGCAATTGGCGAGCAGCGCGAGTGTGTCTTTTCTAAGTCAGCAAAAACGTTAAGAAAATCGCGAAATGCAGTAGAAGAGCGCTCCGTCGGTAGCAGTCAGAAGGTAAGCCAACGACAATCTCAGTTTCGCCTGTCTGTGGTCTGTGAAATCTTAAACAAGAGTCGAATCGACTGCGTCTTTCTGCGGGCGTGTATCATAAATTTGGTAATTTCCATGAATGATTGCCTATCGAAGTCGTGGTGTCCAAACGATACATATGGAATGTGCGCTCCTAAATTGATCATGCGACTCTGGTGGCGGGCATTATGTGTATGTTTACGGCGGTCACTACAGCAACGACAAAAGAATAGCGTTACAGAAATACTTGTAATAGTGGTCGAATCTTTCTGCTTCGAGTGCCTTGTGGACTGAAACCTGTCTGTAGTGACTTCACTACCAAGCAGTATGAAGTGCTTTATCAGACGCACTATAGTGACCTTGTCTCTGGACAGTACTCTGACAACGAATCACTTCCGGGACTCTGACAACGAATCACTTCCGGGACTCTCGTTATATTCCACCGAATACCCAAATATGATCAATTTCACTCTTTGAAGGTCGTCCTCTCTGGTTCTTCCTTCTTGCTAGGTGACATTCGTCCACTTCAACAACTTTACTCGGTCCACCAATTGGTACACTGTCGTTCGTCACTATTGCATAACGCACTTCTCTGCAAAACCCGAAATTGTCGCACACGGTATTAGCACATAAGTCAGTTTCTGATGCTGGTTGCTTGCACCGTGTAATCTCGAATCCAGTATTATGGAAGAATTACGCTGGTCTGGATGGATAATTTGGAAGAGTCGGACCATGTATTCTTCCTGATACTCGTTCGTTTTCCGCAGTGTCCGCAATAAAATTGTAACGGTATTTCTCCATCGAAATTCTTTCACGTAGTTTTACACACTTCGCACCACCACAGCCTACACAGTCCCTCCTTTCCTCGTCCGGTAGTATTCCGTATTTGCGACAAAAAGTCCAACAGTTTTCTACGCTGGATAAGCAAGGAATTAGATTTTTCCACGTTAGAGATTCCGCCGAAGAAACGTCAGGAACACCAGACATCCCACTGATTACCGCGTCTGGTTTTCCCTACCAACTCACATATAATTCGCTGAGGTATGTAATTTAGAACAACTAAGGGAACGACGGAAAACTTATAAAAATGACAATCACAAATAACTGATCATAACGCCCGCCACCAGAGTCGCATGATCGATTTAGGATAGCACGTTCGATATGTATCGTTTGGACCACGCGACTTCTATAGGCAATCATTCTTGGAAATTACCCATAAATTCTAACAGGCATATGTGTTTAATGAATATGGGATCTTCGACGCTGAAGTTACAGTCGAGTAATTTGATTCTCCAAACAAGTCATCCAAACTGTTTATCAGGGTTTGAAGCAGTTTGTGTTGCACTGGCAAGAATTTTATAAATCTTGTAATCAGAGTGTAATTCAAACACAACAAAACAGACGTTCTTCTACGAGGTTTCAGTGCTAAGTGATCGTTGTATTAGCTCGTATAGACGCTGTACAACAAGCCGAGTGTGTTACCATAGTGTCTACAAACAAACGTTTTTAATATAAATGCACATACATAATCCATATAATAATTTTTTATCATTTTTCAAGGGGTTAAAGGCGAACTTCAAAAAACTAATTTGGCTTGTAAATCGTGGAAGAACGATGAAAATTTGGTGGACTGATAAGGTAAGGAATGAGAAGGTCCTCTGCACAATTGATGAGGAAAGGGATATACGGAAAACACTGAGATGAAAGGGTTGGCACAGGGGAGGAATTCGTGGATGGCCGCGACAAACCAGTCACAAGATTAATGATGCAAAAATAAATCATAGGCGTCCTATAAACGGAATTAAATGCAGTTTCAAATAGTTGTTTATGCTTACGTGAATTAAATAACGTGGGTCAGCTTTCGTGTCTGTGCCGGTGAACTTCGTATCCTCAATCCCAGCACAGCGCACCGACGTTTTCTTGTTTTTTTGTTTTGTTTTGTTTTTTTCTTTTTTGTCACTAATGGTTACTGAATTAGTATAGTTCGCTAGGATTCTATTTGCTGATGTGTACTTTCTTTTCGCTGACAGCTCTGGCTATCAAACCTGACGCTATAGTCGTCATTGTTTAATACCGTGTCTCATTTCGGTGATCTCCTGATTTGACACAAGAAGTATTAATAGTTTATTCTAAGAAGACTCTCGGAGCAGTGGCTCACAGGCGTAGCTGTTCATAAGTCTGTGTATTTCTTCAGACAGGTACTCATTTGTTTCCGATCCCTACCAGTTTTAGCTTTCAATACCGTGTGCATAAAACATCTTCATTAAATGTATCAATAAATTTAGTCCATATCAAATTCAGCTGTTATTGGTTTTTTCGCCGTAAGATTACTGCAATTAATTAAAGAGCGTTTTACACCGGACGCGTTTCGCTTTTATTTACGAAGCATCTTTTGTGGTAAATAAAAAAAGAGGGAATTACGTCTGGTGGAAAATACTCCTTAATTAATTGCAGTAAGCTTACGACGGAAGAATCAATAATAACTGACTGCTGCGAAAGATTAACATCCAAATAAACTATCATTTCAATCTGAATTAAATTAACTTACACAGACGCACTGAACACAGCGTCATCTGGTTACTAAGGCTGAGTAAATTATTCGCATTTCTGACGTCATTTCCAAAACCATCGTTAATACAGGCGAAGATTTTACTTGACTGATCGATTTTACTAAGTTTTCGATTTTTCCTTTCCATTTTAATTTTTCCTTTTTCCTTGTCGTTTCTTTCTTCGGGCTGCTCAGCCTCGGGGAATGATCCGGTTGCAACAGCCTGGTTAAGTTAACATCTATATCTACACACATGCTGTGCCCGCCACCGTACGGTGCATGGCGGAGGGTACCACGCACCACTTTTAGCCCTTTCCTTTCCTGTTCCACTAGCAATAGAGCTATGGAAGAACGACTGTATAAAAGTGTCTGTGCACGCCCTAATTCCTCTCATTTTATCTTCGTGTTCCTTAGGCGAAATCTGTGTTGGCCGCAATAGAATCGTTCTGCAGTCAGCCTCAAAATCCGATTATCTTAATTCCCGCAATAGTTCTTGTGGTATCGTCGAAAGATCGCGGAGCACACACGGAAGTCGTTAACGCGAATAGTTATCACAGACTTTAGCGAGGGCTAGCTTCAGTCCGCAAAGCCAATGGGAAGGACTACAGAAGACACGCCCTCCTTGTCAGTGTAGCAGCGCCGTCATACTGAGCTCAATATAGTGCCGACCATGCAAGAGCTCTGCTCCAGTTCGAGACCTCAACTGCAGCTATGACCATCGTAGTGTAGGACCAACGAGTACTTAAAGTTTCTGATGAAATGTACCGTTGTAAATGTCGGACATCATACCTCAAGAGTAGAGTTTTGTACTTAGTGCATCACTCGATGTTTTCATAGACAATGGCAAAAAAATGGTTCAAATGGCTCTAAGCACTATGGGACTTGAGGTCTGAGGTCATCAGTCCCCTAGGCTTAGAACTACTTAAACCTAACACACATCCATGCCAGAGGCTGGATTCGAACCTGCGACCGTAGCGCGGTTCCGGACTGAAGCGCCTAGAACCGCTCGGCCACAGCGGCCGGCAAACAATGACAGTTGTAAATTAGCCAGAAGTCTTGTGGCAAAATGTGCGTCAACATTAAGTCTATCATTTATTCATTTATGTAGTAAAGTGGACTAATACACACATAAAAAAGTTCTGCATCACCTCGGTTCCGAGAGTTCCGGAACCTGTACAGAAAATTGGAGTAGAGATCAACATAAACATCAGTTCCGCCCTTTTTATTGCTCATGAAAACCACATATTGCATGTTGTACCAACATAGAGCGAGACCTTAAGAGGTGGTTGTCGAGACTGCTGTACACACCGGTATCTCTAATACCCAGTAGCAGGTCTTCTTGCATTGATGCATGCCTGTATTCGTCGTGGCATACTATCTACGAGTCCATCAAGGTACTGTTGGTCCAGATTGTTCCACTCCTCAACGGCTATTCGGCGTAGATCCCTCAGAGTGGTTCGTGGGTCATGTCATCCTTTTCCATCTATCCTAGGCATGTTCGATAGGGTTCACGTCTGGAGAACATGCTGGCCGCTCTACTCGTTATCCTGAAAAAAGTCATTCACGAGATGTGCACGATGGGAGCGCGGATTGTCGTCCATGAAGACGAATGCCGCGCCATTATGCAGCCGATATGGTTGCACTATCGGTCGGAGGATGGTATTTACGTATCGTACAGCCGTTACGGCGGCTTCCATGACCATCAGTAGCGTACGTCGGCCACACATAAAGGCATCCAGAAACAGCAGGGAACCTCCACCTTGCTGCACTCGCTGGACTGTGTATCTAAGGCGTTCAGTCTGACCGAGTTGCCTCAAAACACGTCTCCGACGATTGCCGGGTTGAAGGCATATGCGACACTCATCGGTGAAGAGAACATGATGCCAATACTGAGCGGTCCATTCGGCATGTTGTTGGCCCATCTGCACCACGCTGCATGGTGTCGTGGTTGCAAAGATAGATCTCGCCATGGACGTCGGGACTGAAGTTGCGCATCATGTAGCCTATTGCGTACAGTTTGAGTCGTTGGGTTCCTCCGAGCCATAATCCGTAGGTAGCGGTCATCCACTTCAGTAGTAGTCCTTGGGCGGCCTGAGCGAGGCATGTCATGGACAGTTCCTGTCTCTCTGTATCTCCTCCATATGCAACCAACATCTCTTTGGTTCACTCCGAGACGCCTGGACTCTTCTCTTGTTGAGAGCCCTTCCTAGCACAAAGTAACAATGCGGACGCGATCGAACCGCGGCATTGACCGTCTATACGTGGCTGAACTACAAATAACTCGAGCCGTGTGTCTCCTTCCTAGTGGAATGACTGGAACTGACCGGCTATCGGACCCCCTCCGTCTAATAGGCGCTGGTCATGCATGGTTGTTTACATCTTTGGGCGGCTTTAGTGACATCTCTGAACAATCAAAGGGAGTGTGTCTCTGATACGATATCCACAGTCAACGTCTATCTACAGGAGTTCTGGCAACAGGGGTGTTGCAAAACTTTTTTTGATGTGCGTATTTCATGTGTTCTAGTTTGGAGAGCCTTCAACCAGACCATTCAAAATAGTGACACTCTTACATCGTGTAGAGGGGTCGCATCCTTCGCAGAGGCGTGAAGCTCGTGGACCACAGCATGGACGCACTTTTGTGACG
Source organism: Schistocerca piceifrons (assembly GCF_021461385.2). Classification (NCBI taxonomy): domain Eukaryota; kingdom Metazoa; phylum Arthropoda; class Insecta; order Orthoptera; family Acrididae; genus Schistocerca; species Schistocerca piceifrons. Next base: position 381,328,894 of record NC_060145.1, read on the forward strand.
ATCTGTGAAAAAAGAGGAGTAGTGAATTGTTTCAGATTGACTTAAATTCACGAGAAAGCTATTTAGAGAGATATATAAAAACACACACTGCCTGACAAAAAGGAAAGTAAAAAAAAAAATAATAAAAAAATAAAAAGCATCCAGAAGACAAGGTCGGATATCAATGGTACTTCCTACACATGCACGACATCGATAAGTACGTAAATGCTTACAGTTGCAGTTCTCTGTAATAGGTAGAACGGCCTCTAGAGTGTTTTATTTCGGTAACAAACTTTCAATAGCCAATATCGCATAAATCCGTGTTTATTTTTGAAAATCTGTTTTGACAGTTATAACTGTCGGTTGTCTTCAAAAAATTTTTGATACAAAATGTACTCATTGTAAGAACCTCATACCATTTTGTCATTATGGTGGGTAACACATGGCACGTTATACAAAGGTTTGTGACAAATTATTTACAATTAAAAAGCACCTTTTGCGCATGGCCATGTTCTCGTACGCAGCGCTCACAGGTTGTTGTTACTTCTTAAAAAAAATCACAGTATGCAGTAAAAAGCACTTGTACATCAGTTTACATTTGCGTGACATGTTATATACATTGAAGATCCACGTTGTCACGCAAAGCTGAACGGATGTACAAATGTGCATTTTATTGTGTGTTGTGATTTTTAATAATTAACAACGATCTGTGAGCGCTAAGTATATGGACATGGCCGTGTGCACAAGGTGCTTTTTGATTGGAAATCTTTTATTTCTCACATACCTTGGTATAATGTGCCATATTTTATCCGCCATAATGACAATACGGCATGAGGTTTTTACAATGAACACTGCTTTAAAAAAATGTTTTGAAGACCAGAAGATGACTGTTATGTCTAAACCGGATGCCAAAAGTAAAGGTCAATTTATGCGATTTTGGCTATTGAAGGATCTTTTTTTTTTACGAAGTAAAACTGATCCCTCCTACTAATTGCGCAACACAGAACACATATGGAGGCTTGGGTCTGGCTGTGAGTGTACGGATAGCCAGATGGTAAGATGGCCGCTCTGGGTTCGAGTCCCGGTCCGGCACAAATTTTCATTGTTCTCATGGTTGTCAAATGGTTCAAATGGCTCTAAGCACTATGGGACTTAAAATCATCAGTCCCCTAGACTTAGAACTACTTAAACCTAACGAACTTAAGGACATCACACACATCCATGCCCGTGGCAGGATTCGAACCTGCGACCGTAGCATCCGTGTGGTTGATAGTAGTCCTTATTCGCAACTGCGTATTCATATATTGTGTTACTAACTGGTTTAAGAGTCAGGCGGCATAGTTCGTTGATGTTGGGATCCAAAAGCTGGTGCCACGATTTGACAAACGTTAAAATGTTCATGGTAACTATGCTGAAAAGTAAAAACAAGTGTGCATATAATACTTTGTGATACAATTTATATTCATAAAGATAGCTTTTGTTACTCCATTACAAAATGGTTCTTACTTTAAAAATGTCCCTCTTAATAGCAAGAATAAAGGAGTAAATTAATGACTGGAAAAAGATAATACAAAATCCTTCACATGTATCCTACTTGCAGCTCTTCACGACTAAGCAAGGGTAAGCATTAAGTATCTACTGTTGCACAACTTGTTTATCTACGGTCGCAGGTTCGAATCCTGCCTCGAGCATGGATGTGTGTGATGTCCTTAGGTTAGTTAGGTTTAAGTAGTTCTAAGTTCTAGGGGACTGATGACCTAAGATGTTAAGTCCCATAGTGCTCAGAGCCATTTGAACCACAACTTGTTTATAATAAGTGGTGGTATACCAGGTGATCAACTTTTGTATTTTTTGGTTCTAATAAAACCCCATGTCATTCCAAGCATGTGTGTCAATTTGTACCTCTCTATCTACATTATTCCGCGATTTATTCAGTTTTCAAATTTATACTGACTTTTTGATCACCCGGTACATAAACCTCTCTCGTGAATCAATGTGTCTATTAGTGCAAACGGTATCAAATCTCTTCAGTAGATTAGCCGTCACATGTAGACAAAAAAACGCACCAGAGGACTGTGATTTATAGAAGGAGCAATCAAAAAGTTCGAAGCCTCCACTGTGCAGAATCGGTACGCCAATCAGGCAATAAAGCCGTGAGCTTTGAAGCAACGCATCAGGTTGAATACACCCATTTGGAAAAACACCGTGTCCTGCATCCTGAAGAAGTCCGAAACTGCCCGCTGCACATCATCGTCCGGCAGGAATCGTCGATCCTTCAAGCTCTTTTTTAAAGGACCGAATGCGTGATAACCGTATGGGGCGAGATCAAGGTTACAGGACGGGTGCTCGTTGGCGTAACTTCTGCGCTTCCACATTTGGGATATGTGGACGTGCGTTATGATGCAGAAGGAGCACCCCTCGTTGCAATTTTCCTCAACACTGGATTTGGACAGACATACTGCCCCGTACACATTCTTCGTTCTCCGATTGATGGCTACCAGGGTTTGATCTTCGGTAGCCAAGAAAGGAATAACAGCACATTCGTCCTGTTTGGACGCATTTAGTAATAACATCGCCATAGTTCACGTTTCCGCATTTATCGCACGCACGTCGGGAACACGCGAATGCCACACTGATCCATTACCTACATGTCGGTGTTTACATACCCGCATCGGAGTCGTGCCATATTCCATATATGCTGCAGCAACCCACTCAGACGGTAAGTGTTTGATCGCCCCTTAAATTCCTGTATCACGTATCGTAATACACTACTGGCCATTAAAATTGCTACACCACGAAGATGACGTGCTACAGACGCCAAATTTAACCGACAGGGAGAAGATGCTGTGATATGCAAATGATTAGCTTTTCAGAGCATTCACACAAGGTTGGCGGCGGTGGCGACACCTACAACGTGCTGACATGAGGAAAGATTCCAACCGATTTCTCATACGCAAACACCAGTTGACTGGCGTTGCCTGGTGAAACGTTGCGATGCCTCGTGTAAGGAGGAGAAATGCATACCATCACGTTTCCGAATTTCGTAAAGGTCGGATTTTAGCTTATCGCGATTGCGGTCTATCGTATCGTGACATTGCTGCTCGCATTGGTCGAGATCCAATGACTGTTAGTAGAATATCCAATCGGTGGGTTCAGGAGGGTAATACGGAACGCCGTGCTGGATCCCAACGGCCTCGTATCAGTAGCAGTCGAGATGACAGGCATCTTATCCGCATGGCTGTAACGGTTCGTGCAGCCATGTCTCGATCCCTGAGTGAACAGATGGGGATGTTTGCAATACAACAACCATCTGCACGAACAGTTCGACGACGTTTGCAGCAGCATGGACTATCAGCTCGGAGACCATGGCTGCGGTTACCCTTGATGCTGCATCACAGACAGGAGCACCTGGGATGGTGTACTCAACGACCAACCTGGGTGCACGAATGGCAAAACGTCATTTTTTCAAATGAATCCAGGTTCTGTTTACAGCATCATGATGGTCGCATCCGTGTTTGGCGACATTGCGGTGAACGCACATTGGAAGCGTGTATTCGTCATCGCCATACTAGCGTATCACCCAGCGTAATGGTATGGGTTGCCATTGGTTACACGTCTCGGTCACCTCTTGTTCGCATTGACGGCACTTTGAACAGTGGACGTTACATTTCAGATGTGTTACGACCCGTGGATTTACCCTTCATTCGATCCTGCGAAACCCTACATTTCAGCAGGACAATGCACGACCCCATGTTGCAGGTCTTGTACGGGCCTTTCTGGATACAGGAAATGTTCGACTGCTGCCCTGGCCAGCACATTCTCCAGATCTCTCACCAACTGAAAACGTTTGGCCGAGCAACTGGCTTGTCACAGTAACCCAGTCATTACTCTTGATGAACTGTGGTATCGCGTTGAAGCTGCATGGGCAGGTGTACCTGTACACGCTATCCAAGCTGTGTTTGACTCAATGCCCAGGCGTATCAAGGCCGTTATTACGGCCAGAGGTGTTTGTTCTGGGTACTGATTTCTCAGGATCTATGCACCCAAATTGCGTGAAAATGTAATCACATGTCAGTTCTAGTATAATATATTTGTCCCATGAATACCCGTTTATCATCTGCATTTCTTCTTGGTGTAGCACCTTTAATGGCCAGTAGTGCATCTGTCGTTTCGACGTTCGTGCGATGATTGAAAGGAGGAATTGTGTTACGGTCTTTACATTGGTAAACCCGGTCTCTGTGGCCGAGCGGTTCTAGGCGCTTCAGTCCGGAACCGCACTGCTGCTACGGTCGCAGGTTCGAATCCTGCCTCGGGCATGGATGTGTGTGATGTCCTTAGATTAGTTAGGTTTAAGCAGTTCTAAGTCTAGGGGACTGATGATCTCAGATGTTAAGTCCCATAGTGCAAAGAGCCATTTGAACCATTTTTTTTACATTGGTAAATGTTATTTTTCCCGACAAGAATGTGATTAATCTGACTGCGACGTCATTTAGGTAGATATAACTTCGAAACCTACAATGGCAATATCAAAATTCTAGACAGCACTGAAGCAGCCCTGCAACGAGTCAGTTTGGGCTACAGACATTAACTTGCCAATCATCAACTGGCTGAAATACGCAGTAAACTGAAGCGGACACAAGATAAACAGTCTTGCGAAACGCCACTATACGTTTTGTATCGATTGTTCAGGCTTGTCGACCCGGCCCACGCGTAACTATTGTGCCTTGTTCCGAAATTTATCACCAATCGTTATTGTAGTGATAGCTTTTATCGACCATAATTCTTTTATCGTTGCAGTGCTTACGAAAGCAACAAAAGCTATTAGGAACTGTCAGATAGCGTCTATGTCTGACACATCAGGTACACAGTTGCTAATTCTCTACATGTTGCACAACTAACGTGAAAGCGAAGTAACACATTCATGACGACACTGGACCCAGTATATACAGGGTGTTACAAAAAGGTACGGCCAAACTTTTAGGGAACATTCCTCACGCACAAAGAAAGAAAATATGTTATGTGGACATGTGTCCGGAAACGCTTACTTTCCATCTTAGAGCTCATTTTATTACTTTTCTTCAAATCACATTAATCATAGAAAGGAAACACACAGCAACAGAACGTACCAGCGTGACTTCAAACACTTTGTTACAGGAAATGTTCAAAATGTCCTCCGTTAGTGAGGATACATGCATCCACACTCCGTCGCATGGAATGGTTCAAATGGTTCAAATGGCTCTGAGCACTATGGGACTGAACTGCTGAGGTCATTAGTCCCATAGAACTTAGAACTAGTTAAACCTAACTAACCCAAGGACATCACAAACATCCATGCCCGAGGCAGGATTCGAACCTGCGACCGTAGCGGTCTTGCGGTTCCAGCCTGCAGCGCCTTTAACCGCACGGCCACTTCGGCCGGCTCGCATGGAATCCCTGATGCGATGATGCAGCCCTGGAGAATGGCGTATTGTATCACAGCCGTCCACAATACGAGCACGAAGAGTCTCTACATTTGGTCCCGGGTTTGCGTAGACAAGAGCTTTCAAATGCCCCCATAAATGAAAGTCAAGAGGGTTGAGGTCAGGAGAACGTGGAGGCCATGTAATTGGTCCGCCTCTACCAATCCATCGGTCACCGAATCTGTTGTTGAGAAGCGTACGAACACTTCGACTGAAATGTGCAGGAGCTCCATCGTGCATGAACCACATGTTGTGTCGTACTCGTAAAGGCACATGTTCTAGCAGCACAGGTAGAGTATCCCGTATGAAATCATGATAACGTGCTCCATTGAGTGTAGGTGGAAGAACATGGGGCCCAACCAAGACATCACCAACAATGCCCGCCCAAACTTTCACAGAAAATCTGTGTTGATGACGTGATTGCACAATTGCGTGCGGATTCTCGTCAGCCCACACCTGTTCATTGTGAAAATTTACAATTTGATCACGTTGGAATGAAGTCTCATCCGTAAAGAGAACATTTGCACTGAAATGAGGATTGACACATTGTTGGATGAACCATTGGCAGAAGTGTACCCGTGGAGACCAATCAGCTGCTGATAGTGCCTGCACACGCTGTACATGGTACGGAAACAACTGATTCTCCCGTAGCACTCTCCATACAGTGACGTGGCCAGCGTTGCCTTGTACAGCAGCAACTTCTCTGACGCTGACATTAGGGTTATCGTCAACTGCACGAATAATTGCCTCGTCCATTGCAGGTGTCCTCGTCGTTCTAGGTCTTCCACAGTCGCGAGTCATTGGCTGGAATGTTCCGTGCTCCCTAAGACGCCGATCAATTGCTTCGAACGTCTTCCTGTCGGGACACTTTCGTTCTGGAAATCTGTCTCGATACAAATGTACCGCGCCACGGCTATTGCCCAGTGCTAATCCATACATCAAATGGGCATCTGCCTACTCCGCATTTGTAAACATTGCACTGTGTGCAAAACCACGTTCGTGATGAACACTAACCTGTCGATGCTACGTACTGATGTGCTTGATGCTAGGACTGTAGAGCAATGAGTCGCATATCAACACAAGCACTGAAGTCAACATTACCTTTCTTCAATTGGGCCAACTGGCGGTGAATCGAGGAAGTACAGTACATACTGACGAAACTAAAATGAGCTCTAACATGGAAATTAAGCGTTTCCGGACACATGTCCACATAACATCTTTTCTTTATTTGTGTGTGAGGAATGTTTCCTGAAAGTTTGGCCGTACCTTTTTGTAACACCCTGTATACTGCATCCTCTTTAGGATGTATATATCGTAGAGTGGTAATCCCGCCCAACCATTCTGATTTTGTTGAAATGTTATATTCTTATTTTCCAAAATAATCACATTAGTCTTTACAGGAGACCGGTAGGGATCATCTCAAATTATTGAAAAAAAAATTCATTTCGTGGGAGGAAAAACTCTCCATCGCCGCTTGTGTGGCCATGTGAAACCTGAATGCTGGGCACAGCTGGGATGGTGAAGCCCCCTGGAGTCAGGCGTGACGGCTGCTGACTGAATCTACCCTCCTTTTGGTCAAAAGTACCTTGCTAATCACCTAAATACAAACGCATAAATCACAGATCGGCACTAGAATTCTGGGTGTTCACTTTACTATAAAATGAGCGGTTAACTTCAGTGGAAATAGGCAACGAGAGGCTGCATTCCATTATGTTATCTGGGGAGATATTTTTTCTTTTACAGTCCCCATTTGATATAAAAGTTATTAATAGAGACTTGAGGCAGGTCGGGAATGTGCCGGCTCCCAATTGCCTAACGCACCCTCTGGTTGGGTGAGCCTGCCAGGAGACGAAAATTCGAAAAAGGACTAGTTGCTGGGACCTCGAGAGGAACAGACGTGAAGAGATTTGAGGTCAGATTTTATTGATGTGCATCACTGGTGAAGTATGGCACATCCACATTATGACGTTCTTAGAAAATGAACATCTCCTCTATAAAAATCAACATGGATTCTGCAAACAGAGATCCTACGAAACTCAGCTCGCTCTGTTCCTCCAAGAGATCCACAGCGCAGTGGACAACGGCGCTCAGGTTGATGCCTTGTTCCTTGATTTCAGTAAGGCATTTGACACCGTCCCGCATTGCCGTTTAATGAAAAAAATACGAGCTTACGGAGTATCGGAGCAGATCTGTGATTGGATTCAAGACTGTCCTGCAGATAGAACTCAACACGTCGCTCTTGTCGGAACATAGTCAACAGATATAAAAGTAATATTCGGAGTACCACAGGGAAGTGTGATAGGACCGTTGCTATTTACAATATACGCAAATGATGTAGTAGAAAGCGTCAGATTCTCTTTAAGGCTATTCGCAGTTGTTTATACCAAAGTAGAAACTCCGAAAGACAGTAAGAATTTGCAGAACGACCTACAGAGAATTGATGACTGGTGCAGACTCCGGCAGTTGACCCTGAACGTAAGTGAATGTAACATATTGCGCATACATGCGACAAGAAATGCACTACTGTACAGCTACACTATTGATGACAAACAGCTGGAGACAGCGTCTGCCGTAAAATATGTAGGCCTAACTATCCAGAGCGACCCTAAGTGGAATGACCATATAAAACAGGTAGTGGGAAAAGCAGACAAATGGTTCAAATGGCTCTAAGCACTATGGGGCTTAACATCTGACGTCATCAGTCCTCCCCCCCCCCCCAGACTTAGAACTACTTAAACCTAATCTAAGGACATTACACAACCATGCCCGAGGCAGGATTCGAACCTGCAACCGCAGCAGCAGCGCGGACTGTAGAGCCTAGAACCGCTCCTCCACAGCGGCCGGCAGAAAAGCAGACACAAGACTCAGATTCATCGGAGGAATCTCAAGGAAATGTAACTCATCCATGAAAGAAGTGGTTTATAAGGCGCTTGTTCGCCCGAATCTTGAGTATTGTTCATCTATTTAGGATACATATAAGAGGAGGTAGAGAAGATCCAACGAAGAGCGTCGCGTTTCGTCACGGGATCGTTTAGCTGGCGAGAGAGCGTTACAGAGATGCTAAACTAACTCCACTGGCAGAAGTTACAAGGGAGGCGTTGTGCATCACGAAGAGATTTACTATTGAAATTTCGGAACAGTACTTTTCAGGAGGAGTCAGACAACATATTACACTACTGGCCATTAAAATCGCAACACCAAGAAGAAATGCAGATGATAAACGGGTATTCATTGGACAAATACATTATAACAGAACTGACATGTGATTACAAAATGGTTCAAATGGCTCTGAGCACTTTGGGACTTAACTCCTGAGGTCTTCAGTCACCTAGAACTTAGAAGTACTTAAAGCTAACTAACCTAAAAACATCATACACATCCATGCCCAAGGCAGGATTCGAACCTGCGACCGTAGTGGTCACGCGGTTCCAGACTGTAGCGTCTAGAACCACTCGGCCACCCCGGCCGGCATGTGATTACATTTTCAAGCAATTTGGGTGCATAGATCCTGAGAAATCAGTACCAAGAACAAACACCTCTGGCCGTAATAACGACCTTGATACGCCTGAACATTGAGTCCAACAGAGTTTGGATGGCGTGTACAGGTACAGCTGCCCATGCAGCTTCAAAACTATAGCACAGTTGGTCAAGAGTAGTGACTGGTGTATTGTGACGAGCCAGTTGCTCGGCCAAACGTTTTCAGTTGGTGAGAGATCTGGAGAATGTGCTGGCCAGGGCAGCAGTCGAACATTTCCTGTATCCAGAAAGGCCCGTACAGGACCTGCAACATGGGGTCGTGCATTGTACTGCTGAAATGTAGGGTTTCGCAGGGATCGAATGAAGGGTAAATCCACGGGTCGTAACACATCTGAAATGTAACGTCCACTGTTCAAAGTGCCGTCAATGCGAACAAGAGGTGACCGAGACGTGTAACCAATGGCAACCCATACCATTACGCTGGGCGATACGCTAGTATGGCGATGACGAATACACGCTTCCAATGTGAGTTCACCGCAGTGTCGCCAAACACGGATGCGACCATCATGATGCTGTAAACAGAACCTGGATTCATTTGAAAAAATAACGTTTTGCCATTCGTGCACCCAGGTTGGTCGTTGAGTACACCATCGCAGGTGCTCCTGTCTGTGATGCAGCATCAAGGGTAACCGCAGCCATGGTCTCCGAGCTGATGGTCCATGCTGCTGCAGACGTTCGTGCAGATGGTTGTTGTCTTGCAAGCGTCCCCATCTGTTGACTCAGGAATCGAGACGTGGCTGCACGATCCGTTAGAGCCATGCGGATAAGATGCCTGTCATCTCGACTGGTAGTGATACGAGGCCGTTGGGATACAGCACGGCGTTCCGTATTACCCTCCTGAACCCACCGATTGGATATTCTACTAACAGGCATTGGATCTCGACCAACGCGAGCAGCAATGTCGCGATACGATAAACCGCAATCGCGATAGGCTACAATCCGACCTTTATCAAAGTCTTTACACGAGGCATCCCACCAACGTTTCACCAGGCAACGACGGTCAACTGCTGTTTGTGTATGAGAAATCGACTGGAATCTTTCCTCATGTCAGCACGTTGTAGGTGTCGCCACCGGCGCCAACCTTGTGTGAATGCTCTGAAAAGCTAATCATTTGCATATCACAGCATCTTCTTCCTGTCGGTTAAATTTCGCGTCTGTAGCACGTCATCTTCGTGGTGTAGCAATTTTAGTGGCCACTAGTGTGTTATAGATACTGTTATAACATGACCACAGGTTAGGGCGGTGGTCACAGCTTTGGACAGTGAGTTCCGCTGGCGGGCGAGCCGTAGGCCGGAGACGGCTGACGCGGCAGAGCGGGCCGTTCGCTGCAGTGTGTGCACCAGAGGGGTCTCCGGGCTCCGGGGCGAGAGAAAGCGCGGGGAAACGGCCTCTCGCCGCGGGGAAAGGAAAGGAAAAGAGGAAAAAACGGGCCAATGCCGCCGGCAGCTGCCGGGCTCAGCTCCGCGCCGCCGGGCCGCCGCGGGAACACAAAAAGCCGCTCCTGGCGGGAGGCCGGCCTTCCCGTGCAGGGGTTAACACCGCCTGCCACTCCGAGGGCCCGTGCCGAGCGCCGCTCCCACGCGAGAGCGTTCCGTGTACGTCTGATATGGTAATGGGGGGAGGACGGACAAAGTGTAGCGCTAGCGCCGGGGACAGGACGTGCGATTATTACTGGCACAGAGGAAAGGGGAGGGTAGCTAACAATGAAACCAGCAACTAATCCTATCAAACGTAGCCTCGGAAACCATTGGTGTCCCCGATACAACTTATTACGACGGAGTACATAAACAGCTTATAACAGAGTCTCCGAGAATACAAACTGCAGGTATGCACTCGAGGACAAACGTATTGTACCCAGTATTCCGCACGGCCACCGTTCGCGTGAAGACGAGCTTCAGCATGTCTCTTCATCGAATCCTCTTCAAAAATCCCTGGCGTGTTTCGAATGCATTGACCATACACAATGCTTTCGCGGTGTTGAGTGGCACTATCAACAGGAAATACGCAGAAGGAACCAACGGGTTCAAGTCGGAAAATATGGGAGGGCATGATATTGCCGAACCACGAACCGATAGAACTATTTAAACCCAACCAACCTAAGGACATCACACACGTCCATGCCCGAGGCAGGATTCGAACCTGCGACTGTAGCAGTCCCGCAGTTCCAGACTGTAGCGCCTAGAAACGCTCGGCCACCCCGGCCGTCTCCACCTTCACAATAATTCTCTGTTATTCCAATTTCGGACAGCGCGCGGAAAAAGCGAACATCTATGTCTTTCGGTGCAAGCCCTGATTCCTCTAATTTTATTATGATGATCGTTTCTCCATATGTAGGTCGGCGCCAACAAGATATATTCGCATTCGGATCTCGACGTACTCCGTTAATCCTACCTGGTAAGGATTCGACGCGCAGGTCGCCGAAGTGGCGTCAAATCGAAAGACCTGCACCAGGCGAACGGTCTACCCGACGGGAGGCCATAGCCACACATTTCCATTCCACCTGGTAAGGATCCCAAACGGCACAGCAGTACTCAAAAAGAGGACGGACAACCGCAGTGTAGGCATTCCCTTTAGTAGATTTGTTACGTTTTCTAAGTGTTCTCCGATGAAACGAATTTTTTGGTTTGCCTTCCCACAACACTTTCTATATGTTCTTTCCGATTTAAATTGTTCGTCACTGTAATTCCTACGTATGTTGAATTTACGGCCTTTAGATTTGACTGATTTATCGTGTACCCGAAATTCAACCGATTACTTTTAGCACTCACGTGGATGACCTCACACTTTTCATTATTTGTATTCCATATCCAATTTTCACGTCATACACATATACTTTCTAAATCGTTTTGCAATTTTTTTGATGTTCTGATGACTTCACTATACGATAAACGACAGCATGACCTGAAAACAACCAAGACGGCTGCTCACATTGTCTGCTAACAGCAGAGGGCCTGTTACACTACCTCACATTGTTTCCTAAGCAACAGTAGAGGGACTATTATAGTACGCCAAAAATCACTTCTTTTTTACTCGATGCCGGCCGGTGTGGCCGAGCGGTTCTAGGCGCTTCAGTCTGGAACCGCGCCACCGCTTCGGTCGCAGGTTCGAATCCTGCTTCGGGCATGGATGTGTGTGATGTCCTTAGGTTAGTTACGTTTAAGTAGTTCTAAGTTCTAGGGGACTGATGACCTCAGATCTTAAGTCCCATAGTGCTCAGAGCCATTTTTTTTCACTCGATGTCTTTCCGTAAATTATTACGAACTGTGACCCCTCTGATAGAAAATCACGAATCCAGTAACAATGAAACAAATATTACCGAACAGCCATAAGAAAGTGTGTCGGTGCGCTGTCATCCGTGCAGCACGTATGGATCCTTTCACCGTAAAGAACATCATACAAAGTGTCGATTAGAGCTTGTGTTGCAGGAAGTGAAGATACACACGATCAGTAAGTCGGCCAAGTAGGAAAAGTGGCCGTATCGGGGATAACATTGGCCTTACGATAATATTTACGTCTACAGCTACACCAGTAATGGCCATGCCACAGTACGGTGAGTGGCATGGCGATCTTCTAGTACTATCATCGTTTTTCTCCCTTGCACGCCCCAGTCGCGAAAGCTGTGCGAGCAGATTGACTATGGGTAAACACCCATATGAGCTTTAGTTACTCTGACCACCTTGTCGTTGCCATTTCGCGAGTGGAAGAGATAAATGGATAATGTCATCAGATGAGGTTATAATACGAGCATCAATAAAAATGAAACGACAGTAATGGAATGTAGGTTGAATTAAATCATACGCTGTCGATAGAATTAGATTAGAAGTCATGTTGTGGATCAGTTTAGCCACGTGGTCAACAACAGAACTGACAATGACCAAAGTAAAGATATAAAATGGAGAATGGCAGTAGCAATAAAAGCATTTCTGAAGAAAGGGAAGTCTGTTAGCACCGCATATTAGTTCAAAGGTCAGTAAGTGTTTTCTGAGGATATTTATACATGGTGTAGCCTTGCACGGATGGCCACGCTACGGAGTTAAGACAAGAAGAGAATGGCAAGTTTTGAAATTTGGGGGCTACATCGAATAACTAATATGAACATACTGCATCGCACTGTGGAAAATAGAAATCCATGGCACAAAGAAGGGATCGCTTCATAGGGTACGCCCTGGGCCATTGAGAAATTGTGATTTTGATAATGGAGGGAGCTGTGTGGGAGTGTGGGGGTAAAAATTGTAGAATGAGGCGTAAGCAAGAGTACAAAGTACAGGTAGAAATGGATGTAGGCTGCGGCAATTATGCGGAGATGGAGAGCGTTGCACAGGCTGTACTAGTGTGGAGAGCTGCGTCATGTCCGTGTTCGGTCTGAAGACCACAACAGCAATGCCTGCGCTCCCATGTATATGGTCGAATCAGCCATGTCGAGCGACATGTGTGTCCCAACTCTGTAGCTGAACGCCTCACATTGCTTCACACGATGACAGAATATTTTCTGACCACAGGACCTTATTGTTCTGTGTGTTCATCCGCGACAAGGGAAAAAAAGAAATTTGTGACACAACTTGACTAGAGAGGGGCCAAGGATTCAATATAGGAAGCGGGTTCAGCTGCACGTAGGATGCCGTTGTTATGCATATAGATTATGAGACACGCACGGGTTGACCGGCGCAGAGATCTATACCACACCTGTGTTCCGACTGAAGACCAGAGCAACAACAACAACAACAACAACGACGACGACGACGACGGCGACAATATATCTGATGAAGTAATATGTTGCTCGAGTCTTCTTGAAACGTGCGCTCTCGGAATTATAACTGTAAACATCTCCGTGATACACAAAACCTCCACTGTAGTCTACCACAGGGGTTTGTTGAAGATGCGAAAGCAGCTTCAGCGATAAACTACAACACTTAGTACTGAAAGCACGTTTATTACGAACACCAACGTAGAAACGGAACAGAACTGAACTCCAGGTCTGAGATTTCTGATATTTATACAGTAATCGAATGTACCAGAATATACAAAAATTTGAAACATAAATTACGAGAACCTTCCCGAAATGATAAATAGTAAATAACAAACAACTGCTGGTGGTCAGGTTTGAATTGGCAACCCTTAACACACCAGTCAAAGACGTTACCCACAACAGTTCCGGCAGTATCAGTACTTTGACTCGTCACCACACGGCTGAATGTGTGATACTGATGCAGTGTTAGGTACAGGGGGTGGACAAAAATATGGGAACACCAAAAACACAACACATTACGATATATAATATGTTGTAGGCTCTGAGCACTATGGGACTTGACTTCTCAGGTCATCAGTCCCCTAGAACTTAGAACTACTTGAACCTAACTAACCTAAGGACATCACACACGTCCATGCCCGAGGCAGGATTCGAACCAGCGACCGTAGCGGTCGCGCGGTTCCAGACTGTAGCACTTAGAACTGCTCGGCCTCTCTGGCCCGCTAATATGTTGTAGGAAAATCTTTGGCATTCAAAACAGCTTCCATTCGTCTGGGAATGGATAAATACAGTTCCTGTATGGTTTTCTCCCCGCAAAACAGTGGCTAGTTTAAGTAACTATGATGTAGGAGGATAGCGATCTCGCACACACAAAAAAAAAAATAAATAAATAAATAAAATAAAAAATAAAAAAATAAAAAAAATGTTCAAATGTGTGTGAAATCTTATGGGACTTAACTGCTAAGGTCATCAGTCCTTAAGCTTACACACTACTGAACCTAAATTACCCTAAGGACAAACACACACCCATGCCCGGGGGAGGACTCGAACCTCCGCCGGGACCAGCCGCACAATCTCACACCCTTCTTCTCTCTAAAGTAGGCGACAAAGATTCAATAATACTGAAATGTGGTGGTTGCGGTGTCCAGGGGGGATGCGATAATTCGTCTCAATACCCAAAAAAACCAATTCTGAACGATGCGAGCCATGTGAACAGGTGCCCTGCCGTCTTGAAACGGAGCATCACAGCAGGGGAACTGGTGAACGACCATTGTACCATGGGCTGGACCTGGTCAGCCAAAATTGTCACATAATTCTTGGCAGTAATGCAGCTTCGCAGAGTAACCATGGGGCCATGGAACGCTACGAGACAGCTGCCCAAATCACCATCGAACCCACGCTGCGGAGGACGTAAACTGGGCCAGAAGTTGGGGATTGTGTGAAACAAGACTCATTCGACCAAATGACATTCTTCTGTTGTTCCACAGTCTAGGTTTTATGGCTTTGGGACCACGTAGTACTGTTACGAGCGTTTGCGTCACTGATGAGTATTTTTGGATTTCTAGTTCCCTCTTAAATTCCCTGCTTCTGTATCTTCCTTCCCGCTGCTCTGGTGGTGAGAGGATTCGCGACTGCGATGTTCAATTCTGCAGCGACTTCTACAGCTGTCGTCGAAGAATTTTTACAGTCCTCTTCAATGACTGTCCATCACGATCACTCAATACACTTACGCGTTGTGACTTAGCGGATGATGTTTTTCTGCGGTCCCTATATGCGGTATAAATCTCCGATACGGTGTCTCTTGAAACGCAGAAACTCTTCGGCTCCCCTAGTTACGGATGCATCCACCTTACGAGCGCCGACAATTTGCCAGCTTCCTAATTTATTTTAGTTCGATATAATGCGCTGACAGCTACACGGAACACAGCTGTTAACACGACTGACTATTGTGAGTATTGCGGAGATGCCGTTCGTGGTCAGATACAACAGAGGAACCTGCGATCTTGTATAGGACGTGTATTTATGTTCAAGCCTGTGGTATCCATATTTTTGTCCAACCCTGTGTTTACACATATATATGTTTTAAAACAATGAAAGGGTGATAACACAGGAACAGCAGCGTGCACTATGGGCGACTCGTGGTTCTCGGTCACGTGTCAAGGGGAGTTTTGTACGATGGTTGGAACTTACATAGTAGCAACTATTTATTCACAACCGATACAAAAGAGTTACATGTTTGCACCTGTTAGTGTACTTCAAAGTAGTCACCAGCGTTGTGTAGAACCCGTTGCCAGCTATGTGGAAGGCGTAGTATACCGTTAGCAGAGCCTGTTCTGGTGATGGTGCGAATGGAGCGGTCTACTGCCTGTCGAATCTCTGGAACAGTTCTGAAGCGAATGCCAGAAGTAGTTCCCCCATCTTCGGAATCAAATCAAAGTCACAAAGACTTAGGTCCGGGGAGTATGGGGGATGGTACAGTACTTCCCAGTCCCATCGACCGAACAGAGCAGCCACAGCTTGCACTGTATGCGCCCGCGCATTGTCGTGCAAAATGATGGGTGGGTTGCGCAGAAAGTGAAGCCGCTTCTTTCGCAAAGCTGGTCGCAGGTGATGCTCCAGAAACGAACAGTAATACTGTGCATTGGCGGTCGGTCGTGGAGGAACGTAATGCGTTAGGATAACACCATCACAGTCGTACACGAGAATTACCATAACTTTCACCATACTGGGGCTCTGACGCACTTTCGACTTTCACGGCGACCCATAATGACGCCATTCGTTGGATTGGCGTTTCAGTTTTGGCTTCATGGCATTCGCTTCAGAACTGTTCCAGAGATTCGACAGGCAGAAGACCGCTCCATTCGCACCATCAACGGAAGAGGCTCTGCTAACGGTGTACTACGCCTTCCACATCGCTGGCAACGAGTTCTACACAACGCTGGTGACTGCTTCGAAGGACAGTGACAGGTGCTAACGTGTAACTCTTTTGTATCGGTTGTGAATAAATAGTTGCCGCTATTTAAGTTACAACCCTCGTATTACGGCCGCTTTTTGGGACAAGAAATGAGAGTAAGGCCGTTAAGTTGCAGCACGATGGAGAAGAAAGGGGTAACGTCAGTCGCCGGGTCTCGTGCACAATGGACCTTTCCCGGAAACTTAACAGAGGGAGAGCCTTCTGTCATTGCCGTGGGAAGTGCGTACCTCCAAGGTCAATTGCACTGGCAACATGAGAGAAGACAGAGCAGGAGATTCTCTGAAGTCAGCATCCGAAGAAACGCCAACAGTTTTCGTGATGGAACAAGAGCCCACATGGAGACAGACAGTGTCGGACGGGAGACATGTTTGGTCGTCTCCGTGAGGGATACGCCTCTGATTCCGAGACCACGACCGTGCGCTACTGAGGTAACTGCCGCCGCAGCAAACCATGATGCAGTATCTGGGTGAAGTCTCTGTGCATACAAAAGCCCTGGCACAATTGTTCCTCTGATTTATCCCAAGGTCGACGGAACTCTGTGCGTTGTTCTCATCATAGTCTTTGCACAGATACCCGATCGTGGGCGTATTTCCTGTGGCTGACCATGATAACGTTTGTATACATATCTCAAAAGCTGTTTGTTCAAACCAAATTTGAAACATGCTTAAGTTGTCATATCTTCTTAAAAGTGTTTTACTTATATGATAGTATCATAATTATCATAGCAAAAATTCACACGATAGTGTATGACCTAAAAATGGGCATTAAAAAAAAAACATCGAACTATTTGATCCTCGCTTCCTTTAATTTGTAAATTCTAGTACGTTTTAATGAAAGTGATGTAATTGATTTCTCTACCAAGTTTCACTGACGCATATGCGTCTCTTTCAAAGAAAATTATGCCTAAAGCAAAAAATTTCACGCTTTCGGGAAAATGCGTTTCAAGTTCTTCATACGATCTTTCAACCTATATTCAAAGCTGTTATATTCCATAGCTGTCATCGCCGCGGGTTTCTGTACCCTCCAGCTTATTTTGGGAGGCCCTTCTGGTTTCCTTTGTCATTTTTAGAGTATCCTTCTCAGTCTCCTGTACCCTCAGCTGGTCAATTGACAGAAATGCATTTTTCATGCTCGCCACAGAGTCTGCGGTGATATCACTGCTGACTAACTCATAACTGAAATACAACACTGCATCCATGACACCAGTTTTTTGTGTTTTGAGGCACACAAATACAATTACGGAAACTTTAGTTTGGATTTTGAGTTCTGTCACTGACGCATTTAGCACACAAGTTTATGCTCGCTAAGTCTCTATGGGTCATATGGTTAATATGGCTCTGATCTCTATGGGACTTAACATCTGAGGCCATCAGTCTCCTAGAACTTAGAACTACTTAAACCTAACTAACCTAACGACATCACACACATCCATGCCCGAGATAGGATTCGAACCTGCGACCGTAGCGGTTGCGCGGTTCCAGACTGGAGCGCCTAGAACCGCTCGGCCACACCGGCCGGCTAAGTCTCTATAGATAGTTTTTATAACGTGTGCTATTTACATTGGTAGGGGATGGTTGTGTTTGCAGAATCAAGAGGAATGAGGGGACGTTAAAAAACTGTCTGTCTCCTATATTCCTAAGGCATTATAAGGGCTTGCTGGTACCTTAAAGGCTACCAACTGTTTACGAAATTGTTGAGACTAACAGGGCAAAGGAGGTAGAACATCTTAAGAAGTCACAAAAGTTGGGTGAATATAACACAATTGTTGGATAGCATAACCTCCTTCCGGCCGCTGTGACCGAGTGGTTCTACGCGCTTCAGTACGGAACCATGCTGCTGCTAAGGTCGCAGGTTCGAATCCTGCCTCGGGAATGGGTGTGTGTGATGTCTTTAGGTTAGTAAGGTTTAAGCAGTTCTAAGTTCTAGGGGACCGATGACCACAGCAGTTAAGTCCCATAGTGCTCAGAGCCATTTGAACCATTTTTGAACCGAGGTGATCATTTTTAAAAGCAGTGGTTAAAGAATAAATAGAATACAGACAGAGATAGTCTACTGCAGCCGTAGTAAACAAAGCAGAAATCACGAAGTGGTGTGTGTCGTTGTTTATAAAATGCTGTCTCTTTCCTATCAATACACACCAAACGTACAAAAGCCATACATATTCCTGTTCAGGAAGGACTGGTGTATAACCTAACACAATAAACAAAATTTGCTACTTCGGAACTTCGTGGTCCTCCTAGAAAATATTATTTTGCTAGGGATCCGGAGGCTATTCTTTTGAATGACCAGATGAAATAATAGATAGTGTGTGCCTGCAAGTAGGGTCGAAGCGATGTCCTTTGATCAACTTTTTTTTCCGAGGCAGCAGTACTTAAAGCTCTGTTGCTACACTTGAAATGACGGAAAATGAGATGACGTTCGTTCGTTAATTTTAGAAGTCACCGATAAATATTAATGCTTCCCGACGTGATCACTGCTCGTTGACACAAGTAATCTATTACTCGAGTGCAAATTGCGTAAATCACGATTAATTGAACTAGAGTAACAAATGTGAAAACAAGACGATAATAATAACAACAGTTATTTTTCCCCAGGGCATGCAGTCCTGCTGTATGGTTAAATGGTGATGATGGGATTCTCTTGGGTAAAATATACCAGAGGTAAAATAGTATCTCATTCGGAGGGAACTACTCAGGAGGAGTCGTCATCAGTAGAAACAAAATTGACATTCTACCGATCGAAACGTAGAATGTTAGATCATTTTATCGGGCAGGTAGGCTGGAAGATTTAAAAAGTGAAATGGATAGGCTGAAGTTAGATATAGTCGGAATTAGTGAAGTTCTGTGGCAAGAGGAACACGACTTTCGGTCAGTAGAGTACACCGTCATAAACCCAAAAGCAAATAGTGGGAATGGATGACTAGGTTTCATAATGAATAAGAAAACAGGACTGTGGGTAAGCTGCTATGAACAGCATAGTGAACACATTGTCTTGGCTAAGAGAGACATGAAGCCACCATGCACAACAGCAGCACAGGTTTATGTACCGGTTAGCTCCGTAAATAATAAAAAGGTTTAAAAAAGTGTGAAGGGACAAAGTAACATATTCAAATAGTCAAGGGAGAGGAAAATGTAATTGTGATGAGGGAGTGGAATCCGGTAGAGGTAAAGAATGAGAAGGAAAGTAATGGGAGAGTATGGCCTGGGGGAAAGAAATGTAAGAGGGAGCCGCCTGGTAGAGTGGGTATGAGACCACCAGACACTGGAGGGTTTCAGATTGACTGTATGTATAATGGTACTACAGAGATGTAGAAACCAGACTTTCCACTGTAAGACGTTACCAGGGGAAAATGTGGGCACTGACTAAAAAATGAAGACACTGCGAAAATATAGGAAATTGACGACATGGGACCTGGATACGTTAAAAGTACCAGAGATGTTTGAGAGTTTCAGAAGATTAATTAGGCAGCGATTGACTGAAACAGCGCGAAGGAATACAAATAGAAGACGAATGGATTCCTTTGAGAAACGAAATAGTGATGGCAACATAGTTTTACATAGATAAAAAGACAAGGCCTAGTAGTAATCCTCGGATATCACAGGAGATATTCAGTTTAATTGATAAAAGGAGAAAATATCAAATTGCAACAAGTGAAACTGGCGAAAGGGAACATAAACGTTTAAAAATGAGTTTGACAGGAAGTGCAAATGGCTAAACAGTAATGGCTAGAGGACAAGTGTAAGGATTTGGAGGCCGGGCGGTGTGGCCGTGCGGTGCTAGGCGCTTCAGTCTGGAACCGCGTGACCGCTACGGTCGCAGGTTCGAATCCTGCCTCGGGCATGGATGTGTGTGATGTCCTTAGGTTAGTTAGGTTTAAGTAGTTCTAAGTTCTAGGGGACTGATGACCACAGGTGTTAAGTCCCATAGTGCTCAGAGCCATTTGAACCATTTTGAACCAAGGATTTAGAAGCAAACTTTACTAGGGAAAGATAGGTAACGCCTATAGGAAAATTAGAGCCCTTTAAGAGAAAAGAGAAACAGCTGTTCTGCAGTCGCAAAACCAGTAATGACCAAAGAAGGGAAAGTTGAAATGTGGACGGGGTACACAGACGGGCTATACAAAGGAAATGAAATTGAAGGCAGTATTATAGAAAGGGAAGAGGCGTAGATGAGATGGGAGATATGATACTGCGACGAGAATTTGACACAGCGCTGAAAGAGCTACGTAAGTCGAACAAGGCCCCTGGAGTAGACGAAATTCCGTCAGAGTTACTGATACCTTTGGGAGAGCAAGCCATGACAAAAGTGTTCCATCTAACGTATAATATGTATAAGAAAGGCGAAGTACCGTCAGACTTCAAGAAGAATGTAATTACCCCAATTTCAAAGAAGTCAGATACTTACAGGTGTAAATAGTACCGAACCATCACAGAATAAGTCAGGCTTGAAAATACTAGAACGAATTATTCACAGAGGAATGGAGAGACTGGTATAAGCTGACCTCGAGGAAGATCTGTTTGGGTTCCGGAGAAATTTAGGAACAAGCGAAGCAATACTTACCCTATGATTTAGAAGATATGTTGAGGAAAGACATACCTAAGTTTTCAGCAATCGTAAACTTAGAGAAAGCTTTAGACAATGTTCAGTGGAATACTTACTTAGAAATTCTGAATGTAGAAGGGATCACACGCTAGGAGCGAAAGGCTGTTTACAACTTGTACAGAAATCAGACAGCAGTTATAAGAGTCGATGGGTATGAAAAGGAAGCAGGAGTGGAGAAGGGAGTGAGCCGGGATTGTAGCCTATCCCCAATATTATTTAATCCGTACATTAAGCAGGCAGTAAAGGAAACGAAAGAAAAATTTGAAGACGAAATTAAAGTTCAGGGAGAAGAAATAAAAACTTCGAAGTTTGCCGATGACATTGTAATTCGGTCAGAGACAGAAAAGGACTTGAAAGAACAGCTGAACGGAATGGACAGTGTCTTGAAAAGAGGATATAAGAGGAAACCTAACAAAAGAAAAAAACATGGGGAATGGCAAGTACTCGAATTAAATCAAGCGATGCTGAGAGAAACGGTGCTGTAAAAGTTGAAGATGAGTTTTGCTATTTCGGCAGTAAAATAACTTACTAATGATGGCCGAAGTAGAGGGGATGTAAAATGTAAACCGGTAATGGTAAGAAAAGCGTTTCTGAAGAAGAGAAAATTGTTAACATCGAATATAGGTTTGAGTGTACGGAAGTATTTTGTGAAAGTATATGTCAGGAGTGTAGCATTGCATGGAAGTAAAACGTGGACGATAAACAATTCAGATAAGAAGCCAATAGAAGCTTTTGAAATGTGCTGCTACAGAACAATACTGAAGATTAGTTTGGTAGATCACGTAACTAATGAGGAGGTACTGAATATAACTGCGGAGAAAAGAAATTTGTGACACAACTTGACTAAAATCAGGGATCAGATGATAGGACACATTCTGAGATATCAGGGGATCACCAGTTTAGTACTGGAGGGAAGCGTGGTATGTAAAAATTGTAGAGGAAGACCAAGAGATGATTACAGTATGCAGATTCAGAAGAATATAGGTTGCAGTAGTTATTCGGAGATGAAAAGGTTTGGACAGGACAAAGTGACGTGGACAGCTCCATCTTCAGACTGAAGACCACAACAGGAACAACAAACAAATGTGATGAAATCCAGCCGAAGTTAACACAGATACCCAATAGAGTACATCGTAAAAGTAGAAAATGCAGTTTTGTAGTATTTTTATTAGAATTTGTACTTATTGCCAAAAGTACAGAAGTGGCTTGTCACTTATCTAGTTATCCGTACTGCAATTCGTGTGATTGATCCGAGCACCAACACAAGTTCATCTGGCGGACGCAAGCTCATATACCGAACTGTGATGCTGATAATGGTGGTGTTGTGATCGTACAGGACATGCGCTCAGATGATGTACGTAATGGTGCAGTACTTCCAATTTCTGGCAGTGAGCTGCCACTTCTATAGATGTTACAGTTACCAGCTATCCCATGACGGCACTTCTCGTAACACCAGTAGAAAAAATAAAATAGGGCGTATAGAAAACACTTGTGCTAAATATTTGACTTGGGAGACCTAATTAAAATGGCGAGAAATTAGAGGAAGCCAAGCAAACTATGTAAAAGTGCAAGATGGCAAATAGGCTACTTGTCCTAGATAACACTGGTGAGAAATTCGAAATATCAGCCAATCATCTCAACTGCGCCGTGGAAATTTCCCTGACATACACCGCACACTGAGGTTGGTATTTCATAGATCCTAGATTCGAGTGTTATTGGGGAATCTTTTTACTATTTATAATGTTTCGGTATTTTCCACTACCATTTTCATTTTCTAGTATTACGTAAGCGCCTCTTTATATCACTCTATCGGCATGCATCCACAACTGTGCGTTTGTCCTGTACGGAACAAACTGCTGAAAAGGTCTTAAAAGACTAGTCCATTTAAAGCTTTACTTAAATTGTAGCCACTGTCCACATTCATTAGGTATTCCGACATCTTTCTTTCTGAAACTTCCCGGCAGATTAAAACTGTGTGCCGGACCAAGACTCGATTCGGGACCTTCGCCTTTGGCGGGCAAGTGCTCTACCAACTGAGCTAACCAAACACGAGTCACGACCTGCCCTCACAGCTTTACTTCCGGCACTACCTCGTCTCCTACCTTCCAAACTTCACTGAAGTTCTCCTGCGAATCTTGCAGGACTAGCACTACTAGAAGGAAGGATATTGCGGAGACATGGCTTAGCCACAGCCTGGGGGATGTTTCCAGAATTAACTTTTCACGCTGCAGCGGAGTGTGCGCTGATTTCTGTGGTCCCCCTAATTACATTGTCGCACCTACTTGGAACCCGTGCCTAAATGCTGATCTTGTAGTCATTTTGTGATCATATTGCATGGTAAGAAGTTTTTCCCTTTTTAAAATAGAGCGACGTGAAAATTCGACAGAGGTAAAAGATGAGTAATTCGTATTTCCCAACAAAGCCATTTAGCTTGTGAAGTAATTCCATGTTCGTACTTCCTCACGTGAAAACGTGTGATCCTCTAGTACAATACAGTGCAAGTGAAGAAATACTCATTTTCACGCAAACTACGTTCTTGAAAGTGAAGTTAAAAATGGTTCAAATGGCTCTGAGCACGATGGGACTTAACTTCTGAGGTCATCAGTCCCCTAGAACTTAGAACTACTTAAACCTAACTAACCTAAGGACATCACACACATCCATGCCCGAGGCAGGATTCGAACCTGTGACCGTAGCGGTCGCGCGGTTCCAGACTGTAGCTCCTAGAACCGCTCGGCCACTCCGGCTGGCGAAAGTGAAGTTAATTTACTTGTTTTACCCTCACCTTGAATATGAAGCAACAGTATTTCAACAGCATTACATGCTACAGAAATTGTCCGAGTGCAGAGCGTTAGTAGCTGTTGTGCAGTAGTCTTGCGCCGCCACGTGCTGGTGGGCAGACACGCGTAGGCCCCTCTTTATCAGCTGGGTGAATCAGCGCTCGCACAGGACAATCGGCCGAGACGCACGTAAGACGAAAAGAAGACAATGAGCAGTAGTAGCAGACTCTCATGTGCAGCCGACTGACAGCACGCCATCATCTCGCAAAATGTCCTACAATCTACACCATCAACATGACGCGTGCGATCGCACACATTTCAGTCCGTGTCCTCATGAAAAAAGCATGACAGTACAACGTATCAGACGAAATCTGTGAACTGGATTAAGGATTCTTGATAGAGAAGACACACTTACTGATTGTTTTGTATATTCATTACCTGTAAGATGGCTCAAATGGCTCTGAGCACTATGGGACTTAACATCTACGGTCATCAGTCCCCTAGAACTTAGAACTACTTAAACCTAACTAACTTAAGGACATCACATTACCTGTAAGAAAATATTGGTACAGTGGTATCAAAAACTGAAAGAGGAAAGTAACTTTCCCATTCTGTGTCCATGTCAAGAAAAATAGCTCGATGAAAATTGGGCCATACATAGAAAGAACTGCTGCTGTTTAGTACACAAGATAATTGAAACAAACACGCTATGAGACGAACAGAAATGACACTTTTACAAGAGCTCTTCCACCTGCTCTTTTCGATGTCGTCACAGCGATCTATAGAAATGAAGTCAGCTCCAAACGCACCATTGAAAAGACACACGGCGCTACAGTCAGGCTCAACTCACGCCATGCGATATCCAACTTTCCATGCGTGTCTGGAAGACGTTTGGCAGCATGCTCCTGCACTTTCATTCATTTCCGCCGAGTACTTAATGCATTATATTGCTTTCTCTATCTCGTCCTTATCTTTTGAAGAGCAGTGTTTTAACTTCTGACTTTTTGCCTTCACCTACAGAGAATTACTGTTTGACAAAATCTGCACAAATATCCAGCCAGGTCTTGATAAAATTTCAAAATGGTGAAAAGATTGACAACTTGCTTAAAATGTTCAGAAATGTAAAATGGCGGCATTATCAGTCAATCAGAAGTGAAATCAGTCAATCTTAGCCGGCCGGAGTGACCGAGCGGTTCTAGGCGCGACAGTCTGGAACCGCGCGATCGCTACGGTCGCAGTTTCGAATCCTGCCTCGGGCATGGATGTGTGTGATGTCCTTAGGTTAGTTAGGTTTAAGTAGTTCTAAGTTCTAGGGGACTGATGACCTCAGCAGTTAAGTCGCATAGTGCTCAGAGCCATTTGAACCATTTAGTCAATCTTATACGAGTAAATATCTGGATGTAACAATTTGGGAGATATGAAATGGTATGGTCACAGCTGCTCAGTAGTACGGAAAATAGGCGGTAGACTTTGGTTCATTCCTAAGATACTGGAAAAATGCAGTCAGGCTGCAAAGGAATTTGATTACAGGACCCTAGTGTGACACATCCGTGAGCAATGCTCAAGCGAGCAGTACACATACTCTGAACGACTAACAGGGGGCTGGGAGGGGAAGAGTGCGCGTCGCTAACTATCCTTACTGGAACAAGTCGACACGTACAATAGCTTACTTGCCATCATTCATCATAATGAAACTGATATACGAGTGAAGCCGCGGGTACCAGCTAGTGCTACGTAATGACTGAAGAGGATAGTATGTAATAAAAATCTTGGTAAGTTATTACAAATGATACACAGACTACGCCTAAACAACAAGAAGGGGGATATAACAGATACATTGAAGCGCCAAAGAAACTGGGATAGGCTTGCGTATTCAAGTACAGAGATATGTAAACGGGCTGAATACTGCGCTACGGTCGGCAACAACTACACATGACAACAAGGGTCTGGCGCAGTTGTTAATCGGTTACTGCTGCTACAATGGCAGGTTTCAGTGAGTCTTAACCATTTTAATGAAATCGATTTGATGACCCGAACACTTTCGGTTGGCATATGCTAGAGTCATACTCAAGTGTTAGGGAACTTAATCAGTTGAGTACGACGGAGATGCACTGATAGAATCCTAACAAGCCGGTACATCCAATGCGAATGTGTAAGAGAGCGAATTCGATTCACTAGAAGATAGGCCACATTGTTCTTGCTGATAGCTACTGCATAAATTTGGGCAAAACGTGTACGAGACAGAAGGTGGATTTTACTGGTTTTATTGTATACACGGCGAAAGGATAATGCGGAAGAATGGAAAAGAAAATTGAGGATCTTTTAGATGGCGATGAGTTCGGCTTCAGGAAAAGTAAAGACACCAGAGAGACTGTTCTGAGATAGCGGCTGATAATGAAAGCCAGACTGAAGAAAAATCAAGGCATGTTCATAAGATCTGTCGACCTAGAAAAAGCGTTCGACAATGTAAAGTGACGCAAGTTGTTCGAAATTTTGAGAAAAATATGACTAAGTTATTGGGAAAGATGGGTAGTATACAATAAGTATAGGAACCAAGACGGAACAGTTAGACTAGAAGACCAAGAATGAAGTGCTCGGATTAAAAAGGGTGTAAGACAGGAATGTAGTCTCTCGCCCCTGCTGTTCAATCTATACATTGAACAAACAATGACAGAAATAAAAGATGGGGTCAAGAGTGGAATTAAAATTCACGGTGAAAGGATATCAGCAATAAGATTTGCTGATGACATTGCTGTCCTCTGTAAAAGTGAAGAGGGATTACAGGACGTGTTCAATGGAATGAACAGTCTAACGAGCACAGAATATGGACTGAAAGTTTCAAAGAAAGACTAAAGTAATGAGAAGTAGCAAAAAAGAGAACAGCGAGAAACTTAACATCAGAAGTGGGGACCAAGTTAAGGAATTCTGGTACATTAAGAGCAAAATAACCCGTGATGGACCAGGAAAGGAGGACAAAAAAGCAGACTAGCACAGGTAAAAAAGACATTCCCGACCAAAAGAAGTGTACTAATATCGAACATAGGAAATTTTTGAGGACGTACATTTGAAGCACAGCATTGTTTGGTAGTGAGAGATGAAATATGGGAAAACGAACAGAAGAGAATCGAAACATCTGTGATGCAGTGCTACAAATGTCAAATGTGTGTGAATTACTAAGGGACCAAACTGCTAAGGTCAGCGGTCCCTAGACTTACACACTAATTAAACTTATGCTAAAAACAACACACACCCCCATGCCTGAGGGAGGACTCGAACCTACGACGGGGGCCGCGCAATCCGTTACATGACGCCTCAAACCGCGCAGCCACTCTGCGCGGTGCGGTGCGGTGCTACAAAAGAATCTGGAGAAGTTGGTGGACTAATAAGGTAAGGAATGAGGAAGTTCTCCGCAGAGTAGGCGAGTAAAGGAATATAGGGACAACACTGACAAGAAGAAGGGGCAAGACGATACGACTGCTGTTAAGACATCAGTAAGTAACTTCCCTGATACTAGAGGTAGCTATAGGGGGTGAAAACTGTAGAAAAATGGCTCTGAGCACCATGGGACTCAACTTCTGAGGTCATCAGTCCCCTAGAACTTAGAACTACTTAAACCTAACTAACCTAAGGACATCACACACATCCATGCCCGAGGCAGGATTCGAACCTGCGACCGTAGCGGTCTCGCGGTTCCAGACTGTAGCGCCTAGAACCGCACGGCCACTCCGGCCGGCGAAAACTGTAGAAGTTCAAAATGGTTCAAATGGATCTGAGCACTATGGGACTCAACTTCTGAGGTCATTAGTCCCCTAGAACTTAGAACTACTTAAACCTAACTAACCTAAGGACATCACACACATCCATGCTCGAGGCAGGATTCGAACCTGCGATCGTAGCGGTCTCGTGGTTCCAAACTGCTGCGCCCAGAACCGCGCGGCCACTTCGGCCGGCGAAAACTGTAGAAGGTTGGACTATAACTGAGGACGTAGTTTGCGGTTGCAATTGCTACTTTGACCTTTGAGACGAAAAGGTTGGCACAGGAGAGGAATTCGTGGCGGGCCGCATCAAATCAGTCACAAGTATGACACAAAAAAAAAAAAAAAAAAAGAAACGTTATCAGAGTAATAAATATCGGGGTCCTTATGTAGCAATACTCTGTTCCAGCTAACGACGCTTTCGCCTTGCAGACCGGGCCGAAATGGGACGTTGCTCCCTATCACCCGTACCTGGTGTCGCACAGAAATCGGAGGTAATTATCGCTGTTTAGCACCCAGTAACAACCAGATCATTAGCCGTGGTACACGAAGACAGAGTGGACAGCGCTTTGAAATGTCTGTGCCTACGGATTATGCTATTACGTGCTGTCATACAGTGAGTGTTTCAGAAAGTGCCACTCCGTACGGTGCAGGCTATATGACAAGAATTCTAATTTTTGGTAAGAACTGTACCAACTGGGGGCTGATTTCTGCACTTTGTTTAGGAAGGAAGGTCCTCCTGGTATACAGGGGGAAGAAAAAATGAGGGAGCTGGAGTGAATAGGGAAGAAGGGATAAAAGCTTCAATATGTTTCACGTTGGGTCGTTACGTGCTTGTCTTAAAATGCGCCGAAGGTCAGCCTAGACCGTGTTCATATTTTGCCCCTTCCTAGTAACAATATGTCTTTGCTTGCAACAATGTAATAGATAATTTTTAACCGGTACGCGTTTCACTTTATCAACTATAACGGGCGTGGTGAATGTTACACTGATTTTTAGGTACAAAAATGATTTTTTAAAAATAGATTTATGTCTTAGGTTTTTCGTAAAATAAGCTTATACTCATGTCTAATTTCTCGTTCACGTACCTTGATGGCTTTCTTGCTTCTCCTTCTGCATACTGGGTGTCTCAGGAGAAGCGTTAATATTAAGGGATATGACAAGAACGATCATTCAAAGCGTGCGTCCTTTAAGGGCTATGAGCGCGTGTTTATATTCGCTACTGTGAAACAGCCGGCCGTTGTGGCCGAGCGGTTCTAGGCGCTTCAGTCTGGAACCGCGCGACTGCTACAGTCGCAGGTTCGAATCCTGCCTCGGGCATGGATGTGTGTGATGTCCTTAGGTTAGTTAGGTTTACGTAGTTCTAAGTTGTAGGAGACTGATGACCTCAGATGTTAAGTCCCATAGTGCTCAGAGCCATTTGAACCATTACTGTGAAACACATCTCTTCCACTGAACAAGTGTTTATAGCTCTTAAGGTAAGCGTTTTAGAGCCTACGTTTGCTTGGCATTTTATTCTTGTTTTGTTCCATACTATCTCCCCTCCCCCTAAAAAATATGTATGGAAAGCAAAGAGCTTACATTTTATGTAAATCGAATGTGGAGAGGGGAGGGGGGAGAAAGGAAAAGTGAGGGGAAGTGCAATGGAGATCAGCTGCATCAGGACTTTATGCGCAATCTGGGGTGCTGAGTGAAAATGTGTGGCGGGCCGGGACTTGAACCTGAAATCTCCTGCTTACTTTTTTTTTATTTTTATTTTTTTCTCTAGACGCCTTCCACTTCAGGTGTTGGTTCCCAAGAGCAAAAGCCTATCTAACCTAAAAGAAAACAACTCTAATACCATCACCAATTGCACTCTAAAAACGAACTAAGACGGATGGTTGCCATCATTTCCGGCTCCACCCACGAACAAAAAAGAAACACGCGTCCGATAGCCTTGTAAAAGAAAACGAGGGAGAAAGGAATAGGTGCAATGCTTTTTATTTTATTTTCTTTCTTCCTCTTCGTCTTTTTCTTCCGGAGGTGTCCAAAGTAGCCAGACGGTGGGGTGCCCAGGACGTCTTCTCGTTCGTCGAGGGTTATTATCGTTGATGTCTCTCATCAGTCCATCCTGTGCTAAATCGTCAATCTCTTCTTACAACCTGTGAACCTCAATGCTGTGGAGAGTGCGTAAGAAACGGCCCAAGTAATTCGCAAACAGTGAATCACACGACGCCTTGAGCCGAAAAACCGTGTAGTTGCTCGTTAAATAGTGCCAAAAGTCTAACAACCCTGCAACGTTCTCACTAAAAAAGTATGACAGCGCCTTACCTTTAACGCACACCGTGGCATTACGTCGTGTAGCGAAGTAGTAAATGACGTCACGATGGATGAGTTCAGTGGGCTTTACGGCCTGAGGTGTCTGTCGCAGCAACAATGCCAACTTGCGACGTGTGAGGAGCCGACAGTCGACAGCCGTATCACAAATTAGGCAGCCGCGTGAATCACTACGCCATCCGGACACAGTGCTTATGCCAAATGCATGGACTGTCTCAGCACGCTCCCCAGGCAACTCACATTTCCACGTTGCGCCACATGTCCACAGTCCTCGTCCAAGTCCTCAATGCTCGCTAATTTTTAGTTTCACGCCGGAGGTCGAAGGAAATGTGCATCCGCACTGAAGACGGTAGATCCATTGTACGAACGAGCGGACACCAGGCATTCATACAACAGATTCGCGTTGGTGGGCAATGGAGCTATAGTCTTCAGTGCGGATGCACACTTCGTTCGACCTGCGGCGGGAATCTAAAAATTAGTGAGACTAGAAGACGTGGACGGGATCGGAGGGTAAGTGGCGCTAGGTAGAAATGTGAGTAGGCCAAAGAGCGTGCCGAGATAGTCCGCGCATTTGCCATAAAGACTGTGTCCGGATGGCGCAGTGGTTAAAATCATTGCCCAGTGAGCAGGAGATCCCGGATTCGAGTCCCCGTCCGGCACACATTTTCACTCGTCGCCGCTGATTCTGCATGAAGTTCCGATGCAGCTGATATCAATAGTTCCTTCCCTTCCCTTTCTATCCCTTCTACCTTCACTTTAAATAATACGTATCACGGCTGCTGATTCCAAGTGGTGTCTGTTTGTAATTTTTCCTCCTATCTAGGTGATTATGTAGCTCTCAATTCGTTCGAGCAATCAGTAATTCATAATATGAAACACAGTCATAGCTCATTCACTCAAATGATTCATAAATTTTACTTGTTAGAATGAAATCAGGCGATGATTCTTCTTCTCTGCAGGCTCGTGCTTTGCGGCAGTCTGCTAATCTGTACAAATAAAATGTCTCGTAATTTTGGGAGCGTTGTATAATCAGTCGGGAAACCTCAGATCAGGCGGATATTTGGCTTTGATGAAGTTTAACCTTCCGAAGAAGTAATGGAGCTCTTGGATTATTAAATGCAGGTTCGTACCCAGTCTTTCGGAAGTTCCCTTCTGATTAACAACTGTGCAATATGTCGAATATCATTAATTCTCAAATGTCTGATACACACCTTTTGTATGAAGGACAAATATATATGTATATTTCCCTTTTAATCGTACAATTTCGTCTCAGTTATCTTTTGTCATAAATCTCAATATTCAGATTACAATTCTTCAAACCAAGCTCAGGCTAATCGGTACAAAGACAATCTCGGAAGCTTTCGTTTAACAACCACCAGAGAGAGTACTACAAAGAATAATTATGCGCTCATGGCATAGCTATTGTATGAAACTACTTTGCGCATGGATTCTGCGAGTATGAAGATAGAAAATTAGTAAACGTCATTCAAGGGTAGAATTGTATCAGAATAATTCATCGAATATAAAGAGATATTACATGTTCTTTCGGACATGTCAGAAAGAACATACACCACACATTCATGTAAAACAGCTTACAGGAGAAGACATTTATTTTTCAATAACGAAGATGAAGCAGCACTCATAACTCTTAAGGACGCATTTTAGAGCCCATGTTTACTAGAAGTTTTTGCTTCGAAAATGATCGTTTCTGTCATATCTCTGAGTATCGACCATTCGTCTTGAGACGTGGAAACCACTGTTCAATGTTCGTCAGAGGAGTATCAGCACGAACCAATTTTGTCATATTCCATTTCCGTAATGAGAAAGGGAAGGAGGACTTGGGTACGCCTCGCTCTGGGGGTCACTTACAGGACATATACGATGGAAGCACAATCTACATCGAATACTGTAATGTTACCCTAATGTTACTTGATTCGAGCGGCATGTGCATTTTGGCTTGTACTGTGCAGTCCACGTTTCGTTTTCATTTGCTATGCCATTTTGTGTAGTGCATCGCTTAAAACTCTACTTCGAATACCACCAGTTATTCAGTTTTATTCAATAGAGTTTTGCGAGGGAAACATCACCTTTCTTCCGAAGATACGCATTTGAGTTTCCAGAGCATAACACTACACCGACCTGCTACGGTCCTTACAGCATGGTACCTTCTCTGTGTTAAGCCAAGCCAATACAATACGGATCCAAACACTGGAACAGTACTCTTTACAACAGTTCGTAGCACAAATCTAAGTCTCCCGTTCGACTCCCATGTTACTTATCTCATTTCTTCGTTACATTCTCCTGTTGCTTCGCAGTCTTATGGTATAGAGCCTATAGCGCAGCTTCCCATTTTGTTTTCATTCGATATTAGATTTTATGCACAATACCTCTTAAAATTAAAAGTGGAGAAGCACGAAATCGTAAATTCTCCACAGTATTAATATATTTGCGTAACTGTTTATTTGAAAGTGGTCAGTAAAGGATACAACAGTGGTGAACTCACCGAGCGAGGTTGCGCAGTGGTTAGCACACTGGACCCGCATGCGAGCGGATGACGTTGCAATCCCGCGTCCGACCATTCTAATTTAGGTTTCCCGTGATTTCCCTAAAATCGCTTCAGGCAAATACCGGGATGGTTTCTTTGAAAGGGCACGGCCGACTTCCTTCCCCGTCCTTCCCTAATCCAATGAGAACTATGACCTCGCTGTTTGGTCTCTTCCATCAAATCACAAATACACACACACACACACACACACACACACACACACACACACCACACACACACTGGTGAACAACGTTGAGAAAGATAGTACAAGTCATAGGCGTCCGCAGCAAGTTACCCAAGAGAGCCAAGCCTCCACAGTTACCATTTTTTTTATAAATGTGTTGCTCAATTTCTAGATGTGTTAATATTATGTGCGACACAAAAAACTTATTACACCCCAGAAAACTCATTGTTAACGAACTCTCTTCTAGAAGTATATGACAATTCCGTAATGAATAAAAACTCTGCACTCCAGATTCTAGGAGAAGCAAGTGCTCCACCCTTGTCCTTTCCAACCCCCCCCCCCCCCCCTCCGCCACCTTGCGGACGCCAAAGGCAAACACAGAGAAAATGTCATTTTCGACAGTGCAGTGATGGCGAAACCAAGGATGTTAAAGTTAAAAAGTAAACAAATATGAAGAAGGGAGCAACCCAGAAAAACATTAAACTAAACATCGAAAGAACTATGTGTTAGTGTGTGTGTGTGTGTGTGTGTGTGTGTGTGTGTGTGTGTGTATGTGTGTGTGTGTGTGTGTGTGTGTGTGTGTGTGAGTGTTTGTGAGTGTGTGTGTGTGGGGGGGGGGGTGTCTGGGTGTGTGTTTGCTTGCGTGGGCGTTTACGTTTTTCTGGTTTGGTCCATTTGATTTTTGTTTACTGTTTAACATTTTCAATTACGTTACCATTGTTCTGTCAAATATGGTATTTATTCTTCGTTTTGATTACACTCTGTATACCTTGTATATTCAATATTTTCAATATTGTTGACCAGTATTGTACCCTCTTTGATAACGATAGTTAGTGGGAGCCTGATGATAGCACTGTAAGGCGAAATCTGGTTAGCGAAATAAATGATGCTGTAGAACATACATAATTTTGGTCTTCTCATTTATAATTACGAAGTTACTCTATCAATGTTGACCCTACGACTTATCTTATAAAATAGATTATGGAAAGGCAAACCTGCGTTTCTAGCAATTGTAGACTTAGAGAAAGCTTTTGACAATGTTGACTGGAATACTCTCTTTCAAATTGTGAAGGTGGCAGGGGTAAAATAGAGGGAGCGAAAGGCTATTTACAATTTGTACAGAAACCAGATGGCAGTTATAAGAGTAGAGGGGCATGAAAGGGAAGCAGTGGCTGGGAAGGGAATGAGACAGGGTTGTAGACTATACCCGATGTTATTCAATCTGTATATTGAGCAAGCAGGAAAGGAAACAAAAGAAATATTCAGAGTAGGTATTAAAATCCATGGAGAAGAAATAAAAACTTTAAGGTTCGCCGATGACATTGTAATTCTGTCAGAGACAGCAAAGGACTTGGAAGAGCAGTTGAACGTAATGGACAGTGTCTTGAAAGGAGGGTATAAGATGAACATCAACAAAAGCAAAATGAGGATAATGGAATGTAGTTGAATTAAATCGTGTGTTGCTGCGGGAATTAGATTAGGAAATGAGACGCTTAAAGTAGTAAAGGAGTTTTCCTATTTGGGGAGCAAAATAACTGATGATGGTCGAAGTAGAGAGGATATGAAGTGTAGACTGGCAGTGGCAAGGGAAGCGTTTCTAAAGAAGAGAAATTTGTTAACATCGAGTATAGATTCAAGTGTCAGGAAGTCGTTTCTGAAAGTATTTGTATGGAGTATAGTCATGTATGTAAGTGAAACGTGGACGATAAATAGTTTGGACAATAAGAGAATAGAAGCTTTCGAAATGTGGTGCTACAGAAGAATGCTGAAGATTAGATGGGTAGATCACATAACTAATGAGGAGGTATTGAATAGAATTGGGGAGAAAAGGAGCTTGTGGCACAACTTGACCAGAAGAAGGGATCGGTTGGTAGGACATGTTCTGAGACATCGACGGATCACCAATTTAGTATTGAAGGGCAGCGTGGAGGGTAAAAATGGAAGAGGGAGACCAAGAGATGAATACACTACGCAGATTCAGAAGGATGTAGGCTGCAGTAGGTACTGGGAGATGAAGAAGCTTGCACAGGATGGAGCAGCATGGAGAGCTGCATCAAACTAGTCTCAGGACTGAAGACCACAACAACAGACCGTAAGCGCACACTTTTTGTAGCAAGCGACAGTGCGGAACTGAGTCGCACGTCTTTCGAAAGTCGAGAAATATGGCGTCAACCTACGAGCCGGTATCTAGAGCCTTTTGTATATCATGCACAAAGAGGGCCAGCTGTGTCTCGCATGATCGCTGTTTCCTAAAACCGTGCTGGTTTCTGCAGATGAGCTTCTCAGAGTCTGGAAAGGTCATTACGTCCGAACACAAAATATGTTCCATGATTCCTCTTTTCAAGAGGAGAGTTCCAACATCTGGATAGTTTGCGCTCCTTAGTAATCGGAATTGGTCACAGAGCGAGTCTACTCTATACGAAGAATCGAGCCCAGATACTGCAGAGGCGCGACGTCTCCGAGTAGCACCAGCTGTCTGGATGTTCTCCTTCAGTACGCTGCGTCACCCGTGTTACATTTGCCAACCGCAGCTGAAGCGCAGTGCTTGTCTGTGTCCCGAGAGCTGGTGAGGACTGCGCGAAAGGGTTTGTTCTTGGGAGCCGCCCTCGGACGTGTTCGCCCTGTTAGAGGCGGCGTGCGAGAGGTGAGTCCAAGGGCGAGTGCTAAACGGCCGGCAGACGCCGTCTGCGGGCTCCAGCAGTTCACTGTAGTTTGCGGTTGCTGTCTGCAGAGCCGCAGACCAAGGAAAATCACAAAAACTTCAAAGCTCATCACGTTATACTTAAAGTGAATTGCAACGTGTTCAAAGTGTACAATATTGAGACGAAGCTTACAGAAAACATGAAAAATTCAGAAATTTGTCAATTAATCTCAAAAAAGCCCAACTGTTAAAAAAAGTAAGAGTATGCGTTCGAAGCGACCAAAACTGAAATGGGGCGATCCTATAAAAACATTGTATTGAAAGTAGACGCCGTACTGAGATTTATTAGCAAAATCGTAGGGAAACGCATTTCTACTTCACAGTCATATTAGCAATAGTCAACCTGGGCAGCTTTAGAAGGGGTGAAACACCTCTATCGTTTTTTTTTTTTTTCTTTTTAACCAGTTTACATCCAGTGACTACACTCCGTTCATCATAAGAATAAACCTCAAGTAAACATTACATTACACTATGTACTGTTCCGCGTTTTCTGGAACCTCATTGGATTTCGTCTCATATGGTGTGACCGAGAGGTTCCAGGCGCTTCAGTCCGCAACCGCGGTGCTGCTACGGTCGCAGGTTCGAATTCTGCCTCGGGTATGGATGTGTGTGATGTCCTTCGGTTAGTTAGGTTTAAGTAGTTCTAAGTTTAGGGGACTGATGACCTCAGATGTTAAGTCCCATAGTGCTTAGAGTCATTTCAACCATTTGTTTCACATGGATCGGAAGTCAAGCTGCCTCGAGTATAGTCAAATGGCTCTGAGCACTATGGGACTTAACATCTCAGGTCATCAGTCCCCTAGAACTTAGAACTACTTAAACCTAACTAACTGAAGGACATCACACACATCCATGCCCGAGGTAGGATTCGAACCTGCGACCGGAGCGGTCGCGCGGTTCCAGACTAAAGCGCCTAGAACCGGTCGGTCACCAGCGGCCGGCCCTCGAGTATAGTCAAGTATGATAATGAAGATACGGTTTAAGTTATGCGTTAGCGTACATCGTTTCAGTGATAATACGGCGCATTTAACTCGGACAGTCACCTGGTCCAACTAACCTGCAGTGATGCGAACCGCTGCAGTAAAGACGTAAAAAGAGACGAGCAAAGAGCAATATAGCTTTAACTCTCATTCAGTTTTTGAATAGAACGAAATAATGGTAAATTTTTAGGTGATCTGATGGAAAATAGAACCGTAATTAAAACCAAGGGTGACTTTAACAATTTTTCTGCATGAGCTATGTGTGCATAAAAGCACACTGCTGGGATTCACCATGTAGATAAGTACTGAATCCACTGAAGGTATTGCAGTCAGTCGTCTGGTTATCTTTGAATTCCTTCCATACTGGGCCCCGAAGAATAAATTTCAGTACTGCAGAGTAGATATCGAGGCGATCAGCAACAGAATCCCAAGCCGCGAAGAAGTCCATCCCAACAAATCTCTTAAATTGGCTTCAGATCAATTCTATTGGTATCAGATTGCAGTGTTGAGGTGAAACTGTAAAAATGCAGCATTTGTGCAATGTGCTCGGAGCCGTGAAAATTGTTTTCCATGTTTCTATGACGCTTATCGCTCGGGCGCGTGTGAGATCAAATCTGTCCTACAAAATAATTAGCATATTCAAACAAGATTTGACTTCTCATTTTTCTCTAGAAAATTTAGTTGTGCAATGTTTTCTTAACTTTAACAATGTTTTCATAAAAAATGTCGATAATTAGGAATGGAGGAGGAGGAGGAGATTAGTGTTTAACGTCCCGTCGACTACGAGGTCATTAGAGACGGAGCGCAAGCTCGGGTGAGGGAAGGAAATCGGCCGTGCCCTTTCAAAGGAACCATCCCGGCATTTGCCTGAAGCGATTTAGGGAAATCACGGAAAACCTAAATCAGGATGGCCGGAGACGGGATTGAACCGTTGTCCTCCCGAATGCGAGTCCAGTCTGCTAACCACTGCGTCACCTCGCTCGGTAATTAGGAATGTGTATTTACAATGAAAACCAGAATTTTGGAGCGATATGTAATTATAAACTAGAAGACGTGCATTTTTTTGAAATGCTGGTTAAATATGAGTTCATTTCCATATCTTTGTGAAGTTGCTTATCATGCTGCCTATTACGCACAGTTTGAGTCGTAACACGACGTCCTGTGGATGCAGGAAAAGCATTAGTCAACATGGTGGCGTTGCTGTCAGGGTTCCTCCGAGCCATAATCCGTAGGTAGCGGTCATCCACTGCAGTAGAAGTGTCTGAGCGAGAGGTGTCATCGACAGTTCCTGTCTCTCTGTGTCTCCTCCATGGCTGAACAACATCGCGTTGGTTCACTCCGAGACGCCTGGACACTTCCCTTGTTGACAGCCTTTCCTGGCACAAAGTAACAATGCGGAGGTGATCGAACCGCGATATTGTCCGTCTAGGCATGGTTGAACTACAGACAACACGGGCCCTGTACCTCCTTCCTGGTGGAATGACTGGAACTGATCGGCTGTCGGACCCGCTTCGTCTACTAGGCGCTGCTCATGCATGGTTGTTTCCATCTTTGGGCGGGTTTAGTGACATCTCTGAACTGCGAAAGGGACTGTGTGATACAATATGTATAGTAAACATCTGTCTTCAGGAGTTATGGGAACTGTGGTGATGTAAAACTTTTTTTATGTGTGTGTTTAGTGCATAGTGTTCCTTGATAAACGTCATAGCTGGTTTTTCTCTGCAACCTTGTCACAGCTTGTTTCCAGCCATTAATAGTGTTCCGGGCGCGTTTTGCTACGAAGCTGGATGCAGTGTGATCCATTTTCACGGTACGAAAGAACAGCGTGACAATCAGAGCACAGGTAGAGCTTACAGAGACTGTGACTGTACACGAGTTTTGAAATAAAAATTACATAGCTAAAATATGATTAGGAAAAACGTTGATGGCTGTTAATACACTCCTGGAAATTGAAATAATAACACCGTGAATTCATTGTCCCAGGAAGGCGAAACTTTATTGACACATTCCTGGGGTCAGATACATCACATGATCACACTGACAGAACCACAGGCACATAGACACAGGCAACAGAGCATGCACAATGTCGGCACTAGTACAGTGTATATCCACCTTTCGCAGCAATGCAGGCTGCTATTCTCCCATGGAGACGATCGTAGAGATGCTGGATGTAGTCCTGTGGAACGGCTTGCCATGCCATTTCCACCTGGCGCCTCAGTTGGACCAGCGTTCGTGCTGGACGTGCAGACCGCGTGAGACGACGCTTCATCCAGTCCCAAACATGCTCAATGGGGGACAGATCCGGAGATCTTGCTGGCCAGGGTAGTTGACTTACACCTTCTAGAGCACGTTGGGTGGCACGGGATACATGCGGACGTGTATTATCCTGTTGGAACAGCAAGTTCCCCTGCCGGTCTAGGAATGGTAGAACGATGGGTTCGATGACGGTTTGGATGTACCGTGCACTATTCAGTGTCCCCTCGACCATCACCAGTGGTGTACGGCCAGTGTAGGAGATCGCTCCCCACACCATGATGCCGGGTGTTGGCCCTGTGTGCCTCGGTCGTATGCAGTCCTGATTGTGGCGCTCACCTGCACGGCGCCAAACACGCATACGACCATCATTGGCACCAAGGCAGAAGCGACTCTCATCGCTGAAGACGACACGTCTCCATTCGTCCCTCCATTCACGCCTGTCGCGACACCACTGGCGGCGGGCTGCACGATGTTGGGGCGTGAGCGGAAGACGGCCTAACGGTGTGCGGGACCGTAGCCCAGCTTCGTGGAGACGGTTGCGAATGGTCCTCGCCGATACCCCAGGAGCAACAGTGTCCCTAGTTTGCTGGGAAGTGGCGGTGCGGTCCCCTACGGCACTGCGTAGGATCCTACGGTCTTGGCGTGCATCCGTGCGTCGATGCGGTCCGGTCCCAGGTCGACGGGCACGTGCACCTTCCGCCGACCACTGGCGACAACATCGATGTACTGTGGAGACCTCACGCCCCACGTGTTGAGCAATTCGGCGGTACGTCCACCCGGCCTCCCGCATGCCCACTATACGCCCTCGCTCAAAGTCCGTCAACTGCACATACGGTTCACGTCCACGCTGTCGCGGCATGCTACCAGTGTTAAAGACTGCGATGGAGCTCCGTATGCCACGGCAAACTGGCTGACACTGACGGCGGCGGTGCACAAATGCTGCGCAGCTAGCGCCATTCGACGGCCAACACCGCGGTTCCTGGTGTGTCCGCTGTGCCGTGCGTGTGATCATTGCTTGTACAGCCCTCTCGCAGTGTCCGGAGCAAGTATGGTGGGTCTGACACACCGGTGTCAATGTGTTCTTTTTTCCATTTCCAGGAGTGTACATCAGAATGTCTTAAATGTTTCATTTACAGTGACGTAGTAATAAGACTTCTGATACATAAGTTGGACCTATTCCCAAGTACGGAACAATACCAGTGTACGAGTGCTACAGCTGCTGACCAATGATCGCGTTTGTGGTTTTTTTACATGAGGTTTATTCTTACAATGAACGAAGTATAGTTCACGTCCGTAGTCAGTGAACTCTGCTGGCCGAACCATTCGGCTGTTGCTGCTCTTCTACTGAAAACACGACACTCCCCGCCTTCTATTATACTGGCGTGTCCGCCTGTCATGTCATCTAGTGGTGAATTCCCTACTACATAAGAGTGTCTCGATGTTTTTAATCAATCTTCAGAGTGTGTATTTATAGAATAGCTTTACGTTTAGCCAGTGTCACAGAGATCTCGAAAAAAATTCAAGCCGCGTACGACTTCCGAATAATTGTTATTTATATAGTTTACTGTTAGCTTGCAGTAGGATGAGTTCCTACGTTCCTGCGGTGCGGAGTCGCGGTGCGTAGAGTCCGGATAGCGCCTTCGGACGTCGTAACCAGTTTATTTCTCTAGCACTGCGTCTTTCCTCTACCGACGGCTCTGCCTGTAAAATAATAAGTGACGTGTGGGTTGCGGTCACCTTTCCCAACGACAGCCAGCCGTGTGGTCGTTAAGAGGAAATTGCAAGAAACCCTTATTTACAGTATGGAACCGCGCGACCGCTACGGTCGCAGATTCGATTCCTGCCTCGGGCATGGATGTGTGTGATGTCCTTAGGTTAGTTAGGTTTAAGTAGTTCTAAGTTCTAGGGGACTGATGACCTCAGGAATTCCATAGTGCTCAGAGCCATTTTCGAACCTTATTTACACCTACAGTTTGTCTGCAAATACCAATTCGTGAGCTAAATTAGGGTAAACTCAAGTCTTTAAAGAAAGTGCATTATTTCCAGCACATTGTAAGCCAGCCGTTCATATTAACACATGTTGATTATTGTATTGTCGAAGCTGAGTTCTGTCGTACACGTTAAAATGTCTTGACTGTCAACTGCCTAGAATTTCAACACCTCAAAAAACCGTTTAAAGATCGGTCGCTACTTTTTATTTTGCATTGGTTGTGTTTCACCTGCTACGAGGGGCGTTTGAATAGTCCGTGCAAAAATAAAAACTACTTACGTGTTTGGGGTAAACCTTTTTTATTTTTCGACATACACTTCGTCCAACTCTGTTATAATTTGTTGATCCCTTCCGAATAATAGGAATTGTCTAGGTCTGCAAAATAGCTATTAGTTGCTGCAATCACCTCCTCGTTTGAATAAAATCTTTGTCCCGCCAGCCGGTGTTTTTCTTGCAGCTCGGTTTTCAAACGGTCCAATAACGATGCAAAATATTCACCTGTAATAGTTTTTACCCTTTTCTACATAGCCGATGAGAATTATCCCTTTTGAATCCCAAAAGACAGTTGCCATAACCTTCCCGGCCGAAGGAATGGTCTTCGCCTTTTTTGGTGCAGATTCTCCCTTGGTAACCCATTGTTTAGATTGTTGTTTGGTCTCAGGAGTATAGTAATGTATCCATGTTTCATCCACAATGACGAAACGGCGCTTAAAGTCCTGCGGATTCTTCCAGAACAGCTGCAAACCATTCTTGCAACACTTCACACGTTCCGTTTTTGGTCAAGCGTGAGCAAACGCAGAACCCATCTTGCAGATAGCTTTCTCATGTCCAAATGTTTATGCAAAATATTATGCAGCCGCTCATTCGAGATACCCACAGCACTAACAATCTCACGCACCTTCAATCCTCTGTCGTTCATCACCATATCATGGCTTTTATCAATGATTTCTGGAGTCGTAACCTCCATAGGGCGTCCAGAACGTTCAGCATCACTTGTGCCCACATGGCCACTGTGATAATTTTGAAACCACTTATAAACTGTTCTAATCGAAGGTGCAGAGTCACCGTAATGTTTATAAAGCTTCTCTTTAGTCTCCTGAGGCGTTTTGCCTTTCATTAAGGAATGTTTAATCACCACACGAAATTCAGTTTCGTCCATTTTTTGACAATCACTCGACTTCCTTGATTTACACGAATGCCAAACACAAAGAAATAGACCAATATGACTGCAACTTGGTGTGCGTTCTTTCCATAGACGCTACTACCTAAACATGGCGTCGATACGCGCCGGTGGTGCCATCTCTCGGCTTTTGCACGGACTTTTCAAACACCCCTTGTACTTCCAGGAGAGCGGTGTTCTGAGCACATGTCCCTCCATATCCCCATCCAGTGACGCCTGTGGGGTGTGAATGACACAGCTCCCGGTCTGTACCGTTGGGCCTTCATAGCCTGTTCGGGCGGAGTTTATTTTTAGTTTTTACCATCATAAAAACACAACAAAACTGAGCTTAGTATCATGGAAGGTTATCACTCTATGATAAGAATTAGAAAGGATCGCATTTAAAGCCGTGCTTGTAGAATAATATTTTACACACATTTTATCAGGCAGGCAATAGTACATTCACCACGTTATCAACAACTGAAGCTCACGTAGAAGTGATACAAAGCGCTTGTTACTGTCAGTGAACGTGGAACTACAGCACTGACCAGTAAAATTTCATCATAAAAGCGGCGAACAATAAACGTAACATGGGTATCAAATGTACACTGTCCAGCCACATTAGTGTGATCGCCTGTCAAAAGCCAGAATAATCACCTGCGGCAGTGCGGACTGTTTCTAGGCGTGCAGGAAATGTGTCAGGGAAGTTGTAGAAAGTAGCGACAGGGATGTGGAGCCATGCCGACTCAGGGCCGTGGCCATCTGAGGTAGGTTAACCGATTGAGGATTCAAGGCACGGACAGTCTGATTTAAGTGGTCCCACAGGAGCTTGATTGGGTTTAAACCCGGTGAGTTTGGTGCCCTAGGGAGTATGGTAAACTCATCCTCATTTTCTTAGAACCACGGACGTGCACTACGACCTGTGTGACATGTTGCATTGTCCTGGTGGCAGCTGCCATCGTGTTGAGGAAAAGCAAACTACACGTGGGAATCCCCAAGGATGGTGCGTACTTGTGTTGATCCATTGTGACTTCCAGAATAACAACATCACCCAGGGAATGCTACAAAACGTTCCATAGACTATAACTGTCGCAAGGTGTTTGCTTTCTCGTCGTACTCGCCTATGCCCACCCGTCCGATGAGGCATAAAACATTACTCATCTGAAAAGACCACCTGACGCCACTCAGCGGACGTCCAGATGCGGTATAGGTGTGTTGTTCCAGCATTCGTCTCCTATGAACGGCAGTCAGCACGGGTGGATCAACGAGGTGGCTACCGCGGAGGCCCATACGCAGCGACTTCCGCTGAACGGTCGTTGAGGAGACACTGCTGCTAGCCGAGTGGTTCATCTTATTGGTCTCTTGCTCAGCAGTTGCATGTCTGTTCATCTCTGCAGCCGTCGTTCTCCCCTGTCATCTATCGCCCGTGGTGCACCACAGTTCGCTAGATGCCGGTTTTGGAACGCGCCATATTGATATCGACGGTATATTTTAACCATAGCGCACGTGCATTATTTACAGACTTAGCCATTTCGGCAATGCTTCCAGCCATGGTAAGAAAGACAATGATCATGCCGTGTCGGACTTCAGATCGACCGCAATGTTTTCCGAGTGTGCCTCCCCCGCTTCCCCCGAGACACTCTATGTGTTAATATGAATGGATCGTGTACTATTGTCTGGATA
Source organism: Schistocerca piceifrons (assembly GCF_021461385.2). Taxonomy (NCBI): domain Eukaryota; kingdom Metazoa; phylum Arthropoda; class Insecta; order Orthoptera; family Acrididae; genus Schistocerca; species Schistocerca piceifrons. The sequence goes on from NC_060145.1 coordinate 381,372,541, forward strand.
TGCAAATGATTAGCATTTCAGCGCAAACGAATGAAGCAGGTGGATACAACGACATCTACATTTAGTACACATGGAAATATAACGAAGCGGCCGAGCGGTTCTAGGCGCTTCAGTCTGGAACCGCGCTGCTGCTACGGTCACAGGTTCGAATCCTGCCTCGGGTGGATGTGTGTGATGTCCTTGGCGTAGTTGGGTTTAAGTAGTGCTAAGCTTAGAGGACTGATGACTTCAGATGTTAAGTCCCGTAGTGCTTAAAGCCATTTGAATCATAACGCAGCCCATTTCTCATTCAGAATTCACATTTGAATGATGGGTACTTTTCAGAATCGTGTTATGCCTCGTTCAAGAAGTAGAAACGTCTGCTATAACGTGTCGTAATTCGACACTGACAGGATCGTGACCTATCGAGACGGTGGTTTATTGTTCCACGATACTGCTGCTCCTGTAGATCGGGACCCCACGACTTTCACACGAGTATGAAACTGAACAGTTCAGAAGGGCCATACGCAACGCCATGCGGGGCTATATGGGCCACACTCGACTGGTGCACGAGAGGTCAGAAATGCTATTCGCTAGATCAGGCAGGATGGTACGTCACGTTTCTTGAGGCAGAAAATGGGCAAGTCCAGTGCGAGGACACGGACTGTCGACACGGTGACCGTTGATCCAGCTTCTCTTGCCGCGGCAGCAGAGAGAGGGACACCAACACTAGCGCGCCCAACGACAACGGTGGACACACGAGTGGCACAACGTAGTCTTTCCAGACGAATCTCGCTTCTGCGTACAGCATCTGGATGGATGTTTCAGTGTGTAGAGGCTTGGAGGAAAATGAACGTTGCCAGACTGCATTCGTCTCGTCATATGAGCCCAGTACCAGGCGTAATGGTATAGGATACTGTTAGTTACACTAAATGACCACTTCTAGTTCATGTAGCCGGTGATATGGACCACAACCGTTACATTTCTGACGTTTTAAAGCCAGTAGATGTGTCCTATCTTCGAGATCTCCGTGATGTTTTCTTTCAACAAGATAATGCAAGACTGTTTGTTGCCCTTGCTGTCATGACCTACCTCGAATTATAGCGTGATCGACTTCTTTCCTGGCCAGCACGTTCCTGAGACCTCTCACTCACTGAAAAGATCTGGCCATACGTTGCTCAGTGGCTGGAACGCCTCAGTTGGCCAGCTAATACTCTGTCATAGGCTTTTAGCAGCAATGAATGACGTATCCCCCGTATGTGGCATCAATGTTTAGTTTGACTGGATGCCCAGTTAGGTTAAGACCGTTTCTGCTGCTAGAGGTGGCAACTCCGTGTACTAACTTTCGCTCCCTCCATACCCCTAAATCAGCCGCAGATCCTTCCTACTATATTGTATACGCACAATAAGTATTCTTCGTTACTCTCTGTCTTACCTGGTGTTTCTATATTATTGGTATGCAGTGCAGGTTTTAGCTAACAGCACACAAGATCGCAATTGGTAAGATGTGCGGTACCTCACGTCCATCTACGCCAACTCCTGCCCGCTCCCAGCTTTTTACAGCCCAGCAATCAATCCAGATGAGATTCTGCGGCCAATAAAGGCATCCGCTAATATTCATTTCATCAATAACACAGTCGTTACTTTCATTGGCTTCAAAAAAGCCTACGATTCCGTAGACAGACGTACAGTGTTTTTAATACTGAAAGAAGCAGGCATCGACAAAACCACCAGACAATTAATCTATCAGATACTCACAGACAAAACTTCGAAAGTTAAATTCTTAGGAGAATCTGATTGGATCCGTTATAAATGATTTTTGTAAGAAGGAAAAGTTTCTGAATCCTTGATAATTAACACAGGAGTTCGGTAGGGCGATGGTCTCTCACCGATTCTCTTCATTTTGATATCAGACAGGTCATGAGAGAGTGGCTTAATGAACTAGAGGAGAAAAACAGTGAAGGAATCCATCTGAGACAAGGAACAGGTTCGAGGCGAAATGTATCGCTTTTGCTGACGATATTGCAATAATTTCCAAGGACAAAACAGATGTAAAGATAGTGAGAGAGATATTTTACAGAATTGCAGATAAAACCGGATTATAAATATCGTATGAGAAAACGAAATACATTGAACATAAAGACAACGGAGAGAAATAAACACAAACACAAGATGGAAACATCGAAAGAATCGATAAGTTTAGATGTTTGCGACAGTAGATGCAAGCAAACGGACTAAGTAACACCACTAGTAAAGAAAGGCTAAAAAAAAGGGAATTAGCATACGAACTCAACCAATATCGATGTAATAAAATATCATTATCGTTCCAGGCAAAAATTAAACACTACGCATCAGCAATTAAAGTGGAAGCACTATAAGGATCTGAATGCCTTACACTGAAAAAAGAGGTGAACAAGAACTAAAAAGCAAAGAAAGGAAAATACTCAGAAAAAAATTTAGTACTACTGAACAAGAAACATAACTGCTGCACGAAAATGAGAAAAGAAGATCTATACAAAACCATAGGAAGATAAAATTAAAGTGTTACGATCATATATGCTAGTTGTAACGATTTAGGTGGTGGGGCAGTCTGGTGCACCACTTTCGGCTTGAAAACGTCGGTAAAATAGCTACTGTGCATTTGGAGAGGAACTTACATCAAAGTAATGAATTTGAATAGCTGTAGATCTTTTTCTGTAAAAAATCGAATTATAGCATCTCATTGTCCAGTTTCTGTGTTGTGTCCATTGAAGACGTACAGCTGTGCGTTGCTTTGAGCAAAGGGCTTTTGCGAGGTAACCAGATATCAATTGTATGTAGTTCACCTCTTAGTGCTCGCTCGGAGACTGCATTAGCTGATAGCAGGAAATCTTGTCAGGTTTGAAATCGATTGTCACTGACGAGGTGTGACACTTGTTTCCCGTTCCTGCCGGTTAGGATCTACCTACGATCACTGCTGTTGCACCGTGTTACATGGCTGTGAGTAGTACATCATTCCTTGTAAACACATTGAAGTATCCACGCTGATACACTAAAAAATCGAGTAACTTCATTGACAGTGCGATCATTGACACGCCCGAACACGATAAATCCTTTCTGCCGTAGAGTAGCACTAGCCTTTTACATTTTTAAATAACTTACTTGCAAAACTATTATTCACTAGGAATAACTCGAATGAGATCGCACTGTTTCAAATAGACTGCCCTTGTATTCTTGAGGGTGACGACTCCAATTTTCTTCCGGCCATCCTGATTTAAGTTTCCCGCGGTTTCCCTTAATTACCTTAGGCAGATGCCGGGATCATTGCTGCTTTAAGACCCCGTCCTGCTACCTGTCACATCGTTGTCAGACTAGACCAATAAGTATGTAAATGTATATATGAATTATGATATTTTCTTGTCCTTAAACTGTAATAACACAACATGTCCACAGCTTCGTAAAAGTTACCTACTACTAGTACTTCTACTACTACCACATTCTGCTACGTCTTGACGTTAAACCGTTTTCTTCGCTGATTTCATACAGCCAGCTGGCATGTAAACACGACTTCACTGCCATGACGTACGTCACGAGTGGACTGTCAGTGACCTCCTGCAACCATCTACAGCGCCCCAAAGCAGCCAGTGTGCTCTTCTGTAATGATAGCTACTTTTCCTTTTAAATATTTACTATTAAAAACAGTCTTGATCACGATTTATTTATCGAGGTGACCGGTTTCGATCACTATTGTGGTCATCTTCAGACCATTGAGTGGGAACCTCTTTCTGTTGGAGAATCACATCATTCCTTGTAGTGATTCTCCAACAGAAAGAGGTTCCTACTCAATGGTCTGAAGATGACCACAGTAGTGGTCGAAACCGGTCACCTTGATAAATAAATCGTGATCAAGAAATCGTGATCAAGACTGTTTTTAATAGTAAATATTTATAAGACATTGATCACTGCTTTTCCCGTAATGCATTCAAAAGTAATTCACTTTTCCTTTTGCCTGGTGGGCTTACCAGAACGAATCTTCCACTCAGCAGCAGATATTGTGCTGTTTTGCAAGTTCCTGCTACATTAAACCGTTTTGGAATAGGGTCTTGAACCCAGAACATTGCCTTAGTGTTACTGGCAGCTTGTTAGCAGCGGATGTGTGAGCCACTGTGTCTGAGTGCTGACGTGCGCTTCCTTCTGTTGCAGTGATGGTCCGGGTCGACGGGCGGCCGTACAGCGTGCAGCTCTGCGACACAGCGGGCCTGGTGAGTACCTCTGCACACTCAGTTTGACGATGCACCGCGGTCACGTCTGTCACAAAGGATGGGTACTTACGATAAGCACCCTCACTGGTATAGGGTTTCATGAACACGCACTTCTGCAAGTGGCACATGTCATGGGTACTCACAAAAACTAGATTTGAAAGAAGAATGGTATTTTCGGTGGCCTAAACGTGTTTTATTAGGCATTGTAGTTCCTGTCTACATGCTATACTTAAAATGACTAAGCGGAAACCATTATCGTCAGTGGGACTGACATTCTTCCTCTAAATACCTGTAGTGGCAGTTCTCAGGCCCACCGTTGAGAAAAATTATGAAGTAGGTTAGTTTCCAGCGCAACAACACTTTGACCTCATGTTGTTCAGATTCGAGAGAAAACAGAGTATAGGCTGCATGCACTTTGGACTTCAAAAATAATTATTAAGCATTATTCACGAATTCTTCAGTTTCGTGGCTAAGAGTAGGACATACGTAGGACTGAAACACGTTGGACGACGTTTCTACTGTTTTTTTTATTTTTATAGTCTGACGAGGCTTGCCATGACTTCTTGTCCTGTAGCAATCTCTTCATCTCAGTGTATTCAATTATGTACTGGATGTATTCCAATGTCTGTCTTCCCCTACAGTTGGTACCTTACACGGCTCTGTCTAGTACACTGGTTCCCAACCTCCTTTAGACCATTACCCCTGAGTGCAATCAGATATTAGCTAGTACCCCCTTCCCCCACCACCTGATGCTGTTATCACCAACTTTAGCACCTGACTAAACTGTAGAATGTAAGACTTTTCTTGGAATACTTTTATTTTTAAAATTATGAAAGATGAATGATATTTAGTTTGTACATGTGTGTGTGTAAGATCAGGGCGGGAGGGGGGGGGGGAGAATGAATGACGAAGGAATTCGTGGTGTAGCATTGCAAATGCACCCACAACTCCTCTGATAAGAAAACTAACTGTTCACAGTGAGGAAAGACACTTGTTAAAAAACGTACTTCCCCTGTAGTGCTCCTCTCCACTGCGACACTTGCTTGACCTGCACACTGCAACCCCATTTAAAATCAACCAAATTAAAATGTGTGCATTATACTTACTGTTCATAAATCACTCGATTGCTGCACTTCTCATTTTTGAACTGAAAGAAATTGGAAGACTTGAGGCTGCTAATGCCTCATGTCACAATAATAATAACAGTACTCTGTAAAGAACTGTAGTAGCCCTTATGTAGTTACTTCTGTGTCGTGCTGTCAATTAATTCATTTATCTGTTTCGAAGCGAGTAATGAAGCAATTTCTGGACTACTGCAGGTACTATCTACAACTTGGAGAAGAGGTATTTAGCATTTGTTACGTTTATGTCTCAGTTTTATCATTAGCGATGTACAGGACAAAGCACGAAATGCGTGTGTAGTGAGGGACCTATAACCTCCACCGCATTAATGCAGTTAATCAAGAAAAAGTAATTAATAAATTATATAATCAGCATCAAAATCTTAAAAATTGTGATAATAGTAATGACCTTTTGAAAATAATTTAGTTTAGTGACTGAAACAGAATCGAATCGTTTAGTTTCACTTTACCCCTCAGGGGGTAACTACCCCCAGATTAGGGAGCACTGATCTACACTCCTGGAAATGGAAAAAAGAACACATTGACACCGGTGTGTCAGACCCACCATACTTGCTCCGGACACTGCGAGAGGGCTGCACAAGCAATGATCACACGCACGGCACAGTGGACACACCAGGAACCGCGGTGTTGGCCGTCGAATGGCGCTAGCTGCGCAGCATTTGTGCACCGCCGCCGTCAGTGTCAGCCAGTTTGCCGTGGCATACGGAGCTCCATCGCAGTCTTTAACACTGGTAGCATGCCGCGACAGCGTGGACGTGAACCGTATGTGCAGTTGACGGACTTTGAGCGAGGGCGTATAGTGGGCATGCGGGAGACCGGGTGGACGTACCGCCGAATTGCTCAACACGTGGGGCGTGAGGGCTCCACAGTACATCGATGTTGTCGCCAGTGGTCGGCGGAAGGTGCACGTGCCCGTCGACCTGGGACCGGACCGCAGCGACGCACGGATGCACGCCAAGACCGTAGGATCCTACGCAGTGCCGTAGGGGACCGCACCGCCACTTCCCAGCAAATTAGGGACACTGTTGCTCCTGGGGTATCGGCGAGGACCATTCGCAACCGTCTCCATGAAGCTGGGCTACGGTCCCGCACACCGTTAGGCCGTCTTCCGCTCACGCCCCAACATCGTGCAGCCCGCCTCCAGTGGTGTCGCGACAGGCGTGAATGGAGGGACGAATGGAGACGTGTCGTCTTCAGCGATGAGAGTCGCTTCTGCCTTGGTGCCAATGATGGTCGTATGCGTGTTTGGCGCCGTGCAGGTGAGCGCCACAATCAGGACTGCATACGACCGAGGCACACAGGGCCAACACCCGGCATCATGGTGTGGGGAGCGATCTCCTACACTGGCCGTACACCACTGGTGATCGTCGAGGGTACACTGAATAGTGCACGGTACATCCAAACCGTCATCGAACCCATCGTTCTACCATTCCTAGACCGGCAAGGGAACTTGCTGTTCCAACAGGACAATGCACGTCCGCATGTATCCCGTGCCACCCAACGTGCTCTAGAAGGTGTAAGTCAACTACCCTGGCCAGCAAGATCTCCGGATCTGTGCCCCATTGAGCATGTTTGGGACTGGATGAAGCGTCGTCTCACGCGGTCTGCACGTCCAGCACGAACGCTGGTCCAACTGAGGCGCCAGGTGGAAATGGCATGGCAAGCCGTTCCACAGGACTACATCCAGCATCTCTACGATCGTCTCCATGGGAGAATAGCAGCCTGCATTGCTGCGAAAGGTGGATATACACTGTACTAGTGCCGACATTGTGCATGCTCTGTTGCCTGTGTCTATGTGCCTGTGGTTCTGTCAGTGTGATCATGTGATGTATCTGACCCCAGGAATGTGTCAATAAAGTTTCCCCTTCCTGGGACAATGAATTCACGGTGTTCTTATTTCAATTTCCAGGAGTGTAGTATCATGAAAGCTATTCTTGATGTCTCAACACATGTCCAGTCATCTTGTCACTTCCTACAGTCAATGTTTTCCATGTATTCCTTCCTCGTTTCTTACCTTCTTTCCAACAGTCTACGATTTCCCACCATACAATACAGTGCTTCAGATGTACAGTCTCAGAAATTTCTTCCTCAGGTGAAGCGTTTGATACTAGCAGACTTCTTCTGGAGAGGAATGCCCTCCTTGCCTGTGCTAGTCTGCTTTTTATGTCCTCCTTGCTTCGCCAGGCATGCATAATTTTGCCTCTCAGGTAGCAGTATAACTTCGCTTTACCTTCTTCGTGATGACCAGTTTAGATGGTAAGTTTATAGCGTAATCTCACTTCTGCTCCTCCTCATTATTTTCTTCATTCTTTGGTCTACCCTCCACCCACATTCTGTGCTCATACGACTGTTTATTCCGTAAAATTTTTTTTTGTTTACTTATGGACACAATCACATGATTATGACACAGTCATAACCGGTTTCGGCCAACCAATGACCATCTTCAGATGCTAAAGGCGGCATACACTGAACGCAGCGGCGTTGGCCGAAACCGGTTATGACTGTGTCATAACCATGTGATTGGTCTATAAATAAACAAAAAAATATTTTACAAAGGAATCAATCATGCACTCCATAGATAAAAAGTCGTTTTTTCCAAAAAATGTTTTTTCCATTCAGTAGCTCTTGAAATTCTTCCTCCCTATCTCTGAGCATAGCAATGCCATTTTTAAACCGACCAGCTTATTCTTCACATCATACGTTTAGTCTTATTTACGAAAAATGTTATCAGATGATTATTTCTTATTCACAGCTGTGTTGTCAGGAATAATTTGTTTTGTTCGCATTAGTTTCGGTTTTTACGAAAATGTTGGGAAAAAGAATGGTCCTAGCACATTTACTTAGGGCATTGCACACAAGTTCTATCCTGATGATTGGTCTGTGTGCAGTATAAGGCATTAGCGTGTATAAAACAAATATTTTCAAAGATGTACCATATTTCTTTCTATAGTTATTAGTCACATTGTAGTACAGTAGCGATCATTTATATTTTTACGGTTAGATGTACGAAGACGAGGTCTTTTATGGTACTCAAAGATTATGTTTCGCTAGCACAAAGACCTGCACTTATTTTTCGACATTACTCTCCTTCAGGTACACAAGCTTTGACCACAGTTTTCCATCGAATGCGTTTCAACCGCGACATGATTCTGAAACTTCTGCAGGACACCTGCCTACTGCTGCCATAACTTTTCACTAGATTCCGAACCATTCTCCAGCACTAATTTGTTTAGGCATGGCAGCACGAGGAAATTAGAGGGTGCAAATGTGATCATTGAGTTGAATGATCAACATTTCCTCCTTCATGTTAGTACACTTCGACCACTACAATGAGTGGATGGAAGCACTGGGGTCATTCTGGAATATCTGCCTGAATTTCAACTTCTGGCTGCTCTAACCACTCTATGGTTTTGAATACTTTACCGACTCACGAATTTTATGAAGGAAAAACTGAAACCAAAGGGTGTGTCCAAATCGCATTAATAAAGAAGATATCCCAAATATTCGTTGTTCCATCCCTAAAATTACTCATCTCGGAAGTGCGCTTGTGAGCAGGCGTATCGTTCAGAAGAAATATGACTTTTCTTCTTTCATGAGCCTAGCCTCTTGTCGTGCTTCTATTTTTTATGTAATCGTCCCAGAAGACCAGCATATTATATACCAAATACTGTTTTACTCTTTTCAAAGTAATCAGTAAGAGATATCGCTACCAAATCCGAAAGAAAACTCACCTAAGCTTCTCCACTAGATGAAACCAACTTCGGCCCTTTTGCTGCCAACAGGTCTCTACTCACCGCGTTTATTCGTGTTTCATTACTGGCCACAAGTCTTCCACCAGGGTACTATCCAAAATACAAGTCGGCGTAGACTAAGAGCGATATTTTTGCTGAGGATGATATTTTATTAATTGCCATTGATCAGCATTCTTCAAACAATAGTAACTACATTGCACAAAATTTTCTGATAGTTCGTTGTTCGTGTAAAATGTAGCGTATTCTTACTTGTTATGCGATCATTGCGTCAGCTATTGTGCACAGATATCTTCACAGAATGTCCAATATCGTATTGTGCACTTTCTCGATGTTCTGACGTGTGGGAAATTTTTCACGTTATTCAGTCACGCATTTCATAACTGTTGAAAACGAAAGAGCATGCTCTTTATAAAGCTTCACCAAGTTTGAATGAATTTCTGTTGATGATGAATCATCCAAACCAACGATAAAACTGGCATGTAGCTTTCTCATTCTCCTACAAACACGGAAAATAAAACAAAATATCATTGATATTAATGACATCTGTGTGCTTTTTCCAAAGTTCTCATTTTGCCGTAGTACTGTGCTGCCATTTAGTTTCTCATACCGCAATTGTGGACGTCTCTTTTCGTCAGGATTATATAAGCCCTGTATCGATTGCTTCTTTAAATGCCGAGATCGCTGATTGATATCTCAAGAACTCGATAGTGTGTTTGATTGGCAACGGTCGGAATTATCTAAGAGGATGCACAACTTTTTATTCAGCAGTTTATAACGTATTGGAAATAGAAGAGAGCAGAACAATGTGTAGATTTGGACGCAAACACCTCTCAAAGAATCAGTACGGAGTCAGGAACTACGATTCGTGTGAAACACAGATCGCTTTATTCGTTAATGACATCTTACAAACAACAGATGAAGAGATATATCTCGTCTTCTTAGATTTCCGTAAGGAGTTCAACACTGTACCATAGACTGCTAACAAAGATACGATTTTCAGTAGTATCTTAGTAAACATGTCAATCATTTGAGAAATATTTGACAGTCAGAATGTAGTACATTATTCGTGGCGGTGAATGTACCGCAGAACTAAAGTAACAACGAGCGTGCCCCAAGGAAGCTTCATGAGGCCTCTAATTTTTTCAGTATACACAAATAATTTATCAAACAGAACCAGCAGCACTAAAAAATTGTTTGATGACGACGCTGTTGACTACAGGAAAATCATGATCATAATGAGCTGCAGATAGATTTGGACAATATTTTCTATTGATGTAACGAATGTTAGCTCTCTGTAAACGTGGATGAATATAAGGTAATGCCTATAGCAAAGAGAAATAACCGATGCTCCTCTTGTGGTGGAACGATTGGGGACGCGTACCCTTAAACTTTACTGCTATCCGCACTGTAACTTCTTTAGCATATTGGATAACTTAAAAAAGTTGGCCAACGATATATTTCACGGACGTAAATCGAATTTATTTCACTTTTCAGGCGTTGGTAATGGCAATACGAACGATGCCAGTGCAATCTGTTGTGAGAGAAAAGCGATAAATCTGAAGCAGGCAGCCATTCTTGACAACTGAATCGCTGGCAGCTAGTCAAGATTCTACTTTCTTGTTCTGTGAGCGTGGCACGACATACTCGCTTATTTGCACGCTGTTCCCTTCTTGTTGGTTGTATGCGTGATTTTATGGTATGTCTCAGCTTTCATTGCAAGTTAACGTAGAGATTAAGGTAAGATGAGTGTACTTAAGAAAAATTTTGACAGATAGCGAACATGGTTTCTGTCGTATACAAGAGAAAAACTGTGGTCAGATTACGAAACAAAGATGGATGGAGAATACTTGAAGAACGTTAATGTAGTTCTGTTTTCTTGAATTACGTAAGTGACCCCTGTAATGTAAACGAAACAGTAATCACTGATACGTAAAGCAGCTGATGTTACGTATAATTACGTAATTTTTAACGGAGAGAAGTTTCGTGACGAAAAGGTAACTTCAGGTGTACTCGAAGAAAGTGTTACTGTACTATTAGTGTTCACTATACGGGGTGAATGACTTAAAACTTGCTGCGGAAATATTGCAGAATTAGTAAGTGCTTTTTATGTGCGATTTTCGCGGAATGGATTGGTAGCCAGGAGTGCTTATTGTTAGCCAATAAACAGATTGTAACAATACTTAGAAAGTGTATTTTTTGTGCAAATACACACTTTTTTAAATACAGCAATGCCTATTGATCGTAAAAACTCAAAGTAGGGTTGGTTAGAATGTCAGTGGTGTTGGTTGCAGTATTCCAGCGCGGGTCGTTTACGAAATATCACATTTTCAAATGTTTCCACACTGACATTTGTTTTTGTTATTCAACCTGCATAGCGGCTGAGTACAATATTGTTAAGTTTGCTTGCAGTTCAAAAAATGATTCAAATGGCTGTGAGCACTATGCGACTTAACTGCTGAGGTCATCAGTCCCCTAGAACTTAGAACTACTTAAACCTAACTAACCCAAGGACACCACACACATCCATGCCCGAGGCAGGATTCGAACCTGCGACGTAGCGGTCGCGCGGTTCCAGACTGTAGCGCCTAGAACCGCGCGGCCACCCCGGCCGGCTTGCTTGCAGTTTTCTTGTACATTCCTTGAGTGCGTTGCGACTTGTTAGTCGTGTGTGACTGTCCAAGCAGTAGATCGTGGACGGTGTGGCCGAGCGGATCTAGGCGCTTCAGTCTGGAACCGCGCGACCGCTACGGTCGCAGGTTCGAATCCTGCCTCGGGCATGGATGTGTGTGATGTCCTTAGGTTAGTTAGGTTCAAGTAGTTCTAAGTTCTAAGGGACTGATGACCTCAGATGTTGAGTCCTATAGTGATCAGAGCCATTTGAACCATTTGAAGGAGATAGTGAGTGGACGATGGGATTTACCAATCCAGAAAAAGCTGACATGTTCATGCTACATGGAGAATGTAGGAAGAATGCAGTTTGTTCTTGTACGTTGTACGCGGCAAGGTATCCCAATAGACATCAACCATCTCGGCAATTATTTATCAACTTCTTGAACCAGTAACGTGAAAGTGGTAGTGTAACTCCTACACAACGTAACAGAAGGAAACAAGTGACGACAGAAGAGAGAGAAATTAATCTTCTTGCTGCTGTTGCAGTTGATTCGCACGTTAACTCCCTCGTAATCGCACGAAGAAGTGGCATGAGTCAGGCAAGTGTCTTACGCATTTTCCATCGACATAGTTCCATCTCTATCACGTCTCTCTCTCCATCAAGAGCTGCATGGAAGCGATTATGACAATTGTATTAACTTCTGTCTCTACAAGGGCATTAAGACAGGATGTTTCAGATGAATCAAGTACCGTGTCTTGTTTAGTGACGAAGCTACATTTACCAATCATGACCAAGTAAACCGTCGAAACATGCGCTATTGGTCTGTTGACAGTCCCCGTTGGCTTCTTCAGGAGGAACTGCAGCGTCCATGGAGTGTAAACGTGTGATGTGGAATAGTTAACCATCAGCTCACAGGTCCGTTTTTCATAGACGGAACTGAAGTTGCACAAGTATCGCAGCCTCCTAACAGGGAATCTCCCACAGATGCTAGAAAACGTCCCTCTACAGACTAAGGGGAACCTGTGATGCCAACATGATGGCTATCCAGCCCATAGTGCACGAAGCATGTCTTCATGAGCTGTTTTCAAATCGTTGAATTGGTCTCATTGGATCTGTACCTTGACCGACCCGTAACCCGGATTTGACACCTGTAGACTTTGTGAGGAATCGTGCAAGAAACTGTCTACAAGGACATACCAACTACGCCCGATGATATGCAGCGACATATTACTTCACCCTGTTCGGACGCCTCCGTTGAAAAGCAGGCGCGTGTGCAGCGGTCGTTCCACGCTACACTGGAAGCGTGTATTGCCGCTGCCGGTGTTCATTTTTAACACAGCCTTTGCCGGTCAGTTGTCTCGCTACTGGTCAAAATCTACGTAAGTAGTGTATGCCCTTGTTTGTTCTTTAATGTGTACTACCACAGGTACTTTATAAGTGTCGGAGTGGAAACTTTTCAAAATACTGTATTTCGTAAACGACTCGAACTAGACTGTGCAATGAACACCACTGACACTCTAATTTCCCCTACTTTTAGTTTGTTAATGTCAACAGGCATTGTTCTATTTAAAAAGAGTATGTCTGTGCGAAAATGCACTTTCTAAATATTATTACAGTTTGTTGGCTGGCTAACAATACGAGTCCCTAACTAACAATGCATTTTGCGCAAAACCACACATCAATAGCACTTACCATTTCCGCAATATTTGCGGTGTAAGTTTAAGATGATTCAGGTGATGTACAGGGTGGTCCATTGATAGTGACCGAGCCAAATACCTCACGAAATATGCATCAAACTAAAAAAGTACAAAGAACGAAACTCGTCTAGCTTGAAGGGGGAAACCAGATGACGCTATGATTGGCTCGCTGGATGGCGCTGCCATAGGTCAAACGGATATCAACTGCGTTTTTTTAAAATAGGAACACCCATTTTTTATTACATATTCGTGTAGTAGGTAAAGAAATACGAATGTTTCAGTTGGACTACTTTTTTCGCTTTGCGATAGATAACGCTGTAGTAGTCACAAACGTATAAGTACGTGGTATCACGTAACATTCCGCCAGTGCGGACGGTATTTGCTTCGTGATACATTACCCGTGTTAAAATGGACCGTTTACCAACTGCGGAAAAGGTCGATATCGTGTTGATGTATGGCTACTGTGATCAAAATGTCCAACGGGCGTGTGCTAAGTATGCTGCTCGGTATCCTGGACGACATCATCCAAGTGTCCGGACCGTTCGCCAGATAGTTACGTTATTTAAGGAAACAGGAAGTGTTCAGCCACATATGAAACGTCAACCACGACCTGCAACAAATGATGATGCCCAAGTAGCTGTTTTAGCTGCTGTCGCAGCTAATCCGCACATCAGTAGCAGACAAATAGCGCGAGAATCGGGAATCTCAAAAACGTCGGTGTTGAGAATGCTACATCAACATCGTTTGCACCCGTACCACATTTCTATGCACCAGGAATTGCATGGCGACGACTTTGAATGTCGTGTACAGTTCTGCCATTGCGCTCAAGAGAAATTACGGGACAGTGACAGATTATTTGCACGCGTTCTATTTAGCGACGAAGCGTCATTCATCAAGAGCGGTAACGTAAACCGGCATAATATGCGCTATTGGGCAACGGAAAATCCACGATGGCTGCGACAAGTGGAACATCAGCGACGTTGCCGGGTTAATGTATGGTGCGGAATTATGGAAGGAAGGATAATTGGCCCCCATTTTATCGATGGCAATCTAAATGGTGCAAAGTGTGCTGATTTCATACGTAATGTTCTACCGATGTTACTACAAGATCTTTCACTGCATGACAGAATGGCGATGTACTTCCAACATGATGGATGTCCGGCACATAGCTCGCGTGCGGTTGAAGCGGTATTGAATAGCATATTTGCTGACAGGTGGATTGGTCGTGCCGGCCGGAGTGGCCGAGCGGTTAAAGGCGCTACAGTCTGGAACCGCACGACCGCTACGGTCGCAGGTTCGAATCCTGCCTCGGGCATGGATGTGTGTGATGTCCTTAGGTTAGTTAGGTTTAAGTAGTTCTAAGTTCTAGGGGACTTATGACCACAGCAGTTGAGTCCCATAGTGCTCAGAGCCATTTTTTTGATTGGTCGTCGAAGCACCATAACATTTCTGTGGGGAAAGTTGAGGTATATTTCCTATCGTGATTCACCGACAACGCCTGACAACACGCGTCAGCGCATTGTCAATGCATGTGCGAACATTACGGAAGGCGAACTACTCGCTGTTGAGAAGAAAGTCGTTACACGTATTGTCAAATGCATTGAGGTTGACGGACATCATTTTGAAAATTTATTGATCTTTGTGGTATTTACAGGTAATCACGCTGTAACAGCATGTGATCTCAGAAATGATAAGTTCACAAAGTTACATGTATCACATTGGAAGAACAGAAATAAAATGTTCAAACGTACCTACGCTTTGTATTTTAATTCAAAAACCTACTTGTTACCAACTGTTCGTCTAAAATTGTGAGCCATATGTTTGTGACTATTACAGCGCCATCTATCACAAAGCAAAAACAGTGGTCCAACTAAAACATTCATACTTCTTTACGTCCTACACGAATATGTAATAAAAATGTGGTTCCTATTTAAAAAAACGCAGTTGATATCCGTTTGACCTATGGCAGCGCCATCTAGCGGGCCAACCATAGCGCCATCTGGTTTCACCCTTCAAGCTAGACAAGTTTCTTTCTTTGACGCTTATTTCGTGAGATATTTGGCCCAGTCACGATCAATTTACCACTCTGTATATATAAATGAACTAAGGGGTAACGTCGGGAAGTCTATGAGGCTTTTGCCGCCGATACTTTTGTATACAGCGAAGTAACAACGCTGGAAAATTGTAGCGAAATGTTTGGAAATCTGTAGAGATCGACACTTGGTGCAGGAATTGGTGGTTGACTCGCAATATAAGGGGAAAAAAAGGTATTTCGCATAAATATCCGTAAATATCTGAATACACGTCTGCCGAACAAGTACCGGAAGCT
Source organism: Schistocerca piceifrons (assembly GCF_021461385.2). Lineage (NCBI taxonomy): Eukaryota > Metazoa > Arthropoda > Insecta > Orthoptera > Acrididae > Schistocerca > Schistocerca piceifrons. Next base: position 381,388,292 of record NC_060145.1, read on the forward strand.
GTGAGATCATTAAATATCTGGGAGTGTGGCACGAAGCGAGTTAAGTTGAAACGATCACGCAAAACAAATCGCAGGAACACAGATACCAATCTGAGATTCATTGGAAGAATGCTTAGGCAGAAGGTAGCTTACAAAACCCGTGTTCGAGCGATAACTGAAGAGTGTATTTGTCAAACGTTTTAAGTGTCAAATCTCGCATTACTCTGAAGGATCAAAAACCAATGTATGTCTTTTCTTACATTACTTATTGGTATCCAAAGAAGAAGAAGGTGTTCTAATACTACAGAGTTATGCAACCGCCGGCCGCGGTGGCCAAGCGGATCTAGGCGCTTCAGTCCGGATCCGTGCGACTGCTACGGTCGCAGGTTCCAATCCTGCCTCGGGCATGGGTGTGTGTGATGTCCTTAGTTTATTTAGGTTTAAGTAGTTCTAAGTTATAGAGGACTGATGTCCTCAGATGTTGTCCCATAGTGCTCAGAGCCATTTGAACCATTTGAGTTACGCAACCTAAGTTATCTTTGCAAAAAATGAGACAAATAAGGAAATAAAATGTAGTCAACAAGCAACAAGTTTGTGGAATAGAGCTGTAGATGTAGTATAGACGTAGATGTAGTTATAACAACGTGGAAGAAATCATTTCGCCAACTTTATCTCCTACAGATGTCAACAACTTATCTATTGTCTCCAGGACATTACGCATTTAAGCCGAGATAATGGCACTTTGACCGGAATGGGAACGGCGACTTATTCAAATATTACCATCGATCTTTTATTAGTGAAATATCGACACTCTTCTTTAACTTTTGAAAGCGAAAAAAGTGTTATTGCGGATATCCGCAGATAAACTTTCCGATGTGTGCATAGCCGATACTTTTCGCATCTACATCAATCTACATCTACATCTTACTCTAAAGCCACCTAACGGTGTGGGGCGGAGGATACTTTTGCCACCACTAAGTGATCTCCCCTTCACTGTTCCACTCGCGAGTGATACATAAGAAGAATGATTGTTGGTAAGCTTCTCTATTAATTCTAATTTGACGAATTTTCTCATTGTGGATATTTCGTGAAACGTATATGGGAGAAAGTACTGTGCTGTCCGACTATTCCAGAAATGTAGTCAAATGGTTGAAATGGCTCTAAGTACTATGGGACTTAACATCTGAGGCCATCAGTCCCCTAGACTTAGAACTTCTTAAACCTAACTAACCTAAGGACAATACACACATCCATGCCCGAGGCAGGATTCGAACCTGCGACCCTAGCAGCAGCGCGGTTCCACACTGAAGCGCCTAGAACCGCTCGGCCACAGCGGCCGGCGGAATATAGTCTGTCGGAATTTCAATAGTAAACCACTTCGTGATGCACAACGCCAGTCTCATAGCGTTTGCCACGAGTTTTTTGAGCATCTATGTAACGCACTCGCGCCTGTTAAACGATCCCGTGACGAAACTCGCCGTTCTTCGTTGGATCTTCTCTATCTCTTCTCTAAGTCCGACCAGCAGTACTCAAGAATCGGTGAAACAGGTGTTTTGTAAGTCTTTTCCTTCGTAGATGGGTTACATTTCCTTAGGATTCAATCTGTGAACCTCAGTTCAGCAACTACCTTTCCTGCTATTCGGTTTTTGTGGTCATTCCACTTAAAGTACAAAAAAAAAAAAGTATCAAATGGCTCTGAGCACTATGGGACTTAACATCTGAGGTCATCAGTCCCCTAGAACTTAGAAATACTTAAACCTTACTAACCTAAGGACATCACACACATCCATGCCCGAGGCAGGATTCGAACCTGCGACCGTAGCGGTCGCGCGGTTCCAGGCTGTAGCGCCTAGAACCGCCCTGCAGATGGTTTCTCCTAGATACTTTACTGTTTCCAGCAGTTTGTCATCAAACGTGTGGTTGCACAGTAGTGGCTCTCTTCTCCCATTCACGTGCAGTATGTTACATTTATTTACGTTCAGCGTCAGATGCCACTCCCTGCAACATTCATCACTCTTCTGCAGGTCCTTTCGCAAGTGAGTACAGTTTTCTGGCAATGCCACCTTCTCGCAGACAAGCGCATCACCTGCGAATATTTTATCTGCAAAGTCAACATCTGTGCGGACATCCCCTAACATCCGCGTTAGCGCAGATCCTCCCGTAGCTGTCTGAGAATTTTGTGCAAGCCCGGGGGATCCGGTAACCGAAGGAAACTCGTATCCTTGAATGAGCGCGATTAAGTAGGTAGGCACGTGTATGATGCAACGAGGTAGCCGGCAGGACAGCAGCGGACGCCTCTCACAAAGAGGCTGGCTGGGGTCAGAGGTCAAGAACGGGGCTCCTGCCGGAGCTGCAGCGCTGCCCCGCTCACTCGGAGGAGGAACCGCCGCGGCTCGCAGGCGCCCGCCCTCAGCTTCGCACCTTACCTTCCAGAGGCGTCCAGGGAGCGAGTTCGCGCGGCAGTGTTAACACGCTGGGCTCCAGTTCCGGAGGAACCTCCACGTGAAGGAAATGTATCGTATCCGTGAGTAAATATCGTCAGTAACTCTCACAAGGGAACCTCCCCATCGCACCCCCCTCAGATTCTGTACCTGACGGCTCAACGCGAAAGTTTTGTCTCAAGTACAGATAGTGTTGAGGATCAGTAGACAAAGTTCAAAACCATCGTACAATATGCGTTAGATGAGTATGTGCCAAGCAAGATCGTAAGAGATGGAAAAGAGCCACCGTGGTACAACAACCGAGTTAGGAAACTGCTGCGGAAGCAAAGGGAACTTCACAGCAAACATAAACATAGCCAAAGCCTTGCAGACAAACAAAAATTACGCGAAGCGAAATGTAGTGTGAGGAGGGCTATGCGAGAGGCGTTCAGTGAATTCGAAAGTAAAGTTCTATGTACTGACTTGGCAGAAAATCCTAAGAAATTTTGGTCTTATGTCAAAGCGGTAGGTGGATCAAAACAAAATGTCCAGACACTCTGTGACCAAAATGGTACTGAAACAGACGAGGACAGACTAAAGGCCGAAATACTAAATGTCTTTTTCCAAAGCTGGTTCACAGAGGAAGACTGCACTGTAGTTCCTTCTCTAGATTGTCGCACAGATCACAAAATGGTAGATATCGAAATAGACGACAGAGGGATAGAGAAACAATTAAAATCGCTCAAAAGAGGAAAGGCCGCTGGACCTGATGGGATACCAGTTGGATTTTACACAGAGTACGCGAACGAACTTGCAGTGGTGTACCGTAGGTCTCTAGAAGAGCGTAACGTTCCAAAGGATTGGAAAAGGGCACAGGTCATCCCCATTTTCAAGAAGGGACGTCGAACAGATGTGCAGAACTATAGACCTATATCTCTAACGTTGATCAGTTGTAGAATTTTGGAACACGTATTATGTTCGAGTATAATGACTTTTCTGGAGACTAGAAATTTACTCTGTAGGAATGAGCATGGGTTTCGAAAAGATGGTCGTGTGAAACCCAGCTCGCGCTATTCGTCCACGAGACTCAGAGGGCCATAGACACGAGTTCACAGGTAGATGCTGTGTTTCTTAACTTCCGCAAGGCGTTCGATACAGTTCCCCACAGTCGTTTGATGAACAAAGTAAGAGCATATGGACTATCAGACCAATTGTGTGATTGGATTGAAGAGTTCGAAGATAACAGAACGCAGCATGTCATTCTCAATGGAGAGAAGTCTTCCGAAGTAAGAGTGATTTCAGGTGTGCCGCAGGGGAGTGTCGTAGGACCGTTGCTATTCATAAATGACCTTGTGGATGACATCGGACGTTCACTGAGGCTTTTTGCGGATGATGCTGTGGTATATCGACAGGTTGTAACAATGGAAAATTGTACTGAAATGCAGAAGGATCTGCAGCGAATTGACGCATGTAGCAGGGAATGCCAATTGAATCTCAATGTAGACAAGTGTAATGTGCTGCGAATACATAGAAAGAAAGATCCCTTATCATTTAGCTACAATATAGCAGGTCAGCAACGGGAAGCAGTTAATGCCATAAATTATCTGGGAGTACGCATTAGGAGTGATTTAAAATGGAATGATCATATAAAGTTGATCGTCGGTAAAGCAGATGCCAGACTGAGATTCATTGGAAGAATCCTAAGCAAATGCAATCCGAAAACAAAGGAGGTAGGTTACAGTACGCTTGTTCGCCCGCTGCTTGAATACTGCTCAGCAGTGTGGGATCCGTACCAGATAGGGTTGATAGAAGAGATAGAGAAGATCCAACGGAGAGCAGCGCGCTTCGTTACAGGATCATTTAGTAATCGCGAAAGTGTTACGGAGATGATAGATAAACTCCAGTGGAAGACTCTGCAGGAGAGACGCTCAGTACCTCGGTACGGGCTTTTGTTGAAGTTTCGAGAACATACTTTCACCGAAGATTCAAGCAGTATATTGCTCCCTCCTACGTATATCTCGCGAAGAGACCATGAGGATAAAATCAGAGATATTAGATCGCACACAGAGGCATACAGACAATCCTTCTTTCCACGATCAATACGAGACTGGAATAGAAGGAGAATCGATAGAGGTACTCAAGGTACCCTCCGCCACACACCGTCAGGTGGCTTGCGGATTGTGGATGTAGATGTAGATGTAGATGTAGAAGCTGGCACAGTGGAAAGGCCTTGAAAAACTGAACACAGATCAATCGAGAAAACAGGAAGAAGTTGTGTGGAAATATGAAAAAAATAAGCAAAATATACAAACTGAATAGTCCATGCGCAAGATAGGCAATATCAAGGATAGTGTGAGCTCAGGAGCGCCGCGGTCCCTTGGTTAGCGTGAGCGGCTGCGGAACGAGAGGTCCTTGGTTCAAGACTTCCCTCGAGTGAAAAGTTTACTTTCTTTATTTTCGCAAAGTTTTTGATCTGTCCGTTCCCTCATTGACGTCTCTGTTCACTGTAATAAGTTTAGTGTCCGTGTTTTGCGACCGCACCGCAAAACCGTACGATTAGTAGACGAAAGGACGTGCTTCTCCAATGGGAACCGAAAACATTTGATCACAAGGTCATAGGTCAACCGATTCCTCCACAGGAAAACACGTCTGATATTTTCTATGCGACACTGGTGACGGCATGTGCGTCACATGACAGGAACATGTTGTCGACCCACCTAACTTGTACACTTGGCGAATGGGTAAAAAGATTCTTCTACCTAGCCCGTTTTAGGTTTTCTTGTGGATGTGATAATCACTCCCAAAAAAGTGATGAAAACATTAGAGTTTGTCACATAAACTGCAACAAATGAATGCAACTGTTTCACAGTAGCACAGTTTTCCCTGTGCTCTGTCAAAACATATGTTTTTAACGTTTTCAAATTTTTTGGACAGACGGACGGACAGATAATAATTGTCTGAAAATAAAAAATTAAACTTTTCACTCGAGGGGAGATTCAAGGACCTCTCGTTCCCTAGCTGCTCACGCTAACCACGGGACCACGGCGCTCCTGAGCTCATACTGTCCTTTATGTTGCCTATCTTGCGCATGGACTACTCATTTTGTATATTTTGCTTATTTTTTTCATAGTTCCAGACAACTTCTTCCTGTTTTCTCGATTAATCTGTGTTCAGTTTTTCAAGGATTTTCCACTGGGCCAACTTATAACTAAATCTGAGGGGGGTGCGATGGGGAGGTTCCCTTGTCAGCTCAAATATCGGGCTTTTCTGCAGACGTTCGCCGTCTTTTCCTACTTGCAGGTAGTCGACTGGAATTATTACCGTCGCTGTTCACCGAATCTTTTTGCACAGAAGGCAGATTTGTGTGACACAGTGGCTATAGTCTTTAGGTAGATGTATTCATCTCCTGTATGTAGATACGAATATACAGCTAAGCTGTTCTGACAATCATCCCTTAGCTATTACAACTGTATCTGCAAAGTCTGATCCCAGCTGCATCAACTACTAATCATTCTCTCTCTCTCTCGTATATAGAGGTTGTAACGGGTACAAACGCAGATATTTTTGTTGGTAACTGAGCACGGTATACTGAATAACATTGCATCATTATTTACTTAATTTGCAGACAATTATAGCTGTTACTAGTACTATGTTTTTAGGTTGGTTAGTACACCCAAGTACCAAGGGCAGAAGCAAGCCATTAAAGTTTATTTTCCGTTGGACAGCAGGTCAGGTACTGGAGCGTAGTTGTGTAGAGACTAAATGATAGACTATATTGCCAGATGTCGATCACTTCACAGCCTAGGTATGGCCATGCAGGAAACATGAGGTCATCATATTTGTGACATGTTTGTGGGTAGACTGTTATACGCAAGGAAAAAACAACCAACTCACTGATGTGTCGATATATTACGTTACCACATGTAAAAATAACCTGCTCTTGTATCCATTACACCCTATCCGATCAAAAGTAGCCGGATACCCTCAAAAAACAAACGTTTTCCATATTAGGTGCATTGAGCTGCCACCTACTGCCAGGTACTCCATATCAGCGACTCAGTAGTCATTAGACATCGTGAGAGAGCAGAATGGGGCTCTCCGCGGAACTCACGAACTTCGAACGTGGTCAGGTGATTGGGTGTCACTGGTGTCATACGCGAGATTTCCACACTCCTAAACATCACTAGGTCCACTGTTTCCGATGTGATAGTGAAGTGGAAAAGTGAAGGGACACGTACAGCACAAAAGCGTACAGGCCGACCTCGTCTGTTGACTGACAGAGACCGCCGACAATTGAAGAGGGTCGTAATGTGTAATAGGCAGACATCTATCCAGACCATCACACAGAAATTCCACACTGCATCAGGATCCATAACAAGTGCTATGACAGTTAGGCGCGAGGTGAGAAAACTCGGTTTTCATGGTGGAGCGGCTGCTCATAAGTGACACATCACGCCGGTAAATGCCAAACGACGTCGCTTGGTGTAACGAGCGTAAACATTGGACGATTGAATAGTGGAAAAACGTTGTGTGGAGTGAACAATCACGGTACACAATGTGGCGATCTGATGGCAGGGCGTGGGTACGGCGATTTCCCGGTGAACGTCATCTGCCAGCGTGTGTGTTATGGTGTGGTCGTGTTTTTCATGGAGGAGCTTCTACCCCTTGTTGTTTTGCGTGCCACCATCACAGCACAGGCCCCATTGATGTTTTAAGCACCTTCTTGCTTCCGACTGTTGAAGAGCAATTCGGGGATGGCGATTGCATCTTCCAACACGATCGAGCACTTGTTCATAAAGTACGGCCTGTGGCGGAGTGGGTACGCGACAATAACATCCCTGTAATGGACTGGCCTGCACAAAGTTCTGACCTGAATCCTATAGAACACCTTTGGGATGTTTTGGAACGACGACTTCGGCTCACGTCTCAAAAATGGTTCAAATGGCTCTGAGCACTATGGGACTTAACATCTGAGGTCATCAGTCCCCTAGAACTTAGAACTACTTAAGCCTAACTAACCTAAAGACATCACACATCCATGCCCGAGGCAGGATTCGAACCTGCGACCGTAGCAGTCACGCGGTTCCGGACTGAAGCGCCTAGAACCGCTCGGCCACCGTGGCCGGCGCTCAGGTCTCGCCGACCGACATCGATACTTCTCCTCAGTGCAGCACTCCGTGAAGAATGGGCTACCATAAGAAACCTTCCAGCTCCTGATTGAACGTATGCCTGCGAGAATGGAAGCTGACACCAAGGCTAAGGGTGGGCCATCACCATATTGAATTCCAGCATTACCGACGGAGGGCGGCACGAACTTGTAAGTCATTTTGAGCCAGGTGTCCGGGTTCTTTTGATCACACAGTGTATATACCCGCCAAAAACGTGAAGCTCCCAGAAGACATGGTGTCGCATATATGTATACCAGACAAAATTGTGAAGGACCCAGAAGACATGAGACATGGTCAGATGTGAATGCAACTTTGTACATGTACACACCATCAGTGTGATTAGAGCTTCAGGTAGAATTGTCACCATGGTCAACAGAGTTCATTGGTGTTAATCGTGTTTAGCTTTGTTACCATGTCCAGTGGGGTATACGAGTAAAAGGGGCGTGGGGCGTGAACAGCACAAGTGTTAAATGATCATTGTGAAGGACACGCAGGTGCTGCGTATCATGTGGAGAAGCGTTATCAGCACGTGACAAATTCTGAAAGGGTCCTCACTGCAGGTCTTCTTTAGGCCAGCTCTTTGAATCCAGATTCATAGGGCATTCGTATGTGACAGTGGCGCGATGTTGGACTGTGTGGGAATGTGGTGGTAGGCATAGCCATCGCCAAGATTCCGGTTTACCACATGTAACCATTACAAGGCAGCATTGTCGTATTGTGCACCAAACACATCGGAAACCGTTAACATATGTACCTGCCATCCGAAAACCAATAATGGGCTCTCTGCAACACTCTGCATCACTATACACCATTGGTGGGACAGTGTCAGCAGCCATTCTAGAGAATCACCGCCATATACTCAGGCTGCAGTTATCACCACGTCACAAAAGTCTGTGTTTGCAATTGTGCTGAGTCCAGGAAACATGGATCGTCGGGAATGCCGCCGTATAGTGTTCAACGATGAACCGCGGTTTCGCAGTAGCCTGCACGAACATCGCTGGCGAGCATGGCGGCAAGCTGATTAGAGCTCCAATACTTCCAGTGTTTTGGAAAGACACTGCGGTGTTATTCCTAGAGCCATGATGGGGGGAGCCATGGAGTATGAGTTCAGATCATGGCTAGAAGCTGTTGAGTGAAATGGTGGACATCCTCCGTCCTCGAGTTACCTCTAATGCGACCGTATGGTGGTGCCATTTTTCAATACAATCTTGCTCGTCCAACCGTGGCAAGTTTATCTATGCACTGTTTGCGTGATGTTGAGATACTTCCGCGGCCAGCAAGATTCCCATTTCTTTCCCCGATAGAACATGTGTGGCACCAACTCGGGCGTCAGCTCCATCCCACCTCTGGCATCCTAGATATCATGAACCAGCTGTGGACCATCTGGCCTCAGGAGGGAGCGCCGCAGCTTCATGAACCCACTCTCAACTGAACCAGTGCAATTTCACACTGAGAAATAGGCTCATATCGCCAAGTTCTGTGTAAATTTAGATCGACATTGGAATCATTGAAATAATAACAATTAGTCTCCCTGCCGATAATATTTAGTTTTTTCCCTCCTACATTCTGGGTGCTTCACTTTTTTGTAAGCCGGTGAATCCATTCTTTGCAAATTACCGTGAAATACCTGGCTAAGGTTACTTGTTATAGTGACATACATTTTCTTCCCGTTCTATCCACGGATAAAGCGTGAGTAGAATGACTGTACTGGTAGGATTTTTTGGCGGCTAGTTTGCGCCTAATTTTATCTGCACGATACTATACGAGATAGGTACTTATGTGGGTGAAGAATAGTCTTATTTCCGCAGTTTCAGGGCAGCTCTCGAAGTTTTCTAAGCGGGTTCTCGCAAGATCCACACCATCTTTCTCTCAGTGTCTACCAGGAAGTTTTTCAAGATTTCTTATTACACTCTCTCGCCACCCAAACATGAATATGACCGTTTGCAGCGCCCTTCTTTGTATTCATTTGACGTAGGCTGTTAGTCCGTCGTGATAAGGGGTCCGTGTACTTGAGCGAAAATCAAATATAAACTGTACGAATGGTCTGTGTACAATCTCTTTAGACCACAAGCTGCAGTTCTCTAGCATCTCGCCTGTAAATTATCACGTGGCGTTTGTTTCGTCTATAATTGAGCACATGTGTTCGTTACACTTCGTACCACTACATATTCAACACCTGTTATTTGAAAAAACGAAGTCTACGATAGCACCAGTGCTTGAAGGTAAACGATATTATTGGTTAAAAACGAGACAAACTGTATGTGTGTGGATCATAAAATATATTTGTGATTTGCGTATTTTTTGATGGTGTTGTATCTCATCAATCATTACCGTAGTTCGTGCCTCCCATAAATAGCGCCTGTAATATGTAAGAAAGATAGTCACGTGGAAAACGGACTCATTCATTCATTAATGTGCCTATCATTTTGCATTAACCGTTTCCTGGCTCCTTGCAACAGGTCTCATGGTATTGTGTATAGTATAGTGTTTATGATATGTACAGCTTAATATAGTATTAATAGCAATGGTAAAGGAAAAAATTGGTTAATGAAAAAAAGATAACATACTACAATTGTACCCATCTAGTGACTCGCCACCGCGTTGTGCCGATAGCATTAAGTGTCTACTGCTGTGATATACACAAACTTTCCTAGTGAATCAGTTATCTATTAGTGAAAACCATGCAAAAATCTCCTGAGATTAGCCCGAACATACAGACAGAAATACGAGGTGGAGGACTTTAAAATATCTAAAGATATATAACATACGAGTGTTGATACTTTAATAGTGGCAACTATTTATTTACACCTCGTACAAAATAGATATGTGTTTCAAAGTTTTACTGACGTTCAGAGTAGTCACCAGTATTGTGTATAACCCGCTGCCACCGATGTGGAAGTCGTGGGACACTCTTAGCAGTGCCAGTTGTGTTGACAGTTCGAGCGACGCGGTCTGTTGTCCGATGAATTTGTAGCAGTTCTGGAGCGAATGCTGTGAAGTGTTTCCTTCAGTTTAGAAATCGAGTTGAACTCACGAGGGCTTAAGTCAGGGGAGTGCAGTAGGTGGTATAGCACTTAGCACCCCCAACAGCCAAACAAATCAGTACCAGCCTGCACTGTACGTGCCTGAGGATTGTCCTGCAAAATGGTAGTCGGTGTCATCACTTCTCTCTCTATGCTGTTCATTTTTGGAACACAACCTATTTTGTACGAGCTGTAAATAAATATTTGCCACTATTAAAGTTCCAACCCTCGTATGTACAGGGTTATTCGTAAGTACTGGGGCTTCAAAAGGAGGCTGTGTGACCGCAAGACCGCTACGGTCGCAGGTTCGAATCCTGCCTCGGGCATGGATGTATGTGATGTCCTTAGGTTAGTTAGGTTTAACTAGTTCTAAGTTCTAGGGGACTAATGACCTCAGCAGTTGAGTGCCATAGTGCTCAGAGCCATTTGAACCATTTTTTTGGAGGCTGTGTGAAAACTTCAAGCCATACGGAAAATAGACGCCTGTCACTGGACAGATCGTCTCTCCAAGTTTTCAGCTCCCATTACAAGTGCTTAGTAATGGACTGGGCAATGGTTATGATGTGGCAAACGCCAATACGTTCGTGTAATTCACTGAAGTCATTGGCACTAACTGCCAGGGAAGGTCCGACAACTGACCGCCTTGGAGGACACACCGCCCTCTTGTGCAACTACGGCACGGCGAATATTGCAAAAAGAACCTTGGAGAGATTCTCTATCCACCAATGAGTGATACTTTCCTGTGCGTTCTCGTAGCCTGCTGAAACCTGAACGTATTTATGAGTCCTCTATACCTTCAACAGTTCGCAAAATTAATTCGAACTTGAGCTCTGTTATACAAAGAATCCGTGGCGGTCTCCGTGAAACTCGAGTCACAGCATCCGCTGTGCTTTTTAACAATTTATGTTATCAGAGAGAGCCCCCTTGTGGGTGTTGGTAGAACTTGAATCACCATGTCCCATGTGGGTTTCCAGATTTTTAGTTATATGGTCCACAGCATGAAGTAAAAGTACCGTCAGAGTCTATTTACGGCAACAATAAATGACGTACAGGAGTTAGACGAAAATATGGAAACACGAAAAACATAACACATTACCATGAAACTTGCCGGCAGATTAAAATTGTATGCTGGACCGAGACTCGGAGCTCGACTCTCGGTCCGACACACAGTTTTAATCGGCCAGGAAGTTTCATATCAGCGCACACTCAGCTGCAGAGTGAATATTGCATTCTGGAAACACATTACCATGACTAATACCGTGACGAAAAACCGCTGGCAACCATAAAAGCTTCCAGTCTTCTCGGAATGGATAAATACAGATCATGCATGGTTTTCAATGGAATCGTATACCATTCTTCCTGCAAAGTAGTGGCAAGATCAGGAAACAATGATGAACGTGGATTGCAATTACGCAACCCTCCAAAGTAGACCACAAAGGCTCAATAATATTGAGATTTGATGATTGTGTTGGCCAGGGGAGCTGTGTGAATAGAGAACCTGTCCTCTGGGACCACAGAATCACCATTGCGGAGCAAGTACCGTAGGATGGACCTGGTCAACGAAAACGGTCTCATAATCCTTGTCAGTAATGCGGCATTGCAGAGTGCCAATGTGGCCCATGGAATACCACGATATGCGTGCCAAAATCATCACTGAACTCCTGCCATGTTTCACTTTTGGGACGTAGACTCGGCCAGAGCGTCGGGACCAGAAAGAAACAAGACTTGTCCAACCAAATTATTTTCTTCCATTGGTCCACAGTCCAGGTTTAACGTCTTCGGCACCACCGTTTCCTGTTACAGGCATTAGCATGACTGAAGAGTGGTTTCTGCTTTCCAGATCACTGTACAATTCCCTGCTTAGGGCGCTCCCTTCGTGTTGTTTTGGTGGTGACTGGGTTCGCTAATGTGACATTCAGTTACGCAGTGACCTTTTGCAACTCACATCCTCTTAATTTTCGTCACAATCCACTTCAGTGTCAGTCTGTTACTATCACATAACACATTTTGTGACTTAGCGGGTGAGCCGGCCCGTGTGGCCGTGCGGTTCTAGGCGCTTCAGTCTGGAACCGCGTGACCGCTACGCTCGCAGGTACGAATCATGCCTCGGGCATGGATGTGTGTGATGTCCTTCGGTTAATTAGGTTTAAGTAGTTTTAAGTTCTAGGGGACTGATGACCTCAGAAGTTAAGTCCCATAGTGCTCAGAGCCATTTGAACCACTTGAACAGTGGAAAAACGTTGTGTGGAGTGACGAATCACGGTACACAATGTGGTGATCTGATGGCAGGGCATGGGTACGGCGAATGCCCGTTGAACGTCATCTGCCAGCGTGTGTAGTGCCTACAGTAAAATTCGGAGGCGGTGGTGTTATGGTGTGGTTGAGTTTTTCATGGAGGGGGCACTCACAGCTACACCGAACACTGTTATGATCATGACGTACACTTGAAACGTACTGAGGACACTGGACAGATGCCATTCGTGGTCAAATACAACAGTGCAACCTGCAGGCTTGGCTAGCATCAGCGTTTGTTTCAAATATCAGTTTTTCGCTATGGTTTTATACACTCCTGGAAATGGAAAAAAGAACACATTGACACCGGTGTGTCAGACCCACCATACTTGCTCCGGACACTGCGAGAGGGCTGTACAGGCAATGATCACACGCACGGCACAGCGGACACACCAGGAACCGCGGTGTTGGCCGTCGAATGGCGCTAGCTGCGCAGCATTTGTGCACCGCCGCCGTCAGTGTCAGCCAGTTTGCCGTGGCATACGGAGCTCCATCGCAGTCTTTAACACTGGTAGCATGCCGTGACAGCGTGGACGTGAACCGTATGTGCAGTTGACGGACTTTGAGCGAGGGCGTATAGTGGGCACGCGGGAGGCCGGGTGGACGTACCGCCGAATTGCTCAACACGTGGGGCGTGAGGTCTCCACAGTACATTGATGTTGTCGCCAGTGGTCGGCGGAAGGTGCACGTGCCCGTCGACCTGGGACCGGACCGCAGCGACGCACGGATGCACGCCAAGACCGTAGGATCCTACGCAGTGCCGTAGGGGACCGCACCGCCACTTCCCAGCAAATTAGGGACACTGTTGCTCCTGGGGTATCGGCGAGGACCATTCGCAACCGTCTCCATGAAGCTGGGCTACGGTCCCGCACACCGTTAGGCCGTCTTCCGCTCACGCCCCAACATCGTGCAGCCCGCCTCCAGTGGTGTCGCGACAGGCGTGAATGGAGGGACGAATGGAGACGTGTCGTCTTCAGCGATGAGAGTCGCTTCTGCCTTGGTGCCAATGATGGTCGTATGCGTGTTTGGCGCCGTGCAGGTGAGCACCACAATCAGGACTGCATACGACCGAGGCACACAGGGCCAACACCCGGCATCATGGTGTGGGGAGCGATCTCCTACACTGGCCGTACACCACTGGTGATCGTCGAGGGGACACTGAATAGTGCACGGTACATCCAAACCGTCATCGAACCCATCGTTCTACCATTCCTAGACCAGCAAGGGAACTTGCTGGTCCAGCAGGACAATGCACGTCCGCATGTATCCCGTGCCAACCAGAGTGCTCTAGAAGGTGTAAGTCAACTACCTTGGCCAGCAAGATCTCCGGATCTGTCCCCCATTGAGCATGTTTGGGACTGGATGAAGCGTCGTCTCACGCGGTCTGCACGTCCAGCACGAACGCTGGTCCAACTGAGGCGCCAGGTGGAAATGGCATGGCAAGCCGTTGCACAGGACTACATCCAGCAACTCTACGATCGTCTCCATGGGAGAATAGCAGCCTGCATTGCTGCGAAAGGTGGATATACACTGTACTAGTGCCGACATTGTGCATGCTCTGTTGCCTGTGTCTATGTGTCTGTGGTTCTGTCAGTGTGATCATGTGATGTATCTGACCCCAGGAATGTGTCAATAAAGTTTCCCCTTCCTGGGACAATGAATTCACGGTGTTCTTATTTCAATTTCCAGGAGTGTATTTTTGTCCAACCCCTCTGTGTATTCCAATCGCAAACCATGAAAAAGATATAACGGACGCTGTTCAGTAGGGTATGTGTTTATTACACTCATGTTCAGAAAAAAAACAGAACACCTTCAGTGACTAGAACAGGACTCACAGGACATGTACATCAGTATATTCTGCAGAGATGATTAGCATTTCAGTCACGTCGGTTCAGTATGTGTCCTGTTATCTAGGCACAGGGTCCGCCATGGGCCCTGATAGCTTGTTCCACGCGTGGTAGCATCGACGGGTAAAGGCGTGGATGGCGTGCTGTGGTATGGACATCTATGCTATGCTGCATTCACCTGGTTCCAAAGTTCATCTGTGGTGGCTGACATTGGGCGACACCACTGCACCGCCGGCCGAAGTGGCCGCGCGGTTCTGGCGCTGCAGTCTGGAACGCGAGACCGCTACGGTCGCAGGTTCGAATCCTGCCTCGGGCATGGATGTGTGTGATGTCCTTAGGTTAGTTAGGTTTAACTAGTTCTAAGTTCTAGGGGACTAATGACCTCAGCAGTTGAGTCCCATAGTGCTCAGAGCCATTTGAACCATTTGAACCACTGCACCTGTCGTTTCATTATATCCCACACACTCTCATTTGGCGACAAGTCTGGTGATGTGGCGGGCCAAGGCAAAAAGCTGACATTCTGTGACACCAAGAAGGACGTGTTCCTGCAGCAACATGCGGTCGTTCACTGTCTTGCTGAAAAATGGCGTCTGGGGTATTGTGCAGTAAGGGTATGGCTACGGGACGCAGGACGTCATTCACGTAGGTCTCACTGGCCACAATGGGGCCTGGACACGCACCAACTGTGATTCTTAGTACGACCGAACAGCACACCAAACCATAAGGCCTTCAGCTGGCGCTGTATGTCTTGTGCGAATGCAGTCACTGTGATGCCGCTCCCCCTCTCTGCGGTCAACCAAAATGCAGCCATTAATTTCAAACAAACAGATCCTGAATTCGTCCGAAAATACTGTCTGATCTCATTCCTGTCCCCTATGACGTCGTTCCATACGCCATTGCTGTTTAACAGGTAGGTGGAGAAATGGACGACGCGCACGTAACGCATGCTGCAATAAACGCCGAAGGAGTGTCACCCTTGGTAGTGTACGATGAGTTACACTGTTCGACTGTTCCGTCAGAGCCGAGGAGGACGCAGATACGTCCTGAAATGGCATTCGCATGAGGTGTCTGTCTTCTCGGGGGGTGATACGAGTGGTGTGACCTGACTCACGTCGCCGAATTCTACGGCCTTCCATGAACCATTTTGCACACACCCGTTGCACTGCCGAAACACATCGTCCCATACGAGCAGCAGTTTACCGGATGTATACATCACTTTTTCTCATGCCAATAATGCACCCTCTTCCAAACTCACTGATTTGGCCGCACAGTTCGCACATACGTCTGCGAGGCATCCTGCACGTCTGCTCAAGTCACACTGGTCCATTAACTTCGATATATAGCGACAACGAGAGCTGCAGGTACATTTCACCGGTAGGTGGTGTTGTGTCGCGCTGTCGTTGCAGACCTTGAACCCACTGGTCGACATGGTTCAAATGCTAATCATTTCTGCAGAACATACTAATATACATGTCCTGTGAACATAAACGTCCTATCTCTAGTCTTTCAAGGTTTGTATATTATGCAATAACAACTGTTCTTACTTTTACACTACTGGCCATTAAAATTGCTACACCACCAAGATGACGTGCTAAAGACGCGAAATTTAACCGACCGGAAGAGGATGCTGTCATATGCAAATGATTAGCTTTTTAGAGCATTCACACAAGGTTGGCGCTGGTGGCGACCCCTGCAACGTGCTGACATGAGGAAAGATTCCAACCGATTTCTCATACACAAACAGCAGCTGACCGGGGATGCCTGGCGAAACGTTGTTGTGATGCCTCGCGTAAGGAAGAGAAATACGTACCATCACGTTTCCGACTTTGATAAAGGTCGGATTGTAGCATATCGCGATTGCGGTTTATCGTATCGCGACATTGCTGCTCGCGTTGGTCGAGATCCATGACTGTTAGCAGAATATGGAATCTGTGGGTTCAGGAGGGTAATACGGAACGCCGTGCTGGATCCCAACACCTCATATCACTAGCAGTCGAGATTACAGACATCTTATCCGCATGGCTGTAACGGATCGTGCAGCCACGTCTAAATCCCCGAGTCAACAGATGGGGACGTTTGCAAGACAACAACCATCTGCACGAACAGTTCGACGACATTTGCAGCAGCATGCACTGTCAGCTCGGAGACCGTGGCTGCGGTTACCCTTGACGCTGCATCAGAGACAGGAGCGCCTGCGATGGTGTACTCAACGACGAACCTGGGTGCGCGAATGGCAAAACGTAATTTTTTCGGATGAATCCAGGTTCCGTTTACAGCATCATGATGGTCGCATCCGTGTTTGGCGACATGGCGGTGAACGCACATTGGAAGCGTGTATTCGTCATCGCCATAGTGGCGTATCACCCGGCCTGATGGTGTGGAGTGCCATTGGTTACACGTCTCGGTCTCCTCTTGTTCGCATTGACGGCACTTTGAACAGCGCACGTTACATTTCAGATGTGTTACGACCCGTGGCTCTACCCTTCATTCGATCCCTGTGAAACCCTACATTTCAGCAGGATAATGCACGACCGCATGTTGCAGGTCCTGTACGGGCCTTTCTGGATACAGAAAATGTTCGACTGCTGCCCTGGCCAGCACATTCTCCAGATCTCTCACCAATTGAAAACGTCTGGTCAATGGTGACCGAGCAACTGGCTCGTCACAATACGCCTGTCACGACTCTCTATGAACTGTGGTATCGTGTTGAAGCTGCATGGGCAGCTGTATCTGTACACGCCATTCTGTTTTGACTCAATGCCCAGGAGTATCAAGGCCGTTATTATGGCCAGAGGTGGTTGTTCTGGGTACTGATTTCTCAGGATCTATGCACCCAAATTGCGTGAAAATATAATCACATGTCAGTTGTAGTATAATATATTTGTCCAATGAATACCCGTTTATCATTCGCGTTTCTTCTTGGTGTAGCAATTTTAATGGCCAGTAGTGTTTATAAAAATGTGACTAACTTTTGATGTGGTTGTCGCTTCGGCCATTTACAGTGCTTTGAACTCCGACCTTTACAATTTCCCTGTGGGATATTTTGTTGCGCAGATGCACTGTTCTGCTAGGTGTTTGCCGGGCAACAGTTCGCTGGAGTTGCTGCGTTTGCCCCGGCTATAGAGACGAACAGAAGATGATGCGGAGGCGAGCGGCGCTTGCCACACAAAGACGCTGGCGGGCGCTAAGTGGCACCGGAAGTCGGAAAGCTTGAGCGAGGATTGCCCCACGTGTGTTCCCAGACAATTAGGGCTCTTATTTGAGATGTTAACGTTAGTTCACACGTTGTTAGTCAGCAGGATGTGCAGCTCTGCCGTGGACCGTGAAGACCGGAGCAGGGCCCTTCTCCGTACTAATTAATTATTCCCGATATCTCAAATGTTACCAGCGCAAGGAATCACTCGTGTGCTACAAAATGCTACCAGCACAGCGATTTTGCGAATTAACACAGGTAGTGGTACAAATGGCGAGCAGCTCCTCATAAGCCACGTATTTCTGCAGTAAATGCTCAGCGAGACTTGAGGTGATGTAAACGGTGATTTCAATGGACAATGGATGACTAGAAACGATTCGGTGAGGTGAATCACGCTATACCATATGGCAGTTAGATGTACCAGGTGTAGAAGTATGAAACCGGAATTTGGTTACAATGATTACACGTCTGTTGCTTGAAACTGATAAATAATATTTTATTCAAAATCAACTCCCTTCCTGTTTATACATTTCTCCCACTTCTCCGGCAGACTATGAATGCCACGCCAGAAAAACAGTTCTTTTGAAGCGACCAGTCAGAGAGCCATTTTCGCACATTTTCATACGAATTGAAGCGTTGTTCAGTGAGAGCGTGTCCCAGTGATCAAATAGATGATAATCGGACGCAGCCAAGTCTGGAGAATAAGCCGCATGCTCTAGTATTTCGCAACTGAACGCCTCGATCTTTTCCCTAACCCGTTTGATATGTGTGATGGGGCGTTATCATGGAGCATACTTGACTTGGTGTCGACTTTTTTGATATTACAGTCGTTTTCCTCGATCATTTGCTGTTGGTAGCGATCACTCTTAACGGCTTCACCAGGTTTTAGCAGCTCATAATAGGTGACACACGTCTGATCCCACCAAACACAGAGCATTGTTTACTTTCCAAAGCGATTTGGTCTTGCATCGCATGTCGATGGTTTGACTGGATTCACCCATGGTTTACAACGCTTAGGATCCACTTTTCATCACCTGTCACTAGTCGATTGAGAAACGACTTTCTTTTGATTCCCCATTTTCTGCACATTTCCCATAGCGTACAACGGAAGAGAAACGGCTTGTCCGCAGCTCGTGGTCGTGCGGTAGCGTTCTCGCTTCCCGCGCCCGGGTTCCCGGGTTCGATTCCCGGCGGGGTCAGGGATTTTCTCTGCCTCGTGATGACTGGGTGTTGTGTCCTGTCCTTAGGTTAGTTAGGTTTAAGTTCAAAAATGGTTCAAATGGCTCTGAGCACTATGGGACTTAACTGCTGAGGTCATCAGTCCCCTAGAACTTAGAACTACTTAAACCTAACTAACCTAAGGACATCACACATACCCATGCCCGAGGCAGATTTCGAACCTGCGACGGTAGCGGTCGCGCGGTTCCAGACTGAAGCGCCTTTAACCGCTTGGCCACACCGGCCGGCTAGGTTTAAGTAGTTCTAAGTTCTTGGGGACTGATGACCATAGATGTTAAGTCCCATAGTGCTCAGAGGCATTTGAACCATTTGAAGAAACGGCTTTCTACATCACATTCAATTGTTGCTGGAGTTCCTGTTGGGTTTGAGTATCATCTTCATCCAATAAGGCCTGCAATTCGTTGTCATCGAACTTTTTCGGTGGCTTCCCGCACTCGTCGCTTCTCAAGTCAGGATCACCGCTTTTGAATTTTTGCAACTACTCGAAACACTGTTTTTTCCCAAGAGCATGTTCGCAGAAAGCTTCGCCAAGTGTTCGATGCGATTCTGCAGCAGTTTTCTTCAGATGACAACAGAAAACCAATGCTTTCCGCAAATCGTAGCTCGCAGGCACAGAACTCGGCATGTTTACGGGTTTGAAACACATACCGACGTATGAAACTTGGGTTACTGTGTGTTGACATTCGTCGTGAGCCGTTACAGGAAGCAGATGGCGCTGCAGACGCTGTCTCACGGACGCTACACTGACAGCTAGCATTGTCTGTGGGGAAATTCCGGTTTCATTCTTCTGCACCTGGTAAGTGTTTTGGTCTGGGAATTTCCTGGAGGACATTACGTGTTATCGTGTGTACGCCAGCAGTTAAGTAAGAAGGAGGTGATGTTGCGGTATGATGTTGCGGTATGTGGTTAGGCCCCAGCGTCCAACATCACCACCTTCTGTAATTAGAAGCAAGAATGGGCTGCTATGCCTCCACTGTCATTCACACACCTCACTGAATGTCCCTAGCAGAATTCAAACCCTCGAAAAGACGGAGAGTGGACACGTCGCTAATTAATGATCACTAATACTTTCTATGAAGTAGTCTACTTTCTATTAGGTGTACAACTTGGCTACCACAGTTTTACAATAGATGGCAGCAGTGGAAAGTGGTGGTGTAGATGGTAGGTGGTATCATAAAATACACATAGTCAGTTGTGAACATAGCGCCATCAAAATATCTGTCGATTTGCGATTGAAGTTTTAATTTTCTGCTATAACGTGAGGAAATCTGCGACAGAGGCTCATAAAATTTGCTTTGGCACTTGTTTGTGAAAGAACGTGCAGCAGTGGTTTCAACGCTTCAACATCGGTGATTTTGACGTCGACTACCGGCATGGAGGTGGAAGAGATAAGGTTTTCAGAGCCACAGAGACCGACAGAAAGACTCACAGGGGAACGTTATCGAAAGCAATTGACGCGTTTGTGGTTCTAATGGTTCAAATGGCTCTGAGCACTATGGGACTCAACATCTGAGGTCATCAGTCCCCTAGACTTAGAACTACTTAAACCTAACTAACCTAAGGACATCTCACACATCCATGACCGAGGCAGGATTCGAACCTGCGATCGTAGCGGACACGCGGTTCCAGACTGAAGCGCCTAGATCTGCTCGGCCACACCGGCCAGCGACGCGTTTGAGCTGAGCACTGAAAGACAAACGGGCACAATAAAGCGATAGACATGAAAAGGTGGTTACGAAACATGGCAGTGCTCGACCTCATGTAGCAACACCCGCCAAACCATTCTTGGAGACTGTAGAATGGGAAGTCATAGCCCACCTTCCGTATTATCCAGCCATTGCCCCCTTTGACTGCCACGTTTCTCGATCAATAGCACACGGCCTGGCTAACCAGCAGTTTCGGTCTACGAACAAGTGCAGAACTGGATCTATCCATGCGTCTCCTCAAGAGACGCCCAGTTCTTCCGCCGTGGGATTCGTATGCTGCCAGAAAGATGGGGGAAAGTACTGGCCAGCGATTGCCATTACTTTCAATCGTAAATGTTTTTTCTCAGTAAAGCTTTCACAGTAAACTCGTGAAAGAATGGCGGAAGAAAAGTTGTTAACATAAACTATGAAAAAGTTAAGAAATAACGTTTAACATACACGAATGCTTAGTTAGCATGCTACTGTTGCACAAATTGGGCAAAAGTATATATTGCAGAATGAAATTTTCACTCTCTATCGGAGTATGTGCTAATGTGAAACTTCCTGGCAGATTAAAACCGTGTGCCGGACCGAGACTCGAACCTTAAGAAGAAATTAAAAGAATTTCTGAATGACAACTCCTTCTACTCCATAGAGGAATTTGTAGATGTAAACTAAGAAAAAAACCAAACAAAAAAATTATTAAAAAAATTTTAAAAAAAAGTTGTTATATTAACTTAATTATGTCATGTATTGGAAAATTTGACTCGTTCCACATCATTACGAAATATCGTATTCATGATCCATGGAACTAGTATTAATCTAATCTAATCTAATCTGTCTTTCGCGGGCAAGTGCTCTAATTTTTTTTTTCCATTTCGTTCATTATTGTTCGTTGTATTTGATTGTAGCGGACGTCACATGACATCTGTTGAAGTTCGTTGTTGATTCCTTTAGTCAGTTTTTTTATTTTTTTAAATTTATTACAGAGTCACCATCTGAGCTACCCAAGCACGACTCACGACCTGTCCTCACAAATTTAAATCTGTCAGTACCTCGTCTGCTACCTTCCAAACTTCACAGAAGCTCTCCTGCAGCCCTTGCACAACTAGCACTCCTGGAAGAGTACATATTATTTTACGATCTCTGAGTGTAATTTCGAAATTTCCTGAAAATATTACTGGTGTAAATCTAGAAATTTTCTGAAGACATTTAGTCGTGACCACTACCCCAGAGTAGTCATGGTGGCCCACCTTCGCCGTTCTTGAAGACAGAAACAATGTGTCACGTCGTATCAACTCGCCAGCAGCATTAACGGGAAACGGCGTTTGACAAACCGTCTAGACGTCTGAGTTCGCGCAACCTCGCCGTCACAACAATTCTCACAACTCGCCTCGCTTGCACCGTAAAGCTATTTCTGCCCCTGAATCTGTGCTTCGCCAGGCCGTCGCGGCAAGCGCCAAGAGCCGACGCTGTCTTCTTGCTACCGCGCCTTCAAGACTCAGCGGGATAAATATACAACGCGCACTGCAGGAGGCCGTATTACTCACGGGGCGTTACCACTATGTATGCAGGCCAGCTGGCAATGTACTCACTGTACACACACATCTTTAATGATGGTAGCGAATGGAAGGTTTCATTCAGGAAAAGACTTTACATCAGGTCTTCGCAAGTCTGTGTGATGACTATGCTGCGGTGCTAAGATCACATTGGTGCACACCTGCGCTAGTACGTCGTGAAGGACAATTAACCAAGCAGTCATCGAGTGCCTTCTGCAATCACGAGAAGCATCTCGTTTACTGCAGCGTCTAGTGAAGTGTAGACAACAATTACTCTCCAGTGGAAAAATTTTATTAGGCACTAATTATGTGGTTACATACAAATACATTCGACTTTTCAT
Organism: Schistocerca piceifrons; assembly: GCF_021461385.2. NCBI lineage: Eukaryota > Metazoa > Arthropoda > Insecta > Orthoptera > Acrididae > Schistocerca > Schistocerca piceifrons. The sequence continues at coordinate 381,411,038 of NC_060145.1, forward strand.
CCACTGGACAAATACTGATAAAATGTCTACAGTGCTGTACAATAGATTTTAAGAACTTTGTGTGTGTGTGTTTGTGTGTGTGTGTGTGTGTGTGTGTGTGTGTGTGTGAGAGAGAGAGAGAGAGAGAGAGAGAGAGAGAGAGAGAGAGTGAGAGTGTGCAAGTATGCTCGCGCGGTCGTGGTCAGATGCGAGACTTACATTATAGTGTTATTTTGTTACTGCACTGTTTTCTATCTTCATGTATCGGAGGTCGGCTATAGGGATTCAGAGAGGTTCAGTGGCCTAGTGCCAGTATTTCAATTGAACGCCACTTTGGCGACTTGCATGTCTCAAATCCGACACAGTTATAAACAGGCGTGAGCGGACCTCCAGTTTAACGTGGAATCCGAACCACGTATCGTCCCTAACAAATCCTCACCTCGTTGAGAGGTCAAGGCTAGGTTGTAGACACAGTGAAAATTTCCGTGGTCTGACCTGGATTACAGGCACGCGCTTTGGGGCTAGACCACCGGGGCTGAACAGATGATATCCGCAGGGGAAACAAAAATCTCGTCAATGGGAAGATTAAAGAAGATAATCTCTTACACTGACGGAAATGGAAATTGTTTCTCCGTGACGGATCTGTCGATATTTATCGATCTTTGTGGGGGATGTTCGTAACAGGTATTAAACGATTAACTTTTCATTCTATTCTGAATGATTCCCTTCATAACGAGGTGCGACCCCCACTGGCAACACTACACTCTTTTATACGTTCTGGCATGGAAGCTAACAGCCTCCAAGTATCATCTCGAGAAATAGCTTGCTGTACCTGAAACGCATACTGTGTTAGTTTATGAAAACTACTGGCTGGAGGCTAGTATTATCTCCCCAACGCATCCTACAATTTGGCCTTTGAAAAATAGTTTGTATAGCTTCGTAGGAAAGTAGTACAAATAGCCTTATAGGGTGATTTCTATTACAGCTTAAGGACGTCAAACGGGCAGACTTGGAGCAGGAGAGGCACCACAGGACTTTTTAATTTCCACTGTCAATACTTTTAGAAGTAAGTTCATAAAACTTTATCAATGTGACCAGGAAGGATTCAGGATTCACACTCATTGCAGTGGAAGTTCAAAAACATAACAAAATAATTTTTTTACATGTGAAATTTCATCATTTTTTCACTTACTATTGGCTGCATTTGTTGCTTTTCTTCATAAGTAAGAGATTCTTCGATGAATTTTGCACAGCATACAAACCATACTTATAGTTGCATGAAACTAAAGAATGCATTTAATTTATGAAAAAATGAAATAGTTGTTACATTTTAAACTTCATGTGTAGAAAAAATTCAAATTTTATAGTTAACTATCTCAAATTTTACAACAGTTTTCAATAGATTCGGAAAATTCTAGAGTTTCGTACACCTATAAGCATGGTTTGTATGCTGTGCAAAATTCATTGAAGAATCACTCTTGCTTATGAATAAAAGTGTACCTATAGCAACAAATGCAGCCAATAGTAAGAGCAAAGAATGATAAAATTTCACACGCAAAAAAAATATTTTGTTATGTTTTTGAACTTCCTCTCCTATGAGTGTGAATCCTGAATCATTCCTGGTCATGCTGCCAAAGTTTTATGAATTTTTTTCTAAAGGTATAGACAATGGTTATTAAAATGTCTTATGATGCCTCCCCTGCTCCAAGTCGACACGTTTGACATCCTACCCCCTTAATGTAGGAAGTATTGCAGAGAAAGTACAGGAAAAATTGTCCCAGAAAAATACAGTGCCAATAAATGACCATGCACTAGGTAAACTTACAGTAGTTTGGCGTAGTTTGGTGTGCGACGCCAAAGGACGAGTTCAGTCGTCTAACTGGAAAGGTTTTTCGTGTCGTTAGCACAGAATGGCAACTTCCTCTCGGAAGTACGAAACTTGTGTGCTGAAATGTATCTCTTAAATGTAGGCGTCTGTAATGGGTGTGTAGTGTAGTGTACTGTCATGTTCGTATTGGAGATGATGAGAGAAGGGACACGTGACCTACGCTTCTCGGGAGCACCAAGGGGGCGCCGAACTTAGCGCCCTCATCCGACGGACGGATTACCATCAAACAGTGTCACATGCCCTCACTTCTCCAGACTCTGCGTAGAGATCGCTGTAAAGGCAGAAGGGACTAGCTACAGAGTGTTTCAAAAATGACCGGTATATTTGAAACGGCAATAAAAACTAAACGAGCAGCGATAGAAATACACCGTTTGTTGCAATATGCTTGGGACAACAGTACATTTTCAGGCGGACAAACTTTCGAAATTACAGTAGTTACAATTTTCAACAACAGATGGCGCTGCAAGTGATGTGAAAGATATAGACTACAACGCAGTCTGTGGGTGCGCCATTCTGTACGTCGTCTTTCTGCTGTAAGCGTGTGCTGTTCACAACGTGCAAGTGTGCTGTGGACAACATGGTTTATTCCTTAGAACAGAGGATTTTTCTGGTGTTGGAATTCCACCGCCTAGAACACAGTGTTGTTGCAACAAGACGAAGTTTTCAACGGAGGTTTAATGTAACCAAAGGACCGAAAAGCGATACAATAAAGGATCTGTTTGAAAAATTTCAACGGACTGGGAACGTGACGGATAACCATGCTGGAAAGGTAGGGCGACCGCGTACGCCAACCACAGAGGGCAACGCGCAGCTAGTGCAGCAGGTGATCCGACAGCGGCCTCGGTTTTCCGTTCGCCGTGTTGCAGCTGCGGTCCAAATGACGCCAACGTCCACGTATCATCTCATGCGCCGGAGTTTACACCTCTATCCATATAAAATTCAAACGCGGCAACCCAACAGCGCCGCTACCATTGCTGCACGAGAGACATTCGCTAACGATATAGTGCACAGGATTGATGACGGCGATATGCATGTGGGCAGCATTTGGTTTACTGACGAAGCTTATTTTTACCTGGACGGCTTCGTCAATAAACAGAACTGGCGCATATGGGGAACCAAAAAGCCCCATGTTGCAGTCCCATCGTCCCTGCATCCTCAAAAAGTACTGGTCTGGGCTGCCATTTCTTCCAAACGAATCATTGGCCCATTTTTCAGATCCGAAACGATTACTGCATCACGCTATCTGGACATTCTTCGTGAACTTGTGTCGGTACAAACTGCCTTAGACGACACTGCGAACACCTCGTGGTTTATGCAAGATGGTGCCCGGCCACATCGCACGGCCGACGTCTTTAATTTCCTGAATGAATATTTCGATGATCGTGTGATTGATTTGGGCTATCCGAAACATACAGGAGGCGGCGTGGATTGGCCTCCCTATTCGCCAGACATGAACCCCTGTGACTTCTTTCTGTGGGGACACTTGAAAGACCAGGTGTACCGCCAGAATCCAGAAACAATTGAACAGCTGAAGCAGTACATCTCATCTGCATGTGAAGCCATTCCGCCAGACACGTTGTCAAAGGTTTCGGGTAATTTCATTCAGAGACTACGCCATATTATTGCTACGCATGGTGGATATGTGGAAAATATCGTACTATAGAGATTCCCAGACCGCAGCACCATCTGTTGTTGAAAATTGTAACTACTGTAATTTCGAAAGTTTGTCTGCCTGAAAATGTACTGTTGTCCCAAGCATATTGCAACAAACGGTGTATTTCTATCGCTGCTCGTTTAGTTTGTATTGCCGTTTCAAATATACCGGTCATTTTTGAAACACCCTGTAACAGCACATGGCACACCCAGGCGGTTACTCATCTAAGAACTGGCCACGCCCGACGCCGCTTTACTTCGGTGATCCGACGAGAACGGGTGTATTCCAAAGACGTCACGCCGTTGGCATGTGCACTAAGGGTAATGATGTTATTACCAACCGCAGAGCATAAAAATAAAACTGTACAAAATCTAAAAAATAAAAGGTGAACAGCTCCAGATGAAGTGCCAGTATAGTTGTAAGGTGGTGGTGTCATTTGGTTTTTGTATGTCATCGATGTGCACATCAGACAGAAAGCAAGTTACGTTACCGTTAAACAGCCTTTAGTCTTGTCGTGTCACAGTCTTTGCCTCTGCTTAGTCTGATACATTCTTAGTTGCAGTGTGGTGGGTGAGGGACGTATTCGGGAGTGCTATGTTGACTTGTGATTGTATCTGTTAGGTAAAGAATATTGTAAAGGACTGCAAGGATGAATAAAATTGATGTACTAGAAAGTGAAGAAAGTGAAGTGAATTTTAAGTAATGTTATGTTTTTAAGAGAAGGAGTTTGAGGTAAGGCTGCAGCACTGCGCAGCTAGGAATGATTATTGTCAGCTAGTTAACTCCTTCAGAGCTGAGAAAAAGACCATCTCACTTCCCTGAGTCAAGCATTAGCTTATTAACTGATGAAACTGTTTGATTTTTACAGAAATTCTGTGTTAACGCTGTACCCTCTTTAAAACATTGTTCCCTTTGTTAAGCATAGCATTGTGCAGACCCGTTATGTGTGAATATCCCCCGAAGTATTACTCTTGTTTTTTTGAATATATACTTCATTCTAAAATCTTTGTCTTGGCATATAATTTCATAGGAATAGTTACTCTCCCCATCTCACTGTTTGTCGTTACGCATCACCACATGTAACAATTCGAATACGTATCTGGAAATAGAAATCTAGCTTAAACGCTGCCTGCTTGCTGTTTGCTGTTGTGGTTGCGAGAACTCTGCAATAATGTTGTCAAGCCGCGAGGTAAGTGGAAATTTTGACTAGGCTCACATAATTGTTTTACTTGACGTGCGCATTTAACATAAAGACAAGTTGCGTTCAGATCAGTTATAGTTCATGTTACAGTTCAGTTCATATTAGATACTGTTTAGCATATGAGTTTAAGTTTGTGAGCACATAGTTTTTGCTATACGTAGATCTTATAGGGTGGGAGGTGAAGCTGGGCAAAATTCCATACATAAACAAAATGTAGTGGGAAGGTTACATAGTGCTAAAACGATGGATACAGTACATAGAATCTCCCAGAATATAGAAACTCCCTTAACAAGCCAAATAAATGTTTCATAAGCATCAGGGAAATTTCCAGAGTATTTAAACCAGGCTAGAGTCGTGCCTCTGCTAAAGGAAGATAATGTAAAAGACACAGAAATGTACAGGCTCGTTTCCCTGTTGTCGGCATCCTCAAAAGTGATTCAGTTACGAAAGACACAGTAAGGAGCCACTTGGATATATACCATCTTTTACATGAAGCACAGTAGATTTCGAAAGGTCAGAGACAGAATTCACTAAAGTGCTGCTTGATGCTCTTGATAAGGATAAGTGTGTCACATATATTCTTAGATCTTTTTAAAGGTTTTGATACATTTCACCCTACGATTCTATAAAATAAGCTAGTCATTAGGAATAAGAAGTGTAGCTATTGACTGGCTCGCATCGTAGGTAGCAGTACAAGCCTCAAAAAATGCTAAAATTTAGTGAAACACTTACCAGAACCATAATACGCTATGATAGGAGTTTTTCAGGGTAGGATATCAGGACTTAAACTTCTCATGATATGTACACAATAACTTCCCCAATAGTGATAATAACGGGAAAAATATCTTTGCTGATGACAGCATCATTGCAGTCACTGAGAGAACGCAAGATTTCCTTGCAGACGATAATAATGCAACCCCGAAGGAAATTTGCAATTGATCAATATGCAGTAAATTTACATTGAACATAAAACAAATAAATACCATGAATTTCAGTTTGAAGGAGAAAATTCAACGTAAATAATACCTCTGTAGACTGCGTAACGAATACAAAATTCCAGAATGAGATTTTCACTCTGCAGCGGAGTGTGCGCTGATACAAAATTGCTACGACAGAATATTGGTTCTCACTTGAAGTGAAGTGAATACACAAAGATGCTTGCAAACGGAATGTCGTCAGAATGTTATGCCTTTAGAGTCTTGTATCAATGTGTAACAGCTCTCTTTTGACATACTATTCATATGTACACTTAATTCTTCGCTACTGAATTCTTTTCTAGGGAACAAATGCTCAGAATACGAAAACAGAATACGAAAACAGAAAAATGTCAAAAGAATAGTAACCAAAGAGAGCAATCGACTTCGTTGTAAAAATCTGCTAGAAACATTGAGGATTTTAAATACACTATGTGAGCACATTTACCAACTACTTATACACATAAAAAATAACTTCAATAATCACTGCATAAATAGCTCCTCTGTGTAGGAAAGAATAAACATCAGATTCAAAATATTATTTTCTAATAACGGAATAAAATTCTAAAATAAATTGTCCAAGGACAAGTAAAACAAGCTTATTTAAAATGACAGCTCAGAAGTACCTGGTAAGCAATAGGTTATACACAGTGAAGGATTAATTAGATGATACAGAGTAGGGGAAAGTTATGAACGTAAATAATAAGCATACTAGTAGTAATAATAACAACAAAACATTTCCGTCATTTCACACCACACTTTCAAACTACAGTGTTTCTGTTTATCTCCTGTAAAACCTTACTGAAAGCTCTTCAACTGATAATATTAATACCTTATCTTCTTCTTGACATCAACATCTGTTATTCTGGACAAATGCTGTTTCAGTTCTTCAGGAAAGGGAGTCGGTAATTGCGGAACCCATAATGAAAACCAAGCATCGTCACTATGGTCCTGATGTCAGATGATAGGGTCTAAAGTGCTACATTCTGCCATTATGTGCGTACAGTGCACCTAGTGTGCGCGGTGATCGGAATTGAGAACTGAGTGAAAAGTATAAGGCTAGCTTTTTACATCGTTAAATTAATTATTTGCAGCTTTGTGCGAGGGCTATTCGGTAAGTAAGGAACGATCGAGGCCGGCGGGTGTGGTCGAGTGGTTCTAGGCGCTTCAGTCTGGAACCGCGCGACCGATATGGTCGCAGGTTCGAATCCTGCCTCGGACATAGATGTGTGTGATGCCCATAGGTTAGTTAGATTTAAGTAGTTCCAAGTTCTAGGGGACTGATGACCTCAGATGTTAAGTCCCATAGTGCTCAGAGCCATTTGAACGATCGGTCGCGAAACGGTAACCAGAGCGAAAATCCGGCGAAGCTTTGCACAGATGTGTTGTGCTGTGTGTCTAGTATGTCCGTAGATGGCGTCACGACTCTCTTCTCAGTTCTGAGCGCACAGTGAGCGCGTAAAGATGCCTAGAGAGTAGTGTCTTCCGCCAAATATGGGTGCCTGCTGAGAGATTTCGCCTTATTTCTTGCAGCCCCACAAAACGTAACTGTCGTGCATTTCCTTCTTCATGACAGTTCTCGGCCGCATGCTGCAAGGGCAATGAGGACACTCCTGCAGTGTTTTCAGTGGGAAGCCCGGACTTGGCTCCCTCTGATTTTCATCTCTGCTCGTATGAACTGCTGGATATGAAGACAACATTCTGGCACAGGCAACGATCTGCAGTCCAGGAAACACAGGAAGCTGCTTTCTATGACGCGGGCATTGAAAAGTTGGTACAACGCTACGACAGATGTCTGAGTCGAAGCGGCTACCATGTAGAGATGTAGTTGGAATCTGTAGCTAACTGCTGCAAGTAAAACTGTTTTGATTTTCACTGTAGCTTCCATTTCGCGACCGATCACACCTTACTTTCCTTCATATAATCAAAACAGTAAACTTATTATACACTAGGGATAAATCTAATGAGGTTGTGCTGTTTTAAACAAAAGCCCTGAATTAGGGAGGATAGAGGGACACATCTCCATCAACCGATCCACATTTAAATAACTTACGGGAATGCAGCTGGGTCACGTCTTCGACAATTGCCGTTACTTCGATAGAGCAAATATCAGCGGTTGCCGAAGACGTTACCGGCTGCATTCCTGAAACTTGTCTGAACATTTTGTACGCCGGTTCAAAATGGTTCAAAAGGAAACAATTCTGCACGGTAAACGTCTGTCTACACAGTAGGTCGAGCTCTGGCACTACTAACCTGAAAGTTTCGAAAATATATTACCACGATTTAGCACAAGATAGTATGGAAGTTGCAGTAGGATCCCATTAACATATCTTCAGATTAAAATGCAGGGCTCACTGAATACGAGGGCTATTCAGTAAGCAGGGAACGTTTCCGTCTGACGCCGCTAGGCGCGCACCGATCGCGTATATTTTGGTATGTGCGTGCTCGGCAGCTCAGTCGGCATCCATCCGTGACAGCGGGAACGTCTCTGCGCGTCTGGTTTTTTCGATATTCGAATTTGAAATGTGCGCTGCAATCGAAAATACCGCCAGTTGTGAGGTGCGGTCTGTCATACGGTTTTTGTTGGCAAAAAAACCTAAAACCTATAGAAATTTATCGTGAATTGTGCGAAGTGTACGAAAGGAACGTAATGAGTGAATTTCCGGCCGGAAACGGTGCATTCGGTTTAAAAATGGCCGAACCAATGTTCATGATGAAGAGAAGGGTGGACGCCCGTGAATTGTGACTGACGATCTTGTCGCTATAGTTGATGAAACATTCGTGAAAACCGTCGCTTCAGAGTAACGGAGCTTTCACTTCCTTTTCTACAAGTTTCACGGACTTTATTGTTTGAAATTGTCACTCAAAAGCTAGGCTACGACAAATTTTGTGCACGACTGGTGCCCAAAATGCATACAGAGTGCCATAAAGAGCAGCGATTGGGGGCAACGTTGACATTTCTAGAGGCTTACCATAAACATGGTGATTCATTAATGAATTGAATCGTAACCGGTGACGAGACTTGGGTGAAACACGTCAATTGCGAGACAATATTACAGTCCATGGAGAGGAGGCACACACAGCTCCCCCACCCCCCCCCCCAAAAAAATAAAAAAAACAAAATCCAAGAAAATGTTTGCAAACCGTGTCAGCAAGGAAGTTGATGGTGAGGTGTGCTTCTTATTGATTTTCTCGAAAGTGAAGCAACCATAAATTCTGCACGGTGCTGTCAAACTTTGCACAGGCATAGAAGAGCAGTTCAAAACAAACGCCAAGGAAAGCTGACGTCCAAAATTTTGTCTTTGCACGACAGTGCCCGACCTCACACGGCAAGCCGCACTGAAGAACTCCTTAATTCATTCAAATGGGAAATTTTCCGTCATCCGCCCTACAGCCCCGATCTTCTAGCAAGCGACTTCCACTTGTTTCCCAAGATGAAGAACTGGCTTGCAACGCAGCGCTTTGATGACGAGGAACTCCGGACGGGCGTGACTCACTGGCCGAAGTCTCTCAGGAGGCAGAATTTTACGACGAAGGTCTTACAAAGCTTGTACACCGCTATGATAAGTGCCTCAATGTGTTTGGCGACTATGTAGAAAAGTAGTACATCAGTCGCTCTTTCAGATGTATATAATAAAATGTATTTCTTGTACTTTTTTTATGCTAAAGCGTTCCATACTTTGTGGATAGCCCTCGTATTAATTACTTATAAGCGTGCATTGACGCGCCCTGCAGTTTAATGTTGGGTACTGGGCAGAGGCGTGTCGTATCAGTTTCGTGCCTTCCCCTGCCTTCTAGGATAAGCGTGAGATAAAGGCGCTCCACCCACAAGACAATTAACAGCGCCGTATCTGTAAAGGACCCACACGAGACGTATCTAGGCGGACGCGAGTCTCTTTTGTTTCATACTTAAAGAGCTCGCTCGTGGCTGTCAACTGATACCTCTTTATGATGAGATGTTATACTACTGAGTGTTCGGCGTTTATGTGTTCTGGTATCTGATATGAGCAATCGGTTCTTTACGCAGGCTTCATCTCAGCATCTTACACAATGAAACTTATGTCTCGCAGATACTTCACTTAGCAGAAAACCGTTGAGGATCCGATCCCGTGATAATTATCTCACCAAAAATCTGCTTTCCAGAGAAATCACAAATTTTCCAGTGGCCAAAAAAATTTGTTTAGCATCAACAAGAAGCCATGAATTTATAGTTCGATAATTCTGTTACTGAAGACATGTCATAACATATTTCCTTAAAAATAAATGCTTTCGACTGCGTATTTTAATTATGCTACAGGGAGCTACGACGCGTAGCTCTCTAAGGAACGAACGACATCAATACCTTTCCTCAGTGCAGCACTCCGTGAAGAATGAGCTGCCATTCCCCAAGAAACCTTTCAGCACCTGATTGAACGTATGCCTGCGAGAGTGGAAGCTGTCATCAAGCCGAAGGGTGGGCCAACACCATATTGAATTCCAGCATTACTGATGGAGGGTGCCACGAACTCGTAAGTCATTTTCGGCCAGGTGTCCGGATACTTTTGATCACATAGTGTACGTTTTGTGAACGTCTGATGGAAATACTTTTGATTAATGACGACACATACCACGACGGCCCCGCGTTGTGGTGGTGGTATATGATAGGGCTGGTTGCCAGAACATGGGAGTGCCTTTAAATTGTGCTCGAAACACTTCCGATTATCTGATTTAGTTAGATGTCTATTTTCTTGGTGTGAGGGCTGTTTAGTGAGATGGGGCAGCAGTATTCTGTTGCTGTTCCTCGTAAGGTAGATGCCGAAGAACTCCATGTGGAGCCACATACCATGTGTATGATGTTATTCCTTGTACAGAGTTCTACAGCTGTCTTTTCCAGGTATTCGTTATAGCTTAACGTTCTGTCTACAATAACTCCTAGGTACCAAGAAGTTTTATTGTCAGTTATGGTGACCCCACTGGAAGGAATTCATAGTTTCACCTTTACAAGTTTACTTTTCAGATGAAAGCCTGAAACCTTCGTCTTAGTTGAACTGGACTGTAGCCTCGAATTACGAAAATAGTTACCCACTGTAGCCAAATCATTTGGTAGAGCAACCTCTGTTTTCTTGATTCCATTGTGTTGTGTAGCTAGAGATTTTGTTGCAGACGTATCAGAAATGTACATACTAAAGGACAGAGGAGCTAAGATGGAACTTTGACAAGGACCACTAATCAGTTTTATTTGCTTGTTCCACGTATTCCCAATAATCACTTGGACTGTTCTATGGCTAAGCATATTTTCTAGCAGTCTTGCAATCACGCAACAGGAAATAATACTAACGAAGTTATATGTTAATCCTTGCCTCCATTACATGTCATATGCTGATGTTAAAACTAAAAATACCACGAATGATTTAAGTTGCTTTTGAAATCCACGTTCAGTATATGTATTTAAAGAGAGAACCTCGTTTGAGCAGCTGCTGTTTGATCGGAAGCAGGCTTGTTCAGGTGGAACTGTTCCAGTATTTTACAGCCAGTGCTGCTGAGGGTGCTTGTAAAGAACAGTTTGTGGATTATGCTGAAAATGCCAATTGGACACTAAATTTGAGATCGATTACTTTTTTCCCAGGTTTTAATACGGCTATTTGATTTCAATATTTCATTTGTGTGTTGTGTTTTCCGTTATAAATAGGAGGGTAATCCCAAAAGTAAGCCGGCCGAAGTGGCCGTGCGGTTCTAGGCGCTGCAGTCTGGAACCGCGAGACCGCTACGGTCGCAGGTTCGAATCCTGCCTCGGGCATGGATGTGTGTGATGTCCTTAGGTTAGTTAGGTTTAAGTAGTTCTACGTCCTAGGGGACTGATGACCTCAGAAGTTAAGTCCCGTAGTGCTCAGAGCCATTTGAACTTAATTTACTTAAATTTTTATAGAACATGAGGCAATGTAGAGGACTGGCTATAGCTTGTAAGCGGTTCACGGGTGCCTTGCCAGGTGCTTGCTCGACTTCTGGCGCATTCAAGTGTCTGACTTGGAACTATTATCGAATCATAGTTTGTCGACTCGGGGGGGGGGGGGGGGGGGGGCAAATTAGATAGTGTTCTGCGATAAATTTTCAACAAAATTTTAAATCGTAAAAGCAGTTTATAAATGATTATTTACAATTACGTCGTTGTTTTTAACTTCATATAGTAAGGAATTATAAGAAAAAGGAATGTAGGATCAAATGTATAAAAGAGAGCACGGAACAAGTTACGAAATCTGATACAGTCAACGAGATGTCAGTTCTTGGTTGCTATAGAATTGTTTGAAGTTCTGTATACTAGTTTATATAGAAGAGTGCGGTTAAGAAGAAGGGAAATGTTGGGAGGGAATGATTTGGTGCCTCACACACCAAAACCGATTGGTGACTAGGGCGTCCATCATTATTTGGAGCAGACATGGAGAAAGCTTTAGCAGACGGATTGAAATATTTGGAATCGCGGAGTTTCGGATTAACTCAGAGAGAACTGTGTGTTGCTGCATATTCCTGTGCTAAACGGTACAACATTGTAGGATATGGATTCTGCTTTTTTGCAAATACTCTGCTTTTTATTTTCACCCAAACATGTGTCAGCACCTCTGTGCCATCATCAGCAGGTTTTCTTGTTTATTGAAAAACTGTAAAAAGTTAAAATATTTTAGGTTGTAATTGATTTAAATAGGTGGAGCGTAAAGAGAGTTTTTGTTCAGTTTGCTTCTTACCGTGATTTTACATCATGTGATTTTGCAGGACCAATTCTATAATGTCCTGCACTGATAGCTTGTCATCTGCAAACCGAACGATGTAAATGTAAATTTGAGCGACGACTTAACACTTCCCATGATTTTTAAAAACGTGATTTTTGGCGAGTCAAAATGTTTTGGGCATATTTTTGTTACTACTCAAGGTGTGTTGTGACTGATCCTTTTTCTCTTGCGTTCTGAGGACACTGCACACACATATTACTGTACTTTGGCTAATTTCGTTCTTTTTACTTCGCAAAACGCAGTTGTGTATCCTAACACCGTCGGCGTTAATTTCTTCCCGAGAGCGTTTGACGTCGAATTTGAATTTTGTTTACTGTTCTCTCTGTTTATGTCTGCGCGCGCGCGCACGCGCGCGCGCGCGCGCGCGCGTGTGTGTGTGTGTGTGTGTGTGTGTGTGTGTGTGTGTGTGTGTGTGTGTGTGTGATTTCCTTTAGCTGTTTGTGTCGCCTCTTCTGTAAAGTTCCTTTAATATGTTAAGTAATATGTCTTTCCAGAGTGTAGTGTTTTTATTTAAAACTTGTTTGCCTTCTGCTATTGCCTTCTGTATGTGGGAGTTCTCTTCTATTATCTGTCAGTTTGTGGTATAGGCTGTGGCTGGATTTCAATATTTTTAAATTTGTTTCTATTTCAGCTGGGTGGTGGCTATGGGCTATTAGGTGGTCAGTAAATGTGGTATGGACGCTGTTACTTTTTGGGGCTCCTGAGGTGTTCTGAGTATGTTGTTTTAAAGTCCCTCCATGTTTGTTCTATGTATACTGACTGACAAGTGCTTCATGTGGTTTCAGATATTCATGATCTGTTAAATTTATCTGTCGGTGTCTCCTATATTCTGATTTTTTTCTGTGTTGTGTTGTCTGTCCTGTACCCTATTTGAAGTCCCTGTTATTTCAATATGTTGCCTATTCTGTGGACAATTTTGTTAATGTAGGTGTGTATGCGCCATTTTGTTTTGTGTGTGTGTGTGTGTGTCGTTGTACTATTAGTGCAGGAGACTAAAGAGTTGGTCCTGTAAAATCACTTAACGTAAAATCACGGTAAGAAGAAAACGAACAAAAACTTTATTAAGGCCTCACTTCGTTAAATCAATTGTAACCTACAATTTTTTAGCTTTTTACTGTTTTTGAATGTACAAAAAAACCACTGATGATGGCACAGAGGTGTTGAAACATGTTTGGGTGAAAGAAAAAGCAGTGTGTTTGCAAAAAGATGGAATCAATATTCTATGATTTAACTGCAAATGCGGAAAGGAAGCAGCAGGCAAAGGCTGGTATCTACGTTTTTGTAAGAGAATCGCCCTGTCTTTAACGGGAAAGGCTAGCTAGATCTTGAACAGCAGCATTTAACAAGAGACAATCAGTTCATATTTCAACGTTTTGAAAAAGGTTATGACCGAATTAGACTTGCATAACTGTCCAAGCAGTACCTACAATATGGATGAGAGTGGACTTCCTCTCAATAAAAGACTACCTAGAACAGTATCAGAGAAAGGGAAAAGGGAATCGTCAGAGTTAAGATTGCTAAAATATTATTATTGTTGCATGTTGTAACAACATTGACACTTAATACACCCGCTAGCGATATTCAAAGATGTACGACAAAAGCCCGAACTGCAAAATAATCTACCAAATAGGTCAGTTCTATGCATGAGTGAGCGGCTGTATCAATGAAGAGATTTTCATGAAATTTGTTAAACTCTTCGAAAAACATCGTGTCCCAGGAAAAGTTTTGTTGAGTGTGTATGGTCACACTTCCCATTCGTCCATTTCAACCATTCAATTTTGTTTGAACAATGATACTGAAATCATCAGCTTACCTCCCCAATTTACTCCTTCAGCCGCTCGACTACCGCATTTTTAAGGCTCCAAAGAGTTGTTACTATCAGAAAACTACCATGTGGATGCATCGGAGCACTGAGTCTTCTATCAATAAATTTCAGTTTGCACTACCTTTCGCGGAAACCTGGAAACACACAGCGTCAGTTGGACTAGCAGTTAACGGTTTTTCATGCACTAGAATTTATCCGATCAGACCAGAAGCCATTGAAAACTTCACGATTGCCCCATTAGAGACCAACAATCATTTTTCTGCAGAACTAAAGCAGACGAACTCGTCTCCAGCTCCCGGCACACAACGCACTTCACGTCTAAAAGTGGCGATTCCAAGCCCGCTATAGGTGTCTGCAAAGCAAAGGCAAACGTTTCACGCGCGAGGTATATCAAACCACATCTCCTGAAAATATTAAAATTGTTAAAGAGAAACATCAGAAGAGACCTGACAGAGCGTCAAAAGAGACTGAGAAGACGCACATGGCAAAAAAAAAAAACAATGATCTGGAACCGAGCATTAGCAAGAAGATGCGAGTGAGCAAGCTAATGATGGAAAAACTCAATGACGATGAGGGAGGATACCTAAGATCTAAATGTAGTGAAGATGACTGGAAATATGGATTTTGCAGTATTAGCTGGCACTATTTTGAGCTTTTTTGGAAAGAGGGGGTTTGGATTCGGTGCCAAAGTTGAAAAACATGGTACCACGAGAGCTGTCTTTGGGGGGAAGGAAGAAAGCAATGTAAGTGCGGTCAGTGTGTGTAAACACTTCAGTAACAGAAATAATGTACATTTGTTATGTGTTTCATGCTCATAATTACGTGTGACTGTTATTTGAAGCTAATTATGTAGATCTGAATTAAAACTAACATATTAAGGGGTATTTTCAGTTTATTTAATATTATTCATATTACCCCCATAATATATCGAAATTGCCACACATTTTTTTCAATTCGTAAATTTTGCGGGTTAATCGGATAGCTAAATTGTGAGTTAAATTTTAGATTTTTTTTATTTAAAAAAATTCTTGAGCTACCTTAAAAAGGTACACTGATGAACCAAAAGATTGTGACCACCTGGTTAGTAGTTTGTTTGTCCGTCCTTGGAACGAAGTACATCTCTGATTCTCGGTATTACGGATCCGGGAGTTTGTTGGTAGGTTTGTGAAAGTATGTGGCAGTAGATCATATGCACAGGTCATGTAGTTCGCGTAAATAACAGGTCACTGAGCCTGATATGCGTACGCAATGATGGCCCCCGATAGCGACCCAGATGGGCTCCATAGGATTTACATCAGGCGAATCTGGTCGCCGAGACATCAATGTGAGTTCACTATGAAGCTCCTCAAATTACTGTAGCACGGATTTGGTTCCGAGACACGAACAATTATATTGCTGAAAGTTGACATCGTGGTCGGGGAAGACATCAAGTCTGAAGGGATTCAGGTGGTTCGCAGCTGTCAGCGTGTCTTCGATTGCTACCACAGATTCCATGCAAGTGTAGAATAATGTCTCCCACAGCATTTTGTAATACTGCGTCCGTGGTGCGGTGCTCGTTTGAAACCGCCGTTCACCTCGACGACGACATTGGTGGAGACAACCATCGACCTACTGTAGGAAAAAATGTGATTCACCCGAAGAGCAGACCGGTTTTCATTGATCGACAGTCGAATCCTGAAGGTCTCGTGCCCACTAGAATTGTAATTGACGATGTCGTTGGGTCAACATGTGAACATGTAGGGGTGGTCTGCTGCGGAGCTCCATGTTCAAAAATGTACGATGAACGGTGTGCTGCTGCTACGATCGCAGGTTCGAATCCTGCCTCGGGCATGGATGTGTGTGTTGTCCTTAGGTTAGTTAGGTTTAAGTAGTTCTAAGTCTAGGGGGCTCTTGACCTCAGATGTTAAGTCCCATAGTGCTTAGAGTCATTTGAACAGTGTGCTTCGAAACAATTATGCGTGCACCAGCATTGTGCTCTTTCGGTAGAAATGCCGCAGATCACCATCTATCGTACTTTACAGGGCGGACAAGCCTCCGAGCCCCACTATCTGTGGAGAGTCATGATCGTCCAACCATTTAGCGCCTAGAGGTAGTTTCACTGCCCTACCTATTTCCGTAGATGCTCACGACAATAGCACGTGAACATTCGAACAGCTTCGCCTTTTTCGAGATATTCGTTCACAGGATCTGCGTAATAATAATCCTCCCTTTGTCAAAGTCGCTTATCTCAGTGCATTTCCCCGTTTGTAACCCATATCTTCGCTAGGGTGATCCCCTGTCCGTGTCTGCTCCACTTACATACTTTTTTTGCCAAGTCACGTGCCCGTAACGCCACAGGCGGCGCCGAACGTCGCGTTCGGAAGTGGTCATAGAGTTTTGGCTTATCAGTGTATGTACAATACTGTATGTTAATACTCGCAAGCACCGCGGTGAATTTCAAGAAAAATGTTAAAATGTCTGAAATTATCCAAATTACTCCGGTTTACCTCAGAAAAGCTTGAGAGACAAGTCGTACTATAGAGCATTTGGTAGATATACGTATATACTACAATCGCGTGAAATATAACGAATTGTGTGTGTGCTTCCCCGGGCACTGACGGGCAACTGACCTGAAACCTTGGCCCAGCACTTGTTGCGCTGGGAGGCAGGGCCGATGCATCAACCTGTGATTAAACGGGTGCGGGAAGCGAGACCACCAACGCCAGCGGGACAGCCGCCAGTTTCGCAGCGCTAATGTGACGTTATAAATAAATGCAGGCGTGGCGCGGGCTGCGAGACTATGTGGCTACGGCCACGGCGAAGCGCTGACTCAGCCAGCATCCTGCCATGCCCGCAGCACCGAGGCTAAGAAAGCTGTACAACTGAGACAATCTGCAACTACCCTCCCGAGCAGCACATGGAGACAATGAACTGCTGCATCCTGCCGCGCTAGCTCTGCTGTCTCTTATTTTATAAAGATCCTCGTTTCTCCCTACGTGGGTGGCAACCAACAAATAATTTTACTTATTCGGAGGAGAAAACTGGTGACTGAAACTTCGTGAAAAAAATCTCTCCGCAATGAAAAACGACTTTCTTTTAATAACTGCTACCGTAGCTAGCGCTGCTATCACTCTCTCCCCTATTTCGTGATAGAATGTACTGTTTGGTTATGTTATTTTAAATTTAAGCACTATTTGGTTAATTCGGAAGTTAATTATTGAAGCAAATAAATATTACTTGAAATAGCTGTCATTTTTCCGCATCTCAGTCGGTAAAAACGAAACCCTTATAGGATTACTTTGTCGGCCGTCAGTCTGTCTGTCTGACTGCTGAAACAATTTATTTCAGGGACTGGTAGACGTATTAAGTTAAAATTTATGTCACGTACTAAGGCCTACTGTCCTTTGGTGGTGTAAGAAATGGAAGTTTCAAAGTCAGTGCAGTCAAAAGATAAATGCATTTATTTGGAAATAATAGATTTCAGTTATCAGTCGTCCTTTTGAAATTTTATTGGCAGATCTAGGTTTCAGCCAGAAACTAGCCATTGTAAATGCACTATCATTTTTGATCAATGCATGTAATGCCTGTTGGTCGGGCTCCATCCACAGTTCATTGAGTATTCAATAAACTGTGGATGAAGCCCGATCAACAGGCATTGGTCAATGGTGGCCGAGCAACTGGCTCGCCACAATACGCCAGTGACTATTCTTGATGAACTGTGGTATCGTGTTGAAGCTGCATGGCCAGCTGTACCTGTACACGCCATCCAAGCTCTGTTTGACTCAACGCCCAGGCGTATCAAGGCCGTTATTACGGTCAGAGGTGGTTGTTGTGGGTACTGATTTCTCAGGATCGATGCACCCAAATTGCGTGAAAATGTAATCACATGTCAGTTCTAGTATAATATATTTGTCCAATGAATCATCTGCATTTCTTCTTGGTGTAGCAATTTTAATGGCCAGTAGTGTATCTTTGCAGACGATCCTTACTTTGATCGCTGAATTCCCGCCAAGATACCGCTACACCGGCATTACCGCAGCTCAGCCTGTTGTAAATGACGAGCAGCAAGACTCACGTAATACAGGTGCAGCTCATCCATCACGGGTCTGATATAACGATTAAGGCGGAGCTCTGGCGAACATGCGATAATGCAGACGGCGACTACCTGGGCTGGAGATGCAAAACTCTCCCACGCCTGCAGCGGCGCCACTGCAGGCGCCCCACGCGGAATCACGCCATTGTTATCGCTGGCTTCGTCCTTATCTGACCTTCACTGAAGTATAATGTCAATGGCATTAGGCGAGCGAGAACGAACCGTGGCTATGACAATCAATTTTCACTCTGCAGCGAAGCGTGCACTGAACTGAAACAGTGTGCCGAGACGGGACTCGAACCCGGGACCTTTTCCTTTTGCACGCAAGTGCTCTACTGGCTGAACTATGCAAGCTCGACTCAAGACCAGCCATCACAACTCCACCTCCGCCAGTACCTCTTCGAGACTTGGTCCGAAACAGTTGTAGTCTATCAGGAAGTTTCACGGTCAAAATTATTGGGAATATTTTCGGAGAACAGCGATCTTGTGAGCTATATAAAATTAGTGTAAAACAGTGTCGATCACAATGGCTATTCTATTTGAAAGGACCAGTTTCGGCCGAGTCTTAGGCCATCTTCAGGATAGCACCCCCATCCGTAGCTGACGATGTCCAGAACAGCGAGTAGACTGAAAATGCTTCCTCGCATTGTGAGCAGTTTCAGCGACTGAGGTCTACTGACTCTTCTGAACATCGTCAACTACAGCTGATGGTACTATTCTGAAGATGGCCTAAGGCTAGGTCGAAACCGGTCATTTTAAATAAGATAATCATTGGGATTCAAACTGTTTTCCGCTAATGTTACATAGTTTCTTCATTGTCATCACAATCAGGCTGAACATACCGTCAGGTCTGATATAACACTTCTTGTGGACGGATTTTTATGATATCTTTGTGGAGAATTCTGATCTTCGAGCCTAGAACTTAATATGCGCTTGCAGATGTCTGTCGTCCGTCATGCTGTAATTCGGAAAAAAATTTCCATTGACCTGTACGTGATCAAGGATTTCATTCCTTCTTCTTCTTCTCATTGTTAGTGGGGGGGGGGGGGTGGACTCCCTCCCTGTCACTACATCCATCACTTAATCCAAGGGAGAGCATTGCTTATTTATATTTTCTGCTAGCAGTCACTTTTATTTGTTTTTAAGTTTAGTTCAACATATTGCAACGCGATTCGAGCGTGTTGCACTCATCCTCAGGCGTTTATGCATACAGAAAATCGTTGCTTAAGAATAAAATTTCTGAAGACAAATTAACATAAGACTTTTTGTTTATTGTACGCCGCTGGCATGGCTAGGGGATATTTGGTGCGAAGGGGCTCGGCTTAAGATGTTTTATTTTTAAATAACGAGTTTCTGTACATACAAACGCCTGAAGATGAGCAGAACACGCTCGAAACGCGTTGCAATAATTTAAACTAAACATAAAACAAATAAAAGTGACTGGTAGCAGAAACTGCAAACAAGCAATTATTCCACAGAATTACGGTTCTCAAACGCAGTCAGTATGGCCACAAGTAATAAGGGAGAGAAGTTGCGTGCGGTAAGTCTGTGAATCGTGTTAACTTCCCGCTGCTTGTGTATCATATTCTGAGGTGTAGATTGAGGACCAGCTCAGAAAAAGAGCGTAAGAAACGGTCTGACACCACAGTTAGGCTGTCCTATGTACCAGACCTTTTCGTCTACTGCGTTGAACGCTAACCTGTGTGAGCAGGTAAGGTGACTGCAGTTAATGACAAGACGAAAAATGTGGTTGGAAGATGGGAGACCTATTAAGAACATGAGATTACCATTACCGTTAATGAAAGACAGGTACTACACCAGACATAGTGCGAGGACTGAGTGTACCTTTGGCAGAACGTATGATGGTGGTGTTTCTGGTGCTGGTAGTGGCGGTGATTTGTTTCACAGTAAACAAAGACTTCATTTACGAGATACTTATCATGACTCTACTAAAAAAATTACACATTACTTTATTCAGTTTTTACACACAAACAATGCATGAAGTGCTTTTGATATTTTTCTTCGTAGAATGGAATCTTGACCCGGTGACATGGCAAAGTGACTGAGGAGCTGGACTCGTATTGGAATCACCACGGCTCTAATCCACATCAGATCCACGTTTTTTGTTACTTTTCGAAATATCTGAAGCTAATTCAGGGATAAGTCACTTCCGTATTCCATAAAACATTTTATCTGACAAACAACTTTAAGCCAAGCTTAACGTATCTGTTCTTCAACGGTATTAGCAAACGAGTACGTCTTGAGGAATCTTAGAATGGCGTCCAAAACATAAAGACGAAAGTAACTTTTGCATGGTGTAAATTAAACATATTCCCAATTGCGAATATGGACAACCTACGAATGGAATGGCAACAATGAAAATTTGTGCCGGATCGGGGCTCGAACACGGATTTCCCGCTTATTGCGTGCTGCCGCCTTACCTATTGGCTATCCGAGCTCGACTTGTGGCGAGACCCAAACTTTCACTTCCACAACCTGCAGTCGTACATCCATTATGTGTATTCCCATACAGGGGTCACATTTCACATGAAAGTCACTTGCCGGGTGACGGCCGATAAGTACGATACTGCAGTGCAGGCATGCATGTCCGAAGGAACTTTGCATCGTAAATCGGAATAACACGGGCACTGCAATATGTTTGTCCCCTGACAACGGGGAAGCGACTTACAAGTAAAATGTCTCACCTGTACAGGAATATACATAATGGATGTACGAGTACAGGTTGTGGACACATGGTTCAAATGGCTCTGAGCACTATGCGACTTAACTTCTGAGGTCATCAGTCGCCTAGAACTTAGAACTAATTAAACCTAACTAACCTAAGGACATCACACACATCCATGCCCGAGGCAGGATTCGAACCAGCGACCGTAGCGATCGCTCGCTTCCAGACTGTAGCGCCCAGAACCGCACGGCCACTCCGGCCGGCGACACAAGGTTGACGATATGTGGAAGATTGGGTCTGGCCGTGAGTGGTAAGGCGACCGCTCGCTTAAGCGGGAAATCCGTATTTGAGTCGCGGTCCGGGACAAATTTTCATTGTCGTCATTTCATTCTGCACCTGATGGTTGCCCCTATTGGCAGTTGCGAATACATTTAACGCCAACGGCCTTGCCGCAGTGGTAACACCGGTTCCCGTCAGACCACTGAAGCGCTGTCGGGCTGGCCTAGCACTTGGATGGGTGACCATCCGGTCTGCCGAGCGCTGTTGGAAAGCGGGGTGCACTCAGCCCTTGTGAAGCAAATTGAGGAGCTACTTGATTGAAAAGCAGCGGCTCCGGTCTCGTAAACTGACGTAAGGCCGGGAGAGCGGTGTGCTGACAACATGCCCCTCCATGTCCACATCCAGAGAGGCCTGTGGGCTGAAGATGACACGGCGGCTGGTTGGTACCGTTGGGCCTTCATGGTCTGTTCGGGTGACGTCTTTTTAGTTTTAGAATACAGGATGTTTTAAATGAATATCGAGGTTTTAACACTTTATAATATTTATTATATTAAACTTTCAGTAATAAATGATATGTCAAATGAAAGAGCAACTCAAACAGTTTTACCAAGAACCTTATAAATGTTCAATGTGAGCACCATTTGTCACACGGCACACATCAAGTCTATAGCCGAGCTCTTCCCAAACGTTGATAAGTGGGTCTTCAGTGATTGTAGCAACAGCTGCTTCAATGCGGTTTCTTAATTCAGGGAGGTCTGCTGGTAGCGGAGGCACGTACACACGATCCTTGATGGAGCCCCAAAGCAAAACATCGCATCGCGTTAGGTCGGGTGAACGTGAAGCCCTTGCAAAGCAAGCCCTGTCATTGGGCCGCTTGCGGCCTATCCAGCGCTTGGGTACAGTGAAGTTCAACCAATCGCGTACTTTGCTATGCCAGTGAAGTGGCGCACCATCTTGCTGGAAAATGCAGTTCTCTGGCTCATCTTCTTCCAACTGAGGGAAGAGCCATTGCTCTAGGGTATGAAGTAGACTGTACCGAAGCAACACGCAATGAGATGAACAGATACGACACTTTTATTCGAAGACAATAATTACACTGAAGTCACCGCACCTCATGATGGTTCCCTTCACATTACCAAAGGTGTTAATAGAGTGTGTGACCACTACGGACGGTAATGTACGCTGTGCCACGTACTCCCATGCTGGACACAAGGTTGATGATGAGGAGTTCCAGTGGCAGGGCTTTCCATTCATCCACCAGCTCGGTTGACAACTGCCAGATGGTCGTCGGTACAGGCGGACATGCAGCGGTACGTCTCCCCAATGCATCCCACACGTGCTTCATGGTATTTAAGTCGGGGGAATGGGCAGGCCAATCCATTCGCAAAACATCCTGTCGATCCAAGAACTCCTACACCTGCGTAGTTCGACACGGTCGCGATTTGTCATCCATAAAAATTAAGTCAGGACCGGACGCAGCCCTGAAAAGACGAACATTGGGCGTAGAATGTCACAATAACGTTCACCGGTGAGTGAACCCTATTAAAAGATTCGGAGGTCACTGCGCCCATGCAGCGTTGTCCCTTCCCACACTAAAATACATTGACCACCAAAATCATCATGCCCGACAGTGCTGGACCTACTGTCATACGGCGAGGTGCGGTACCGCGTAATGCATCCAGAAACATTGTCGAACATTTTGAATATACTGGTTGCTTGAATGTGACTTATGAAGTACTATTATTCGAGAGCAGCGGAGTGCCACACATCTAGCTCATTTGAATAGTCCTCGTCGGTAAGCATTTCATACAAAAAATAAGTAAAGGTAACAAATGCCACATTAAAAAGATGGTTCAAATGGATGTGAGCATTATGGGACTTAACAACTGAGGTAATCAGTCCCCCAGAACTTAGAACTACTTAAACTTAACTAACCTAAGGACATCACACACATCCATGCCCGAGGCAGGATTCGAACCTGCAACCGTAGCGGTAGCGCGGTTCCAGACTGAACCGCCTAGAACCGCTCGGTCACACCGGCCGGCGCCACATTAAAAATGATAGAAGACTTTCGCATTAATTGATAACAAGAAAGGGCGTGGTACAAGACCGCCCCATTAGATATTAGTCTTAGGACATGGTGTCATATATGCAGGAGAACTGGATTAGAAATCATAGATGAAACATAGCTAAATCATATATTATTGCTGACGACCAAGTCGTTATAGCACAAGACTGAGTGGATGCAAATTAAATTTGTAATCAGTTTGGAATACAACACAATAACTGGGCTCTGAAGATTAATTATATATAAAAAAACGGAGTACCCTACTGATGATCTAGATGAACTGCACGTACATTGGGAGAAAATTTTGAAAAAATCAATAATTTACAGGAAAGGTAGAAAAATCGGATGTTGAAGTCAATGGGATTATTAATAGCGGCCGCAAGATCATTGGGACGCTCATCTCAATGTTATGGAACAGGAATGTAATGAATGCAACTGACAGTAACAGATTCAAGTCGATATTAGAGAGTGTAGTCTTGTATGCAGCAGAGAACAGGACAATTAATAAGGAACACATTAATAAGCTGAAACTATTGAAGACAGATTTGTGGAGAAGACCAGCAAGGCTTTTACGTAAAGTGAAAGTTAAAGCAATGAAGTGTTAAACAGAATGGAACTAAAAAAAATAATATGTGATCTGTTGGATAGATGGAAATTGCACTGGTATGCACATGCAACAAGAATAGAGGAAACAAGAATATCAAGACTTACATTAAGGTGCAAAGTGAAGGAAGCAGGAGAAGAGGATGGCCCATGACAACCTGGTTCCAAAATGCACAGCTGATAATGAGAATACTTGGTGCAGAAAGAGGAAATGTATGAGATAAAAATACACAGGAGAATGTCTTAAAGAGGGATGTTGAATAATTGCGTATTTGTATTGTGTTAAACTGGAGACGTAGAAACTACAGAGAGGCTTCGTCTCACCGTAGCCCTCAGTGGTTCACAACCCCACAACAGGCCACAGCAGTCCTTCGACCCCACACCCGCCCCACACCGAACCCAGGGTTATTGTGCTGTTCGGCCCCCAGTGGACCCCTCCGGGAACGTCTGATACCAGACGAGTGTAACCACAAATGTCTGCGTGGTAGAATAATCGCGGTGTACACGTATGTGGAAACGGTGTTTGCATAGCAATCTCCGACACAGTGTAACTGTGGTGGAATAAGGGAAACCAATCCGCATTCGCCCGAAGCAGATGGAAAACTGCCTTAAAAACCATCCACAGGCTGGCCGACACGCCACTCCTCGACACTAATCCGCCGGGCGGATTCATGCTGGGGACCGAACGGCACGCCTTCCCGTTCGGGAAGAGCGCGTCAGACTGCGCGGCTAGCCGGGCGGTCTGAATAATTGCGTCCTAATATATCTAATTTTCCGAACTATTTTTACAATGCTGACAAAAGAAAAGTGAAACACCCAAAAGGAGAGAAGGAAATGAAATGGTACCACACTGATTGAGACGGTATGTGATGTCACTTCATAGACTACAAAATCAAGTCAAATTTACAAATAACTTGGCGGTATGAGTCCACTTACCAGTATGACGCTGGGCACCCTCTGGTCTGGGTGTATGTACTCATACGGTTGGGAAGGGTTTCATATAGCCGTTTTAGCCTCTTCTGAGTCAAGCTGGTCCACAACTATTGTAACTGGTCCTTCATATCTTGGATACGGGTATTGGGAATGAGTTGACGTCGGAGCTGGTCCACACATGTTCTGTCGGCGACAGATCTGAGGAATTTACTGGCCGCAGGGTTACCTCATGATCACACAGACAGTTCACAGACACATGTGCCATGAGTGGACGAGCTTTGTCCTTTTGTAAGATGGCCCCAAGACACTGTAGCGTGAGAGGTATCACATGAGGACGCAGGATGTCGGTGACGCACAGTTTTCCATTCAGAGATTCATCAACCGCTGAGGCCGAGCGGATATAGGCGCTTCATTCCGGAACCGCGCTGCTGCTACGGTCGCAGGTTCAAATCCTGCCTCGGGCATGGATGTGTGTCATGTCCTTAGGTTTGTTAGGTTTAAGTGGTTCTAAGTCTAGGGGACTTATGACCTCAGATGTTAACTCCCATAGTGCTTAGAGCCATTTGAACCATCCTCAATCACTACCAGCCGTGAGCTGATGTCGTACCATATACCACATCATTGCACCACGAACTGTGCCTGCCCAAAACACTGCAACATTGTTACGTCTCCCTAGGTAGCCACCACACATGCCGACGGTCATCCAGCGTAGTGCGGAGCCGTGATTTATCGCTTTACAAAACGCGTCGGCGTTCGTCAGCAGTCAATGCTTCCCAGCCACGACACCACTACAGATGCAACCGTTTGTGTTG
This sequence comes from Schistocerca piceifrons, assembly GCF_021461385.2. Taxonomy (NCBI): domain Eukaryota; kingdom Metazoa; phylum Arthropoda; class Insecta; order Orthoptera; family Acrididae; genus Schistocerca; species Schistocerca piceifrons. The sequence continues at coordinate 381,436,773 of NC_060145.1, forward strand.
CAGTGTTAACGGCACCTACGCTTGGGACGGTAATTCCCAACTCTGACTACTACTACTATCAGTCCAATGATGCGAGATGACACAGAATGTTGCAAGCAGTCGATTACTTGTTCTGCAGGTGCAGAAATAAGGGGGTTATGATTTCATTGGTGTCCACACGGTGATCGTCTCTTGTGGTGGTTAGACATGGTAGACCAGAACCTTGGCGACGAGTAAGCATGTCCTCGTGTTCCCATGCAGTCCAACATCGGGCCACTGTTACTTCCGGAATCCCTACAGACGTAGATATTGTTGAGTTTGATCAGACGGCCAAATAGAGATCCACAATGAGTGAGGCCGTTTTCAGACTGTGTTAGCTTCTTATGGCGCTGTCTCACACGAGTACATGGCATATCCTTGCCCTTCAGCGTGGTGACTCAACACATGACAGTGTTAACGTCCCCTACGAGCGCTACCAGCCCTAGTGACGACACTAAACACGTACAGTACTAATGCATTCTGGCAGTCGTTCTACCTGTCACAGAGAATTGCACCATTTACATACGCTCCCCCCCCCCCCCTCCCCCAATGTTGTGTACTTGTATATCTGACCGTATCTTCTGGGTGATTCGCCTTTTTTTATCAGGCAGAAGGAAACCTCTGTCTTGAGAAAATTTCCATTAATATCAATTATCTTACTAAATAACAGTTCGGATTTCAAAAATTGTGTTCCACTGAGACAGCAATATACAATTTCGCTGCCCACATAATAGAGTCTTTAAATAGTGAGATGTCACCAATAGGAATTTTCTGTGACTTATCCAAAGTATTTGATTGTGTGAATCATGAGCATGACATCATGTTACAGAAACTACAATTCTATGCAATAAATGGGACATCATATGAGTGGTTTAGGTCATATCTACAGAATAGGAAGCAAGAAGTTTCTTTATATGGTTGAAGTGATTTAAGGGACTTTGCCACTTCATCTAACTGGAGTGAAATTACATTAGGTATTTCACAGGGTTCGATCATAGGTCCCCTTCTGTTCTTGATATATGTGAATGACCTCCCTTCTTATCTGAAATAATAAACTAAACTGCCACTGTTTGCTGAAGATACAAGCATCATTATTGATCCAGTGAAAGAAACTCCAATAGAAAATGGTACAAATAATGTCTTTAGGAAACTTATTAATTGGTTCTTCTGCGAATGGACTTGCTCTGAACTTTTAAAAAACACAGTACATCCAATTTTCTGCTGCAAGGAGTACAGATCCTTCAGTAAGTAATAACACATCAACAGAAGTCAGTAGTCATGGCAGAGCATACTACGTTTTTGTGTGTACATACAGATGAGAATCTTAATTGAAAAATTCATATTTTAGATCTCCTAATGCGATTAGGTTCAGCAACTTTTGCAGTCATGATAATTGCCAATTTTGAGGATATAGAAATTAGTGAACTAACGTACTTTGCATACTTTCATTCTCTGATGTCGCACAGAATAATATTTTGGGGTAACTTAACACTCAGGCAAAAAGTATTCACTGTTCAAAAGAAAGTTGTTAGAATAATGTCTGGGGCTCACAGTCGCACAGCTTATAGGCACCTGCTTAAAAGGTTAGGAATTCTTACAACAGCCTCACAGTACATTCACTCAGTAATGAAATTTGTTCTCTACAGCATCGACCAGTTTAAAAACAACTGTGACATTCATGATTATAATACCAGAAAATAAAAAGGCTTACACTATCCTCTACTTAACCTACATTTGGCACAAAAATGGGTAAAATGTGCTGCTGTAAAACTTTTCAATAAATTACCAGATGAAATAAAATATCTGACAGACAGCAGTAATAGTTTCAAAAATAAATTGAAATCATATCTCCTTGACAACTCCTTCTATACCATAGACGAATTCTTGAACAGGAATAAATAAAGCTATAGGTATAATATAGCCATTCTGTGCCATTTAAGGGAATGGGGTAGGTAATAAAAATTTTAAAAAGAAGAAAGAACCTTGATTCATGTGTACATTTCTTATGCAGTTGACATGTTCCACATCATAACGATTACCGTGAGATTGTTCAGTGGAACACGTAACTCACTAACAAACAAACATCATTCTCCATATGTTGTGGTGCCCTGGCTTGTAAGCTGTCAGTAAAGTTAATCTTGCAATAAAAAAAAAAAGATAAATTAAGAAGAACATAAAAGTAAATGTAAGAAAAATATAATCTTCCAAAACAAAGAAAAGAAACGAAGTTTCGTTTTGACCGCACCTTTTGTATCCATTGAATCCACTGGTAAAATCATGAGGAAAGAAATATCGATATTGGTGTCTTGCTTGTAAGCCCAGTCTTTTTCAGTGACGTTTATCAAGGCGTTCCCGTCATCCGGGTTCTCCTTTGTTCTTGGTGCACACCGATGGAGTCGAGGATTATCAGTGTTTGCTTGCCACACAGCCAATGAACAGTGCTGTTATCAGCAGGATTAAACTGTTCGTGGAAATTCAGAATTCGATTTCGATGTAGACTGGCTGACACAGACGAGGCATTGTTTCCAGAAATAGGTGCACACTGTAAACGTCACCTTTTACTGTTGTTACTGTTTGGTCACCAGACTCATGCAGAAAATCGTCTCCCGGCTTGTACATTCATCTAACATGATGTGCAGCAGTCTGAATTACAAAGAATGTCACTCATTAAGTTAAGGAGAAATGGAAGTAAGAATGTGATAACATTATTTTTCTGTGAACACAGTGTTTGAGGAATGTGACTATAAACCAATGTAACATTGCGTTAACTGAAAAAGAAACAGCATCTAGTATTAAACTTGCATTCAATCATTTACATTAAATCGTTTAGTATGACTTTTTTTTTACATTGGGTTGTCGAACCTTATCGCTAAGAACTTAGTGTGAATATAAAAACTTCTTTATACAAATACAGCATTAGAAAAATTATATAAATTCCCTTCGAAGTCAGACATTAGAGGCGTAAATGTGAAACGTCCCCGGAGAAAAATTTATGAATTACTGTGCTGATAAACCTCTTACATTATTTGATTTTCAAACAGCTGAGCAGAACTGAACGTACTCAAACATTTCGCTCTTTACCTATTCTGATCAACACTAAACTGACACACAATATATTTTACTGGAACGCAATCTGACTTTCAAAAATCCCTACAAAATAATGGCCCTGACTATACCTTTCATGAATCACTTACCTCACAAAAATGTTCGTTACTCGAACTACCGCAATACAGCGAGCGCCACTACTGCCAGCTAAATAAAAGATTGTAACTACTGAAGGCACTAACTACTGATAGGCATATATATATATATATCAGTTCATGATATCCGATATTACAGATTTACTCTTTCTGATGGACACACGTCCAGATCATCCGCTCTCAAAATT